>NW_024424786.1:13782286-14133075 GCF_017311325.1 Ursus maritimus
GGGGGGTGAGGGGTGGGAATGATGCTATATTAATGTGAGGAAGTAACTGAGGGACTGAAACTCAGAAGAGGTAGATCAACCTAACTTACAGCATAAACTTGGATACATTTCCTTCACTTCTAGGTTTTGATTTTCTCATCTTTAAAATCATGCCTCTTAACCAGATAGTCTCAAAGGCCTTCAACTCTAAAATGTTCCAAACATATCTGTTTGAAATCAAGTTGTTTAATGTAACTCTGCTTTTTCAGCAAAACCCCAAAGCATGCAAAGTCATCTAACCACCTGAGAAAGTCAGCTGTCTTCCAAACAGTGAACAATTTATTTCCTAATCACTGGCAGGAACACTTCCCTTTTATAAATAGAAATCTTCCAGTAATATAAACAAAATTGATTGGACCAAGAGATTGAGACTGGAAAATATGAACATCCTCTGTTGGAAGATGAGTATGATTTTGAGAGGTTTCATTTGAAGTCAGCTTGTACATGAAAATCCCACTTTGGATGTAAATGGCATTCACGCTTGGAGTCTTTCTGCTTAATCTCTGTAGTCATTTGCTAAGTTCAAAAGTATTTACAAAATAAGTATTTTTGATGAAATCTTTGCTTCCCTAATAGCATTTGGAACTAAAAAAGGCTTCTTGCTTATGGAATATTCATTATTGGCAATTTGGGGTGCATTTGCAAGCCACAAAAATCCTCTGCTGATTATAGACTCTCTTCAATTTGTCATAGTGTGTTCTGGAAGGAGCTGAATTTGGTCAAACTGGAGCCAAGGTATAGAGGCCTTATGCTGGAAACACTCATGGCAGTCGAGTATCATGTTATGCTGCAGCACGACTGAGTAGGGAATATCATGTGAGACATTTGGAATACACAAAGATTTTTTTTTAAAGCTACCATTTAGTCATAGGCAATATATAAGAAAAGCTGACATTCAGTGACTGTGAGTACGGTGACCCCGTGAATGCTATAACTATAATTACTGATGTTTGTGGTACAGAATCAACTAAGTCTCGGGATAAAATCACCAATGACTGATGATGAATGGCAGAAATTCAGCTTGCAGTGGATGTAATTCCAATCTCTTCCTGCTAAACATCAGCTTTTGTTGCCAGGATGTCTGTAACTGGTATATAGAAGTCATTCATGCCATACCTAACACAAAAGCAAAACTGGTACATCCCAAGTTATTTTCAAATGTTGCCCTTAAAAAATAGCTGAAGTCAAAAACATTTTAATGATTTCAATTTATTTGTGCAAAATTTGTCTAGTATTTGTTTTAAAAGTAAAATAGATTGAGAAACAAATTCTCCTCTGTCTCCCTCTCTCTCTCCCTCTCTCTCTCTCTCTCTCTCTCTCTCTCTCTCTCTCTCACACACACACACACACACAGGAGCTCAGGACTTGACCAGTGTGTTTCTGGGCTGAGCAGTTTGTACCAGCATAAGGTAGTAATTTGGAAGAAAGTTAAAATAGAAGTTTAGTGAGCATTTAAACTATAAAAACACTGTCTGATGAGAAGTGATAAATGACTACTTGGAGAGTTTCTTGCTGTGGTTAAGAAGCAATGTGTGAATTTAGATAAAGCAGTGTTCCATTTTCCTCAGTTTATATTTCTAGCAAATTCAACCCTCCAGATATCCCTTTAAATTAAGAAAAAAAATGCCCCTGACTTCATGAAATAGCCATTACCAAGCTCAAGCACCCAAACCATATGCTTTGACAGGCTTATAGAAAAACCTAACGGTAAGAGAATCCAAGAGAGAGAAGGAAAGAAAAAGGAAGAGAGAGAGAGTGCAAGAGAGAAAGAGAGATTTGAAGATGATAATGTATTGTTTAACATAGAAGAAGAAAACAGAAAACTGCAATGCAACCCAAACTTCTACCACCATCAAATTGAATAATGGAAGCCCAGAAGAATGATCCTTGTTTATCAGAAAAATTGTTACAAGTTCAGTACTCCCTGTTCAAGAAGGCAAATGAGTAGAGAAATTCATATTTTGTATACCAATATCTGTCAACATTTTTCAGTTTTGGACTTGAAACCATTTCAATTATGAGAAACATTTATTTATACAGAAGAGTGGCTTTTGTAAAGGTGCCTAACCGAAAGAGCACATGTGGGCATTTCTAAGGAAACAATGCCCTGACACACTGGAGCTATAAACATTTTCAAGAGACTAATGGGCACATCAGCCAATGGCAATTTCTGACTACTCCTCTGCATGATTCCAAAAATACCTACCTTTTCTCCTCTTCTTTCCATACTGACTTTGCCAAGGCCATGCGAGCCAATTCCTGGCTGTGTTAATGTCCGTTAGTATCAAGGCAGACACTCTAGCAGGACAATTTGTTGAGATTTCCTGACGGCAAAGATAATGAAAATGAGAAGAAGAAAGTAAACAACACATACTGTTTGGGTTTATGCTTGAGAAAAGGGAAAATCAATAATGTGTTTACAGAAAAGACAATCTTCCAAGGGAGCAAAAGGAAAGACTTCCTTTCATATTTCTGGAAGGAGAAAACCCACCCATATCTCTAATATTTTCTGATCAAAGTCAGGGATGTTAATGGAAGAGCCTTCAAGTTGGAACACTGCAGTTCTTGAAGAGTGTGAGAGCTTAAGCCCCCTCTCTCCCTGAGCATAAGACAACCTTGCCAATATTAAAACGATGAGATAAAAAGTAAGAATGCTCTCCTGAATCTTGTGTACTCTCCCACAGCAGTGAAGACTACTGGTGGATCTCCGAGTTTTATGCTATTGCTTACCATGTAGCTTAATGCTTTCCAAGGGAGGCAGAAGCGTCCTGGTGCATAGGTTGAAGCTTCCTGGGAGTCACAACCTGTTCTAATCTGGAAAATGAGAGATACTGGCTAACAGGGAAGTCCCGTTCCCTGTTTTCTTCTCCCTGTCAAATGTTCACCATTCTTCCTTACCTTCCTTCCTCTTCTCGTTCTTCTTGTCTCTCCTCCACTTTCTCTCTCCTTTCTTTCTCCACTATCATCGTCTTCCTTCGCCTGCAGCTCTTTCGTCTTTCTCTTTCTCCTCTTTTAATATCTATTGCTCTTGTCCTCCTTTTTCAGTTTTGCTAATCAGCTACGAGTGTCAGGCACTATTCTGTGCAATGCAAAAATAATTAAAATTTGAGTACAGATGTGTATACTGGGAGGTCACAATCTCCTGCTGAAGATGACAAAGCATGAAACATATTTATACCAATTGCAGTAGGGCAGTTTATTATATTCAAGTTCAAGGCTAGAGTAAAGGGATAAGACTAGAAGCAGGAGACCAAATTAGAAGGATCTTGCTGTAGCCCTCCAGAAAGATGATTAGGCTAGACTAGGAGTGAGGTGGAGTGGTGTGTTCACATTTCAACCATGTTGTGATGGTAGAGTCATCATTGTTCTTTATCCCTCTTTATCTTTTTTTGGCAGATAAGGAAGGAGAAAGGACCAAAGCCTAGTTTTTTCATTCCTGGACTGTAGTGTTGAGGAGGGAGGATGGTACCAGGAACCACTGAAAGAGAGCTAATAGCTTTATTTAATTTTCTGAAATTTACCAACACAGGATGCTTCGCTGATCATTTACCCTCCACTCGGGCCTCAATCCCCAATCCCAGTCTATGATAAGATACAAAAACCCCAAATCAAACAGAAAAGTCCCCAGTGTTCCAAAACCTGACTGGTTCCAAATCCTGATCAGTCCGAGTGCTTTCATAAAAATATACGTTCTTGGACATTACTCTAGACCTATCAAATCAAAATTCTCCAAAGGTGGGGCCCAGGAATCTCTTTTTTAAATCTTCCCAGATCATTCTAATGATGATGGGTTCAGGAACCAGTGGAGCAGAATATATGTAATATATCCCTGTGGACTCCCAAAGATGAACGGAAAAGATCCTGCTGGTAATAAGGAAAGAAGATTCGAGTGTCAATAAAATGATTGGCATATTCGCATTCAGAGGCTAGTGAGGCCTCAGGATGAAATACAGCATGTGTTGGAATTCAACTGGTTGGATCTGGGAATTCAATAAACCCAGATCGAATTTCAGCTCATCTATCTATTGGTATGTTTCTCTCTGGGCAAGACATGTAAATTCTCATTGTCTCCGTTTCTACACCTGTAAAATGAGGGTAAAGATACTTAATTTAGAAGATCACCATGAGGATTGAACTGAATGTCTCTTCCCTGCCTATCACCATCTCTGGCACCCTAGTAGGAACTCAGTTAACATTCAGAAAAGGACATGTATACAAGTAAGGATCAGTAATAAGTACAAGGTCTCTCTTCTCTGTTGCAAATTTCTATAAGAAGAATGTTTGGAAGGCAGTGGCCCATTTGGAACAATTTAAATGTTTCTTGTTTTTTTCGGAACTTTCACTTAAACTGAAATTGGTTTAAAGACAGAAGATAATTCTCTAGGGGCATAAAGTTTTCTAACAGTGGGAGTAGTTCTCTATGTGGGTCATTGGCCCTGCCTTGAACAAAGTTGTTATGGACTTGGATGAAAATGTACAAGGAAGGCTATCAAATCTGCACATGACAGGAGTAAGGAGGGAGAGCTACTGCATCAGCTACTAAGCCAAGATTCCAAAAGACATCGTCTGCTTATCCCAGTTGGCCAGAGTGGTTAAGATACAGCCTAAGGAGTATATGAGAAAAACTGAGCACTGAGAAGGAAATCACTTGTTCAAGTAACAAATGGGAGAGACTTAATAATAGTTCCTGAGAAAATCCCCTAGGAGTTTTAATTCACTGGAAAGAGCAGAATTGGGTCACATTTATTTTGTGTACCCACGGAATGTTATTCCTGTGTCTATAACAGCACTTAGAACATTTTGTTATATTGTTTATTTGGGTTTTGTCTCCCATTTTAGTCTGTGTGCAAAATAAAAACAGTGATCACATCTTGTTCATCTTTAAATATCTAACATCAATATCAGACCTGGCATAAAGTGTGTGCTCACTACATATTTGTTATATGAGTGGAAACAATGTATGAATGTAAGAATGGTGGTATGTATCAGTGGAATATGGTTTTTAAAATCAGAATGATTTTGAATTATGAATGAAATGAGTGCCTAAGGAGGGGTGGAGAGAAAAGATATCTATTTACTAAACAACTTCCAAAGATTAACTTTGTCTCCATAACAATTTTGCAAGTGTGATATGATAGTGTGATCCTCTCAAGGTACTCTGAAGAAAATAAATATTGCAGGGAAGGGGATGTTTCCTGTGTTCAAAAATGGTCAGTAATGTCTGGATACTCTGGCACCTAAAGATTCACAATGTCCTTTACTATGCTAAAGGCTCTGAGGAGTTCTGCTGCAAATAAACGTAGTTAACCTTGTTTATCCTAGTGTTTAACCAGTCCTTGTGGATTAATTTGACCATGGAACCACTTCTGTGTGTCTGTGAGGCAGATATCTATTTACCTCCCAAGGAAAGCACTTGGGAAATGTCGTTAGACTGGGAGTTCTGGAGTGAGCATCAAGAGTTCTGGGTTCTAGTCCTGACTCATCATTACCGACCTCATGACCTTGGGCACAACATCTTCATTCCCTTATCTTTAAGAATAAACTGTTAGTGCTGGATTGCCTTTCAACTTTATTACTGTTATGCTTTATTATCCATGGCCTCGGGAACATGCTCCAACAGCCTCAGTAAGGATGGTAGTGTAGTAAACATTATTAATGCTTCCCAATACCCAGCTCCTCTCTCCTGGGTATGTAAGGGAGACTACACTTCCCAGCACTTCAGAGGGAGGGAGGGACATCTGTCTAATTCTGAAAAATTAAATACAAATGGGAAAGGGATGTGGCACTTCCAAGCTGAGTCAGTGAAAAGCTCTGCATGATTCTCCAATCTGGTTTCTTGTGTCCCAGCAGTCATGGAGAAGGGCTCACTTGAGATGGCGGAGTCCCTGACTGAAGCAGCACAGACTACCGAGTCCCTGGCCGCTGCCCGGGAGAATTGCCTGGATTTCCAGCAGACTTTGCATGAGTGGGCAATAACTTGAGGTGTTAAACCACCGACATTTCAGGGTTGTTTGTTACCACAGCATAAGCCTAGCCTCTCCTGACTAATAAAGTGAGGCAACTACTTAAATTAAGAAACCATCTGATCCCATTTTAATGGTCATTGGAACCAATGTTTTATATGCCTTTAGGTTCTAGTCACTAAAAGATCACCATAAATGAAATATACTAATTCTTTTAACATCAAACAATCTTACTTAAGTCACTATTTTAAACGGCAGCTTTCAGGAAGAAAATCATAATGCCACACCTTGGGTCTGTCACTCCTGACTTCCAAGTAGTTCGGATTGCTTTCACACATGTTATTCAGTTTATGCTCCTACAGTCCAGGGAGGTAGGGAAAAAATGATATTATTATGCTATTTAACTAAGAGCAGGGTGCAGTGCTCAGAGAGGGAAGGTGATTTCCTCAGAGTCCCCAGAGGGAAGAGATTTTATAATCGTGTTTCCACCTCAGCCATGCTAGAGCTCTACCTGTTCATTCCTTGATTTGGCTCCACTCCACGGCTTTGTGACGTTTCTCTTCAAACTCCCACAGCCATTTCTCTGTTCCTCTCCAGTGCCATGTCTTGCTTGTTTACAATTCCTATTTCACCAGCCTTTATAGAGCCCCTGCCACATGACGGATGACATCTCCGGCTAGGAGAGGAGGGAGAAGCTGAGAAACAGAAGGCAGGGAGAAGAGATCCAAATGGAAATTAGTCTCTTGCCCCATCAGGAGCTCGAAGTAAGTAGAGTGAAGGGGAAGCAGACAGCAGACAGTAAAATGAGGGTATGAACAAAGAACTTAACAGTATAGAAGTCACTGGCCTGCAGGTGCCTTTGCAAAACGGTTTTAGATGTGAGAGAGACTGCTTTTAAATGTACTCCCTAGGGCCTGATTAATGGAAGAAATTATTCCCAGATGTGAAGCTAGAAGAGGCATTCTCTTCCTAATTGTGCCTGACTAGGGATGGAGTATAAGAGTTAATTAATTAATGAAGAAAGAGAGGTGGCAGGAAGAGGATACTGGAAGAAAGGAAGGAAGAAAGGGAAGGAACAGAGGAAGGGAGGGAGGGAGGGAGGGAGGGAGGAAATGGTGCCTCCTATTTTTTAAAAAATATTTTATTTTTTTAAGTAATCTCTACACCCAGAGTGGGGCTCAAACTTACAACCCCGAGATCAAGAGTCATATGTTCTGCCGACTGAGCCAACCAGGCGCCCCAGTGCCTCCTGTTTTTAACAATCTGTTCCAAAGCCATATATGTTTTCTTTACACATTTACCCAGTAGGAAATTAGACCATCAATGTTCTAGGGGTGTTGGAATGAGATATAACACTGGCGATGTTACGGAATATAATGCTATTCTGTTCCCTCTTTGTCTAAGCGTATCTTGAACACCTGTCCAAAATATTTGTGATGAATAACATGAGTAGATGCCCTGCATGTATGAATGGCAAAGCAGATCTATGCTGTGTGTCCAACCGCAGTGAATAGAGGTCCCTGCAAGAGTGCTTTTTCACAGATTCCCGTGAATGGCTTAGATGTTATGTAACTAATTAATTCTCATTTGTGAAAACTTGGTCTCCTTCTCATTATACTTCTGGCTCTTAAGCCAGAGTGCTTCTTTTCAGAGAGAGAAATGGATGATCATTGTTGATGAAGCAGTGAGGGATATCATGCCGCTGACAGGGGAGCGTTTCACCAGCTGGCCATTCCGAATGCTCTTCCTTGTCCTATGAAACCTACTCCATACATGTATTCTGTTTCCCAATAGTCCAAGTCACCAGAGAGAAATGGCATAGACTGAATGTCCCCCATTTATGGTTAAAATGAAAATGATGGCATTTTACTGAGCCCAGTCATTTAGCAGAACTGCCAGAGGCAGGGCAAGAAGGGAAGGAACAGAGAGGGTCATGGGGGTCGTGCAGGAAAGGACACAGCACCGAGGACACAAGCTTGATGTAGCACTCTAATTTGAATACTTCAAATAATCAACTTACATGAGGACTCCTCTCTGCCCTTAAAAAGCTGACGATCTAATTATGTAGTTTATATTAAGATACTTAACAGGTAATACATAGGCTGATCACAGAGGATGGTTTTCCATCTATTCTAAGAGGTCTCTGATCCTGCCATTTATTTCATATCCAGTGCTCCTGTTTAGTTCAAAATTAGCCTGTCTCTTCTCTGAACACATAAGTGTTCTAAAGCGTTCATGGAAGTGTTCACCTAAGATCACTTAGCACATAAGTGCGTCAGAAGTGAGTAAATAGTTCCCACCCACACCCATGGAGACAAGGACATGAACGCCAAGAGATGGGATCCCCAGGGGCCACCTCAGAGGCTTTCATACTACAGACAGATGACAGATGTTCAGCACATGTAGAGAACAGCCCCTCAAGATTTGAGCAAAAACAGAACAAGAGGTCTCCAAGGGAAAAATATTAAAATGGAGCTAAGAGATTTTTTGATACCTGTGACAACATATCAACAAGTGTGAAAAATAGTATTGACAGTTGGAATTGTGCTGCATTTAGAAGGAAGTCTTGAAAAATTTGAGACAATTTCAGCAAAGGGAAAGAAGTAAACGTAAAAGCAGGCAGTTAACTTGAGAAAAAACAAAACATACGAGAAAGAAAATATAATCAGAGAATATCCACTTGGTTCAGCAGCAAATAATACTTGTTTACGTGGACAAAGGCATGTAAATGAGTACTCAAAAGCATTGTCACATACACTGTGCTCGAAGGGAAGGTGAGGATGGAGAAGTCGGGGGAAAGGAAGTGACAAACAGCTAGATCTCCATCTGCCGTAATAGGTCAATAGACCGTTTCCAAAGGTGACACCTGGTTAACAAATAATTTCTAAAACTGATAAATCCAGAAAAGTCAGCATTAATGTATTATGTAGAAACAACAAGAAAAATGTCAGACAGATAGTCAAAATATTTTAAAGGTTCTAGAGAATGGAACCAGGATGTCAAAAGCTGGAGGCTGCTGTTTTTCATGATAAAGTTTGAAAGTATACTGCTAAAAAAACAAAACCGAAAGCCTATGAACATATGCTTATTTGGTGAAAATAAAAATGAATTTGAAAACAAATATATTAAGTGCAAAGGTACTTTAGGCACTGTATTAGGTGAGAAGGATACAAAGACAAACAAAGGCCATCTCTGATTTTAAATTCTCACACTCTAATAAAACTTAAGACATAGAAAGATTTTCTTTTCTAAATGGCTTACCCTACCTATGTCATGGAAAGGCTTATGTCTTCCTACTGCAACAGAAGGGAGTTCTGATTGATCGAAGCTTCTGATTAGCTGGGTTTTAATTTCTCAGAAGATAAAAAGTCTCTCCCACTTTGCCTCCTTTCACTTTTCTCTACAACTTTCCCAGCATGTGAGACCCACCTTGCACGGGAGACGCAGAAGGAGGAGCTGATCCGGCCCTTTGAGCCAGAGGAGTGGGCACTTAGGACACCGGCTCTGCCCGTCCGCCTGCAGCTGCTGAGCACGCTGGCCTCCCTGGCCAGGAGTAGCAGACTGTGCTTCCAGGTCCAAGCCACTGATCACATCTAAAGTGTTATGCTTGAAACCCAGAGAAAGAGAGGAATGTACTTATTGGAAAATGTGTTTTCGCCATAAAACTTCTGAGAAAGTAAAAACTGTAAACTAGTTAACATTTTTCTTCTGGACAGCTGGTCAGATATAAAAGTGAGCTGGTGATAGTCTTGTAAATGTGATTTCCAAAGCAGAGCAGTCGCAGAGCACAAACAGCTTTATAAACATTAACAGCTGACCAGTTAAAGGAGATAACCTCTGTCTTCTATTTTGCTTGGGGCAGCATGCATGTCTGGAGCGGGAAACTGTCTTCTAGAATGACACAAGAGGTGGATTTTGAAGCTCCTGTATCTCCAGAAAATTTCCTTTTCAGGGATTCAGTGGTTTTAACAGTCTGGCTTTCGGCAACTGCTACAAAGGAAAAAACACTAATATTCATACTACCATCAATTTGTAGAATGCTCTGCAGTTCACCAGGCATCATGACAATGAAGACTATGTTGATTAATGGTTCTTGCATTAGAAATAGGGGGCATGAAAGAAATAATGATGGCCAGGCTCCAACCATACCAACGAAAGTAGAATCACTGGGGGTGGGGCTTCGGCATTGGTATTTTTATAACCATCCCAGGTCACTCTAATGTGGTTAGCAGTATCTGGGAGAATGTTAAGAATGGGAAGCATGGTATGGTGGAAAAAGCTAGAGTCATGGAACATGCTAGTCCTTCGTTTACTGGCTGTACGACTTTGGATCAGAAACTCCATCTCTTTAAACTGTGGTTTCTTCATTTGCCAAATGAGGATAAAAATCTTCCTCTCCCTTATAGAGAATTTTAAGGCTCAGAAGAGTTCCTCTGAAAGCACTTTGCAAACTATGACACTTTGATCAAATATCAGCTCTGAGGTTATTGTGACCCTGGTTCTAACACAAGTGTCATGTAAGACAGCAAAGCAAAACTCATAGCCAGCCTGACAGCTCAAGTCTCTGGATGGCCAGAGAAAAAGAAAAGCCAAGGAAACGATTTTCAAGGTATAATATTATGGTCATCAAAACCCAAATGGTTGCCTCTTTATAGGACCAACCAAGAGAAGGAAATTCCAAGAATGGAAAGTCAGGAAGGAGCAGGAAGTGAGAAAGAAGATTAAGGAAAAAAAGAATGCACAAGGCCTCAATGGTCCTTCTAAAGTCTCAGCCCTAGAAACCTGCATATTTTGTATGAGTTTAGATCAGCCCTGCTATTTGCAGACTGGATTCATGCTACAATGGAGGTAAACGGCCTGGTACAGAGTAAATACTTGAATGTTAATTGGAATATTTTCTAAAATCTCAATATGAAGAAATGCTCTCATTAAAAGGTTGTGTCTATGTGTGGACGCACAATTTGAACCCTACAGATATAAAGATGTGGAGGAAAGGATGTGTTAGCCACGGAGGATGTGGGACCAAAGATCTGGCCACAAACTGGATCATTAAGTTATTAACCACCATCCCAGGGACTGTCCAGGACACAGGACAGTATCTGCCTAAAGCCCTCTTTACCCAGTGGACCTAAGGCCTTAGTCTGTAAGTATAATCTGCTGGGTTCCTGGGAATCACGACACTCTAATTGGTGTTAAAGAATTATAATCACCGTAGTAGCAAATAGAGATCAAGGAATCTTGGAGGAACCCTTCGGGAGGAGATGGAATCTGAGCTGAACTGGAAGGTGGACAGGATTGAACAAGCTGAACAAAGAGGATATGTTAATGAACCAAACAGCATGATTAAAGGGGAAAACTGCAGGCCCAAATAAATGAGACAACATTAACTGTCATCTGTTCTCAGGTAAGAAGGGCCCGCTGCCAGATCATGTGGGATGAGAGCAGTCCCTGGACAGGTCAGTGTGACAGTGAGAACAGGCAGTAAAGAATACCATGGTCCTGAGTGGAGATGATTTTCAGTAAAGTTAAACAGATAGCTTTCTATTGAAAGGCACAGACTTATTATCTATTCATTTGACTACTACTTATCCCACAAGTACTGGGTTTTGGAGGAGTTTGGGTTTGGGGTTTCTGTGGGGTTTCGTATTTGTTTTTAGCATCTTAATGTGAGTGAGGCTCTGTGCTAAATAATGAGGACTCAGTGCTGGACAGTTCATGATTCCTGCCCCCAAGGAGCTTACAACAATCCTGCCATTGAGAAAGCACTGGGACGGTCTGTGTGACCTTAGACAAATGACTCACCTTCTTGGAGCTGTGGATTTAAAATTTTTAAAGTGGGGTAATATCTACAACCACTTCATAGGGTAGTTAAGAGTATTTAATAGGATAATGAATATAAAGCACTCAGCAAAGTGCAGGCACATAATAAGCACTCTATAAATATTAACTATTGTTATTCTTCACCCACGTCATTGGGCTTGGTCAGGGCAAGAAAATGGGAGGGATAGGTTATTCGCTGGTGCGGAGCCCACTGTTAGCACTCAACCAGCAGAGTCTCCCGACCAAATGAACATGCCTTTGGCTGGATTCCACAGCTCCAACCTTACAAGTTCGGTTTCTAAGCTTCTCCTGGAGAGCTGCTCTCATAGAGTTGATGAAATGCGACTGGTCATGCTTATATTTTAAGCCAACTACGCCCCTGCCATATGCCTGACATATGTGCTCCCACCGTAAACAACCGTGTATGAGGAAAAAAAGGAAAGAAAATGACGGTTGTTGCCTTTCCAGTGAAGAGAAGGGGGTAACCTACAATGCAGACTTTGCCATTTACAAGAAGTAAAAAGAGCCCTTGGAGTCCTCGGGCTGGAGCGTTTCCACTTGGACACAGCAGCTGTGGGCCAGATGGTCGCTTGTGGGCAGATCCAGGCTGGGAACCTAAGCGTGGCTTGTGATGATGAGGAGGACCGAATGCAAAACAAAACTTGCTTTCCTTTGGAAAATATTGCCTCAGCTTGCTGAGGGACTTTACCTCACCAGTAACCACAGTCAAGTGAGGTGATTAACAAGAGATGGTGAGGAGGAGCCTCTCCCCACTCATCCTCAAACAAAGGGAGCCTGTGGACTCCTGCAGGGCTCTTATTTCTGGCAGTGAGGCAGGTGATGGCTAGGATTTGATCTTAGATGATTCAGAGACAAGATGATTTTAGGTTTCAGGATCTTTGGTGCTCAGAGATTTGGCCTCCTTCACGGAAAAGTTCTTTTGAGAGATTTAGGGTTTTCAAGGCTCACGTTTTTGGCCTTACCTTGTTGATGCAGGTTCCTTTATCTGAGAGCTCCTGAAGGCCAAGGACCACAGTTTAGCAACTTTCGTAGGGCTGACACTATGTGTTCAGTAAATAGGGTGTATGTGTGTGCACACGTGCGTGCTCCTGTGTGTGTGTGTTGAGGGGCAGGGAATGAGAGACAGAGAAACAAACAAATGAAGGAGAAGGGAAAGGGGGAAAAGGGAAGAAGGATATGGGAAAGAGGAGGAAAGAAGCAAAGGGTTGAAGAAGGCAGCACGTAACCATGGGCCATGGAAGACAGGTGGGGCCCAGACCTCTCAATCGATGTAAACACAGATGATCTGACCTAATGATGTTTCTAATGATTTTTTGACTTTAGGATGGTGTGAAAGCAAAACACATTCAGTAGAAATCATGCTTGGAATTTTGAGTTTGGCTCTTTTCCCAGGCCAGCAATATGCAGTATGAGCCTCTCTCGTGATGCCGGGCAGAGGCGGCCCAGCTCCCAGTCAGCCACGCGATCACGAGGGTCACCAGTGATACCCTCACATCCATCCTGTACCCACACAACCATTCTGTTTTTCACTTTTAGTACAGTATTAGATAAATTACCGTAGATATTCCACACTCTTCTATAAAATAGGCTTTGTGTGAGAGGACTTTGCCCAATTGTTAGCTAACATAAGTGTTCTGAGCATGTCTAAGATAGGTGAGTCTAAGCTATTGAATGTATTTTCCATTTAGGATATTTTCAACTTAAAATGGGTTTAACAGGATATAATCCCATCATAAGTCAGGGAGGTTTCTGTCTCGTCAGCAGATGATTGAAGAGCAACCAGACAACTGTTCCAGAAAATACCAGTGTGATGACCATTGTACAGACATCAGTCCCAGGAACTGGGGGAAACAGACTGGAGAACAAGAGGAAAATCCTGAATGGGCCTGAGCTTTCCATCTGAGTTGACCAAGTTCACCTGGAAGTACGTAGGTCAAGTGACCTGTGACAAGTGAAATAAAGGGTGAGGGGTGAAAGATCAATTACAGGAAAAATACGGTTTGTTTTTGCATACTTGAAATCTTAGCACAGCTGCTTGCTATGTAAAATGTTTCACTTTAATTCATTTGGACAAGTATTTGTTGAGAGCCTGCTAGGACATCTGAAAAGCCATATTTTTCCCATGTGCAACTTTTTTTTTGCTTTGAGTTAGGAATTAAATCAATCAGGGGCTCTCTCAGTGGTGTTTCAGACATTCACTTTCTAAAGGCAGAGTCTAGAAGATATAATCTCTCAAATGCCTTCCAGCTATGAGAATAATGATTTCAGGGTTTCTGTATCATAATGGAACCCATGTATCTCCATTGCACTTTTCAACTAACAAGTGTGACACTGGCACTAAAGAAAGGGGAAAATAGAGAGCAGAGAGCTTAATAAATGACTTGCTAAGGACTGTTACTTGTTAGCAAAACAAGGACCCAAATCCTCATCTTCTCATTGTCTGTCTACTTCATTACATCTGCTATTTACGGGTCCCATTAATGGGTTTGGTTTTGCAAGTTTGGAAACTAGAATTTTTAACACTTCAAAGATTATTGGGTTCTGGCAGATGAATTTGCTGAACCCATTCACAAAAAGCTAACTTCACCTGGGCTGGGGAGAAGAAATCCCTGGTTCTAGAGTGAGGGACAATTATCTGCCCAGGAGACTCTGGAGTTATCTGGAAAACACAAAGCAGAGAATACGTGTGGTTCTGTGTGTGTGCATGTGCACGCCTGCATTTCTGTTTCTCCACTTACAGTGTGAGGTGTACTAACCCAACTGAACACTTCGCTGTTTCTTGGAAGCAGTGACCAAGAGGGACCCAGGGTGCCTTAGGTCCTGCTGTAAGGCTGCATACTCACTGGGCCTCCTGGGTGGCTCAGTTGGTTAAGTGTCCGACTCGATTTCAGCACTGGTCCTGATCTCAGGGTTGTGAGATCGAACCACGAGTTGGGCTACCTGCTCAGTAGGGAGTCTGCTTGAGATTCTCTCTCTCCCTCTCCCTCTGCCCCTGCCCCCCTCTCTAAAATAATAAATAAATAATTCTTAAAAAAAAAAAAAAGACTGCATACTCATTACTCTACTTTGAGTGACTGACGGAAGGGCCAATTTTTCCCTTGGTCTCATCTTGTGCTGGGAAGGCTATTTTATTCATTGGAAGAGCCACCCAGGCCTAGTGGTGACAAGGTCTACTTTGCCATGGGTCAGGGTGGCAAGTTGTTGTTTTGGACCCTTGGCATGTGCCTGTGAAATGCTGGGGCAAGTAGAGGCTAAAGTTCGATAAGCCTTTCTCTATGGCATGGGAGAAGGAGGCAGGCAACCGCTATTGGTCCTAGATCTATGTGTGCCCAGGGAGTCATAGGCCTGGGGTACCCTGCTCCTTTAGCTAGCAGAAGCAGTAAGCAGTGAGGGTGACACACATTTGTTGTTTGAATGGACAAAGCAAAGCAAAGCAAAGGAAAGAAAAAAAAAGTCAACAAATGCTATGTATTTAGTTTAAGGACAAAAAAATCTGAAATGGTGTAAATATGGCCAATGTGTTTAGAAAATGCTGGTTTAAAGTTAAATGGGACCTTCATTTTAAGATTATTTAGAGGGTTTTTTTTTAAGATTTATTTATTTATTTTTATAGAGATTCAAAGAGAGAGTGCGAGTGGAAGGAGAGGCAGAGGAAGAAGGAGAGACTCCTCAAGCAGACTCTGTCCTGAGCACGGAGCCCCACAAGGGGCCAATCCCAGGACCCCAAGATCATGACCTGAGCTGAAATCGAGAGTGGGTAGCTTTACCGACTGAGCAACCCAGATGCCCCTACTTAGAATTTTAATATGATATTATTACTACCAGAGGAGTAAACCATTTACATTTTCCAAAGGTACTTGACCATAAAATGCCATTTCAAGAAATGTCTACAAGTTCTCCTTTTAAGAAAGAGAAGTGTAGACTAGAGGTGTTGAAAATTGAATATTTTCAAACAGTGGTTCCATCAGGCTGCATGAGCCTCATAAATTGTCCTTCTCCTCTCCAGGGACAAAAGGGCTGTGCCTAGAATCTACTGTGCCCCTCCCTTGAGGAAACTGGAGATGTACTGGTATATTTTTGCACTTTGATTCCTGGTATTTTATATACCATACTAGCTGCTGCTTTTCTCTTAATATACTGTCTTCCTGTGGACAGAATGACCCAGCTGAATGGCTTACCATTTTGTTTACATCAACTACAATTCCTTCATGCTGGTGTTAACAAATAATAACAATATAAATGATATATTAAATGAGAGAATGTATTAAGTGCTTATTATTCATGAAATACCACACTAGGCACTTTACACTACTTAATTAGTTCCTCTAGTGGATACTATTTTTTCCCATATTACAGAGAAGAGACCAAGGCTCAGAGAGGTCAAGTCACTCTCCCAAGATCACACAGTTAGGAAGGGCTACATTTGGAATTCTAACCAGATACGTTTAATGAAAGTACATGGTGTTTAACTAGTACTATATTCAGCTTCTATATCTCTTGATTACCTTGACTGGGCCTGGAAGACAGCTAAATGTTATTGATGAAGACCGTGGACATGACCATATATTCTGGCCTAGCCCTCAAAGTTGGAGGCGGAGAAGCTTCCGAAAGTGAGGGTAAAAAGTGTCCATTATGCTACACAGTGACAGCTGGAATTATTTCCTAGAATCACAGAGATACGAGAAGGGAAAGTAGAGACAGTAAAAGTGGCCAAAAACATGTCTCTAGAATTAGCCAGATGCCAAACTTAAGGGACAACCCAAAAGCATATTGGACAGGTGGCAAGAAGAGGTCTTTCTTTGATGGGTCTCAACATCTTCATTAATTTACACATCCCCAAACATTAAAGTAGACCCAAATTGGGCAGTGACTATACGTTCTAGACCAAAGTTTGATACAGAAATTTCACAGACTTTTTTCTTCTTGGTGAATTGTTTTTTCTGAAGTCTATAAGGTTATAAACACTAAATCATTAAGCATTCTCTTTTATGTAAGTACATAAATATGTACATATGTATTTTCCAAGCCACTGTTATAAAAAGGATTTAAAACACCCATTTATTTTTTAAATATGTGTTAAAAATAAAAAAATTATGTGAAATTTGAATCATCGCATTTCTATACTATTTGCAGTCCCTTAATTAATAATTAGCATTCTAATGTTCTCTTGTTTCTCAAAGTATGTAAGTTTGATCAACTGTTTTTATTTTTTGCAGTAGTTTGTTGCTAATAATTAACCAAAAAATAAACCAAAAATTCATGGATTGAGGATTTGGGCTTGTATAATTTAAATATACCTATCCTGGAACTATATGATCTCTAATATATGGCATGTAATGTATGATGCCGTGGTTATGAAAGGTGCTGTCATCAGAGAGCCTTCAATCTTTTCCCCTTTTAGGGACTATTTCAGCTGCAGAGAGCCACCCTGCCCAAAGTCATTCCTTTCCTGGGAGAGCTCAGATACAATGACTAGTCAGGTGGGGGGTAAAGCCATTTCAATAGGGACAATTCTGATGGGCTAGTTGAGCTCCAAACCTCCCCATGGGGTGGCCAAGACTGTCCCTGAGCAAGTGACATGGCAGCATTGCAGCTTCATTTTCCCTCCCTCTAATCCTGGGTTTTTTGTTTTTGTTTTTTTTTTCTTTTCCTTCCACAGATTTTGACACCAAGAGCACCTCATAATAAGTGTGTTAGCCCCTAAACTCCCTATCAGAGTGTGCTTTCCAGAGAATCCAACCTGTGACTTACAAGTAGAACATGAAATTCTTAAGAGCAGGGATCTTTGGCTATCTTGCTCACAGATACCAATCAGTTCCTAATGCCTAGAAAGGTCTCTGGCAAATAATCAATTCTTAATAAGTATATGATGATTATATAAAGCATCATCTGCATGGTGCCAAATGCCAAAGAACAAAATAAGATAGCTGTAAAACCGGAGTCAAACTTCCAAACTAAGAGTCCCCCATCGGTTTTTACCATAAACCAGCCAACCTAGAGAAGCGGAACTATAGAAATAGCACATACACCAACTTCATTCACTGTTGCAACACTTATGGAGGGCCTACTATGTGTCAGGCACTAAGTGGGGAAAAAAGATAAAGAATAAAAAAACACCTTCTCTCAAGAAGCTCACCATATACTAGTGGAAGGAAATCAAGTCATCAGTGATGATACCATAGTGACAAGTAAAAGGGCAGTGAACACAACAGGCTCTCAGGACACGTGAGAAAAACAAAACAATAAATCCAGCCTTGGAAAGAATTCTTCTCAGGAAAAGTGACATTTGTGGGTAATTTGGTAGAGAACTACATGCCGTTAAGGGCACAGACTGAAGTCCATCTATCTGGGTTCAAATCCCAGCATTACACACCAGAGACAGCAGGCAGACAACTTATTTTTAACCTCTGCCATACTAATCTTTAAAATTGGAAAATTTAGAGTATTATAAGGGCTACATGAGTCGACGTCGGTGAAGCATTGAGAACAATAGCAAACTCTCACTGTGAATTGAATAGATAAAATTAAAATGGATAATAAGATTAGCCCAGTGGGGAATCACTTCCCAAACAGAGAAATTAGCAAGTACAGAGGCCGGAGATATGAGTGAGTATGGAGCCTTCGGGGACCTGGAGGTCACTTACGTATGTTTAGGAGAAGGAACCAGAGAGAAAAGCTGGTGGGTAGAAGGAAGGGCCTCGGTGGAAGCCATCTCCTGGGAGCAGATGCAGGCCCACCAGGCTTAGGTCATAAGTTTCTACAAAGGAAAGATCTGTTAAGGGTCCTACTGCTTAATGTCTAAAAATTCCTCTGAAAACTTTGGCCCAAGTCTGAAACACTCAGCAGAAATCACAGTCATCTGAATATGACATTGAATCTATCGGCTAAAGAGAACATGAAACTTCCCTTTCCATAGCATTTTCTTTTCTGTTCTGAAGGCAATCATTCGGTGTGAGGCCACTAGTGTCTTTGAGAAAAACATGGTATCTGGAGTATTTAATTTTACAAGTTTGTGTATGGCTGTGGAATCAGTAGGTCAGTGTCCAAATGTTCTGGGAATATTTACTTAACCCCGGATACTTTAAGAGGATGGAAATGTTGGTTTCAGTAATATGGAGTAGCTACTGACTACCGTGAAGGGGACTTCCTTCTTATTTGGTCATGTCTTGATTGCATCTGCATCCCGTTTCCTCCTTGTGAAAAGTAAAGAATAGTGTATTAGTCTGTTCAAGCTGCCATATCAAAATACTACAGACTGGGTGGCCGAAACTACAGAAGTTTATTTCTCACACTTCGAGAAGCTGGGAAGCCCAAGATCAAGGTGCCATCCCACTTAGTTCCTGGTGAGGTTTCTCTGGCTTGCAGCTGGACCACCTTCTTGCTACAACCTCACGTGAGATTTCTTCAGTGCGTGTGGGGGGTGGAGGGGATGGGCGGGGGGCAACGGGGAACAAGATGGTTCTCTGCCGTATCATCGTATACGGACACTGATTCTGTAGGATCAAGGCCCCACTCTTTTGACTTCACTTAACTTTAATTACTACCGTATGGGCCTCATTTCCAAATACAACCACACTGGGATTAGGGCTTCAAGATATGAATTCAGGGGGAAAGGGGGTGGACACAAATTTTCAGTCCATAAAAAATATATATTCCCGTGATTCCCTCTTAAGTGCTCTGAAACGCTAGGAATTTCTTGTTAATAATGGACTGAGTATAATCACAATTAAATAAACATTTTTTGTGGTTGGCTTTAACTTCATCTAGCAAACAATTAAGCTCTGACAAATATGGATGACCCAGTCAGTGTCTCCAGTACACTGGGGAACGATACGGTAGAAATGTCAACGCTGTAAACAATCTTCTCTGTGAGCTACTTATGTGTTTTATCATTTTGCCACAATCTAAAACAGATAACAAATCACTGTCTTGAAAAACATAGCAGTTGGACAGAAATGGCTATGTTCATTTTTCCAAATAAATAGATTATATAATCCATTTGCAAGGAAGATCCAGAAGGATTGCGTGATTCATGAATTATCTTGAGAATTGGACTTCAATGTTTCAATAGAAAGTCCAGCATCCTTTCTCTTTCCTGAGTCCCCAAAACAGGCCAAGGCCATCTTTATTCTGCCTTCCCAAGTCTTCCGAGGTTCACTAAATGAGGACCACTTTCACTGAGTGAAATAGAGTCCTTGTCATGATGCGTGAGGTGACACTGGAGCAGAAGCAGGAAAGACAGGAAGCAAGCCTGCCCTCCTGCCGCAGAGTAAAAACTCAAATTCCTGTCCCCTGGCCAGCGTGTGTCTGTGCATTGAGCGTTTCCTTGTCGGGCTAACCCGAGCCAAGACTCCTTCGCTCCTTGTGGAAATGAAAGAACAGACCTTCAGGTTTGCTTTCAAACACAGACTGGGACACAGAAGGATCCCATGCATTAGGCAGTTTTTTCAGCAGAAAAACATTTGGAGAAATGTCAGGGTGGAGGCTGTTTCCACTTGCAACTGCATTTCAAGGCTCATGGTTAAAGCATAGATTCAGAAAGTATCGCTTCAGAATGCACAGGCCTGGCTGAAATTGTTTGAGCTTACTGTCTCCCTTCTCTGTCTCTCAAATGTTTCCACATTCCTATTGTTTCGCTCTTTATCATTCTCTTCTCTCTTCTCTCTCCTGTTTCTTTGCTTTCTTTTTGTCCCTTTTTCTTTCTCTTTTCTCCTTTCAATTACTCTTTCTTCTTGGCCATTCCTTTCTTCCTTCCCTGTCATCAAATGGTCATCAGTGTCTTCCCTTACTTTCTTTTCCTTTTCTTTATTCGCTTCTTCCCTCTTTCCTTCTGTCATATTTGGCAGTTTGTTTCTAAAATGAAGGGAAAGCCAGCCCAGACAATGCTTTAATCAACCATGACTATACTAGATCCCTATGAACTAGAAAATCCTAGCACTTCAGGATAATCAGGAGAGCTGAGGCTCTATTCTTTCATTTTGTCAAGGAGGGAAAAGAATAGATCTGCCATTGAGACAGGAGCAAGAGAGAAAGAGGTGGTGCACTTTCCCTTCAATGTAGTTAGCTCTTTCCCTTCCTTCCCTTCTTCTTCATTCTTTATTTTTTCCCACGTCTATTTCACAATTTTCTCACTATAATCATTCTCCAAGGTGATACAGAGGGTATCGCTATCCCATGTTATAGATCAGAAAACTAAAACCCTGAGGGATTATTTAGCTCAGGGGTGGCGTAGTTAGTGACCCTATTCATCCCCCTCATGTGCGTGAGGTGACACTGGAGCTGATGAACAAGCCCTTCCCCCATTCTCCTCCAAGGCACAGTGACACAAATTATTCCAACACCTCTATAAATCATTTGAGCAAAAATAACAGAAGAATAATCCTAAAATAACCCCACCAAGAAACAGGGGTATAGATGCATAAGTCACTCACTGCTTGCTTATATGTGTGCTAGGAGTTTAGTTACAACCATGGATAAAATTAATCCACATTTTATTTAGTAAATTATAGTCTTAAAGCAGGATTTTTTTTTTCTTATTTGAGAAACATTGTGTCAGATAGTCTAAAAATATTATTTGCAGTCAGGCAGGTCTGGATTCCAATCCTCACATAACTTCTTAATGGTTGTGTGACTTCAGACAATTACTTAATATCACTACATCTTCAGTTCTTCATTCATAAACTAGAAATAATTACTGCCATCGAAATGGTTATAATTATGAAAGTAAATATGCCAACTATGGTGCCTGACACTAGAGATAGCAAGTTACAATAAATACAGAACTGGATTTTTAGGATGTTTGCACAACTCTGTAAAATTTACTGAAAATGGTTCAAACTCACATTTAAAAAGATTGAATTTTATGATATGTAAGTTGTACTTCAATAAAGCTATGTATAAAGCTATGTATATATATATGTGTGCAAGCAGACATTAACTCACCAGGTAGACAGAGCATTTTAGTTAAAAGAGGAATCAAGTTTTGGCTGGTGAGTCTTTAATTCATGCTAAGAATTTTGGACGTAATCTATGAGAGTGTAAAGAAAATTAAATGCTTTTGAGTCAAAGGTAAAAAAAACAAAAATTGAAGTGTGCCTTATTGATGCAGGCAAGAAGAGCAGCTGGAAATCTACCGCCAAACCACACTAGAGGTGATAAGGACCCGCCTAGCTAGCATCAGGGAGCATCAGTGAGGGAGCAGCTGGAAGTGATCCTGGGGGGGGTGGTGGCGAGTAGAGGAATATGTTGACTGATTACTGAGAAGAATGCAGAAGAAGAAATCAAAATGACTCAGGTTTTGAGCTTGGATATTAAATTTGGATAGATCAAATCTGAACTGCCGATGACGCACATGGATGGATGGATATTCAGTAGGGATGTTAAGCAAGTTGTTCAAATATGTGTCTGAAACTCTGGAACCAGAGACGGGAATTCATGTCAAAAAGAGTACCAGTTGAATTCTGAGCTCAAATTAGACCTCAAGTTTACACTGAGTTCCTAACCCCCTCGACTCCTTGCCTGAGGCTCTTGTTTGATCTCTACGTTACCAAAATTACTCCTGTGGGAAGGACAATTTTCTGAAGAGGCTGTCTGAAGCTTTCATCAAATTCTCAAAGAAGTCTGTGACCCCAAAAACGTTAAGAACCACTGGTCTAAGCAATGTCAGTTGAATGAAAGAAACCAGAGGGTTGCTCAAGCCTGTTTACTCTCTTCTTCTATCCAAATGTCTGGCTCAGGTGAGTGCACAGAAACAAATACACTGTGGCCCCATTGTCAGGTGCATGGTACCATTTTTCCATATTTACGTTTCAGCTTCACTCTCATGCATCGGGTTCCAGGTGATTTGTTTGTGGTGGTACTGGTTACTGTCCAAAGAGAAATGCATTTTTTAACGCAATTTTTTATTTTTATTTTTGAATAGAATCCTGAATTCTTTTTTTTAATTTAAATTCAATTAACCAACATAGAGTATATCATTAGTTTTTGGTGTAGTGTTCAATGATTCATTAGTTTCATATAACATCCAGTGCTAATCACATCACGAGCCCTCCTTAATGCCCATCACCCACTTATCCCATTCCCCCACCCGCCTCCCTTTCCACAACCCTCAGTTTGTTTCCCGGAGTCAAGAGTCTCTCATAGTTTGGTTCCCTCTGACTTCTTCCCATTCAGTTTTCCCTCCCTTCCCTATTGTCTTCTCCACTAGAGAAATACATTTTTTAAATCCTCTGCTAGTTCATATTTAATCATGAAGAAGTATCCTTAAAAACATTTCTGAGCTGGAACATCTCTGTTAATTGCACTGACATATCTAAGACCAGCTTTCTGAGAGTCAAGGATGCATGAGAAATCCAGGATGTCATATGAAGTGAGTTTTTAAAAATGGAAAGTTCTTTTTTTGAAAATCATATCCAGACAGTCATTATTTTATGCCATCAGTGTGGGCTTGAAAGGCAAGTTAGTGAAGAAAATTTAAGAATACAATTGTTTTACCCACTAGTGAGCTTAAATTAGAAAAGTTGCAAAATAGTTCAGATGCTTTTTGTTGAAATAGCTCATTTTCCTTTATTGCTCAGTTTCACTTTTTCCTTGAAAAAATATTAAATCTAATATGTTGCTGTGTGTAAAAGTGCTTTAATTAGGCTATGTGGTACAAAGCATGGTTCAGTAGGGAAACACAGATGTTGAGGGACAGAAGCATACCTAATTGTATGGCTTTTTTAGCAATAGCTCTTTTCTGTACTTGGAAACCATAGAATTAGGGCCAGATGGAGGAACTCAGCCTTCCAAGTGGTTGGGTAAAAGGACACAGCATCTGACTTCCTGCATAGGTGCATGTCTCCATAACCTTGAGAACCAGTTGACTTTGCATTAGAAAAAGGATTCAGAGAATTGAGAAATCTCAAGGTTGCTGCTATGTCTGTTCATGGGAGTTAAAGGCAACGTGCAGAAGGAGGATAAGGGGAAAGAGATCTCAGGGTAGAAGGTCCCAGGCCAAGGAAACCAGGGACTGTGCTTACTTTAGGCACTCAGAGGCAGCATAGCTGGGTTAGGGAGAAGCAATGTGACAGTCAGGGTCACAGGACCAAACATCAAGCCTTAGGGGTAAGATAGGGATGCCTTTTGGAGAAATAACAGTAAAATTCATTGCTGGCAGGACAGAAGTCAGATGAGAGTGGATACGAGGAATGATTTAAGAAAAGTGGATGAGAACAAAGATGGAAAATGGCAAGAGTGTGTACTATGGCTTCCTGGTGGCTGTATTTGGGGCTCAGAAGCAAGCCCCCATGAGTGACATAGGTAGAACTGAAGCCCTGGAAGTCCCTTGCATTTAACTATTCTGCTCTCCCAAGTGCCAGAAACAGTCAGAAGACTTTCTTTAGTCTATGCTTAATGTCCTCAAGAAAGCTTACCATGTATCAAGGAAGGATATTTCATCTTCTGGCAACTCCACCTTCGAGAAAGACATCCCTTTTATTCAGCTGACATCTAACTCCCAATAGGAGATTGTAATAAGATCAGCCTTATGTCCACTGGCAAATCAGGGAGGCTCAGGTTCTTCCATAACTTCAAGAGCCTACTACCACTGCCTCTGTTAGCAATAAATGATGATGGAAGGAATCACTCAAATGGTTTTCAAACTTTGAATGTATTTGATGCTCTAGTTACTAAATTACTTCAGAGGCTTCACAGGGTGGTACCATGGATCTGTTGGGTTTGAGGACTCAAGTTCTAGAGTCTAGATTTTATGTAATTACCTCGGCTTGCTTGCTGAGTACCATGCTGCTTCTCCCAAACTCATTTTCTGGCGGAAGATTTCCAAGCAGGGAATAGGCACCAAATATGTGTCCCTGTGTAGCCGTACATGACCCAATATCTCATCCAAAAAGCAATCTTGTGTGACTGATGTACATCCTTGAGCCTGGTCAACACATTCCAGTTTGGGGATTTTGTGATTTTAGACACATACGCGTAAGACAGGAGCAGGAGCTAGTATGGGTTGCGTGTTGAAGAGGGATCTTACCTCCACACTTGCCTATATTTCCACCCACCAGTCTCAGTTTTACCCCCTGAAGACACATACAGGAAGCCTAATCCTGCTGCTCCAGGGCAGCCTTCGAGTATTCTTAGGGAGCTGTCATGCCAGCTCTAACCCCTCTCTTCCCTGAGCCAGTGCCTCCAGAGCACTGAACCAGTCATTGCATAACCCGCTTTCCAGTCAATCACCAACTTTGTCCTTCTCCTCTGATTGTGCTCCAAGTTGTCCCTATTTCTCAGAAGATGGTGGCTAGGACTAAATATAACATATTATCTCAGCAATTCAGGGACTGCCTCACCCTATTGTTTGAGATGATAATTCTATTTACACAGCTTAAACCTGTATTACCCCAATACCATTATAAATCTCCCTCTCTTGCCTTAGTATTCTTATATTAGAGACTACCCTGCCATGGCTGCTAGGTAACTACTGAATGCTGACTCACTCAAGGGGCCTTGTAACAGATCAAGGAGAAATAAAGGACTCTCCTGCCTGAGGGACTTGGAGGCTACTCATAGACACACATGTGTGTTCAAATGTATCTAATTGCATCCCACAGTCAACGGTTTCCAAAGTCAGGGAGCTAAGGCAGCTCACAGAAGGGAGACGCTGTACAGGCTAGCACAAGTAGGTGATCCTTCCAGAGAGGGCATGGTGCTTGGCAACTGAATTGCTGGCTAGAGAGAAGCCTAGGAACTCATTCATTCCACAAATATTTACTTTTACACTTATTATGTACAGAAACAAAAAAAGGAAATTTAATTTAATTAGGGATCAGAGAATGTTCTGATATAACCTACTTTCCAAAAATATCAAGGATTCCCCAAGTGCTCAAATTCTTTGCTAATCAGGCCTTCTGGAAAGGAGGTGAGGATGCCAAAATTGGTTAACACTTTCTTTGCCGTAGTCCACTAAGGCACAGAGATCTGAAGGGGCATGAGATTTCTCAGCGATCACAACTCATTTGGAAGCTAAGCAGAGGTGGGCAAGGACCCGAGGAAGGATCTTATGCATCACACCAATGGGTTTGGACTTGCCCCAGTAGGCAGTGGGGACTTACTGGCATTCCAGAAGAAAGGGAGTGGGGAGGTCAACTCCAAACTTTGCCAAGATCATGACAATATTGTGAACAGAAGAATCAGAAATTAAGGCGACCAGCTTGGATACAATTGCAAGGGTCTCTATGAGAGAAAAATGACAGTCTGGGTTAAGCTGACAACACTGTAGAATAGTATAAACAACTGACTTGGGAACCGTCGCAGAGGTAGAATCATGATGGCTTGGATTTATATTGGATACAGCTATTGAAGGAGAGGAAAAACCCAGAAATAAAAATAATGCATTTCGCTTACCCTATAGGGTAGTAAAAGTGAACTAAGATTATGTCTAAGAAAGTACCTGAAAAAAAAATGTAAAACTCTTTAATATGTAAGGTATTTTTATTTTCACAAGATCTTATTAGTAGAGAGTATTTCGGTTTAGTCTTTTGCATAAGGTAGCAGGTCAAATGCGTTGTGGACAAAGTAGGACCATGACAAAGAGAAAAATGCAACATATAGCTTTGAATGTACTTGTTTGCACCCCCAACCATCCTTAACACCAGTATGGATTAGGCACTGCAAAGGGGGAGGGACACAGACATGAATCCTTCACACCCACTGAAAGGATCAAGAGGTTATTGTTTGAATTTTCTTAAAGAAACTCACCTACCTCAGTAAAGAGCCACCCTCTCAGAGCCACTCCAACCAAATTATGTCACAGTCCTGAAACAGAACTTTAGGTGAGAGGAGAAAATGTTTTAAGTGTGTGAATCTGTTTAACTATCACATCAACAAGCTTCCAAAGCGAGCTTTTTGATAATTAGCAAAACATCTGTAATAGGATTAGTATCTCAGAAACAGCTGCTGCTTTCTTGGCCAGGGAAGGAGGTGGGGACGTTGAGTGGGGAGGGGGTGGGGAATTTGAACGTGAACTTAACTTCAGCCCAGCTGTTTCCCATTTGAAGAAAGGATAAAGGGTAGACACTGAGTCAGTGGGAAAGCATCAAGACAAAAGTGAAAAAGGACATGATATCAAATCACGCTGGCCCTAAGTTGACTCAAGTGCATACCATTGGCATGTGGTGAGCAAAGCTTCCCTTTCGCCACAGTCCTGGGAGCTAGTCTTGGTTGCCAAAAAATGTCCCAGTAAAAATATTTATATGAAAACAACACAAAAGCAGTGTTAAGAACACCGCTGACCTCTTAGAGTTTGACCTCATCTCTCCACGGCAACAAGAACTTGGAAAATCTCCCTCTCTCTGTGGATGATGCAAGACTCTTGGTTACTCTAGGTGGTTTGAGCACTTCCTCCTGGCTTTGAGCCTTCACAGACTGGGAGGAGCATGTGGGAAGTACCAGCGGATTATAGGACTCTTTCTATGGAAGAGGCAGTTCCTGCTGAAGGAGGATGGGACAAGTTTTAGGCTTTAGCTCTCTAACTGGGAAAGGAACCTAGCTGATTTCAATCATTCATTTGATCAAGCAATTCACAAATATTTCTTGAGCATATACAATGTGCAAGGCAATAAACTAAATGCAGGGGATAGTATGTTGAAAGGTCCATGCCCTTACAGACCTCACAATGTAGGGGGAGTAAATGACATGAAGATGGTCAAGTCCTGGGCTGCCCATTTTTTGTGAGACTTCCTTAGTCTATCTTTGGTCTTAACCTGTGACTATTTTCTGCATTCTTTTCCTCTCATATCTACTCAACCTCTGACCCACTAGCTCACTCTGTGCCCTTTTGTTCCTATTGATCAAAGTTCTTTCTTCATCCTGAGTACTCAATGAGACACCCATCTGAGAGATTAGACAGGGTTGACTTCATTTAACTAATGGCCAGGCCCAGGCCAAAGCTAGACTTAGAGGGGGGTCTTTAAGCACAGGTAGGACTAAGCAAAAAAATCTTTAGTCAACCTATGAATACCACAGTGGTGTGCACCTCCCCAGGAAGCACTATTTCTTCCTGTTCTAGACTAAATAAAAGGGAACTGGCTTATCTCTGCATTTTATGCAGTGGAAGTACAGAACTTTGCACACAGGAGGGACTTAATTAGAATATAGGCCTTCAAGTAGACAGAGGTAGCCCATTTGTGAATCTTGACACCGCTTTCTGATAAAGAGACATCTCTCAGTTTTCTCATCTCATCAAAAAACTAATTATGACAATAATAGGATTGTTAAGAACAGTAAGTGTTATATCAGATGGGAACCCCCAGTCTAGACTCTGGTTCATTCCATAAGAGTTTGTTCACTTTCCTTCTCTCGATCTGTTTTTACTGAAGTAAAATGAATTGAAGTTAAAGAAATTGAAATTAAGAGATATTAAATAGCCTGTATTTTCCCAAAATTTGGCTTTACTTGGTTTGGTTTTTTTTGTTTTTTTTTGTTTTTGTTTTTTTTTTTTTGTAATTCTATCATTTAGAGCGAGGGTCTGCAACTACAGCCCATGGGTTCAATCTGCCCCCAAACCTGTTTTCATAAATAAAGTTTTATTGCAACACAGCCATGAGCATTTATTTACATACTTGCTATGGTATCTTCTTCATTAGACATGTAGAGTTAAATAGTGGCAATAGCCAATATATGGCCATAGCCAGCAAAGCCTAAAATACTGACCCTCTCTCTGCTCCTTTAGAAGAAGTTTGCCAACTCCTTGTTTCCAGTTAAGTTTTCTTCAGAAAACCCTTGTGAAAATTCCACTTACTACCTCCAGTAAGTGACACATCAAGCCACTTGTCCTTTCACCATATTATCTTAGATCAAATCTCCATATGAGCTTTGGAAGCAGGGTGTGAGAACTGAAAAAAGTACTCTTTGGCAGGAACAAAGAAGGAGAATAATCTGGGCCAAAGGCATTGACTCATGAAGCAGAGAAATAAACTTGACTTTCTGAGTAGGAGAGTAGAGAGCTGATAATCAAATTAAATCTGAACTAGAGGAGGGGTAGTGGCAATGATAATAATGTTACCTCTTTGCCAAGATTCTCCAAAATACAAAAAAAAAAAAAAAAGAAGACAAATGTTTATATACTAACTCCCCCCAAAGGTAACTCCCCCTGAAAATGGGAGTGACAGAAAAAGAGGGGTAGGGCAGGGATAGAAGGAGAACAATTTTTATAGCATGTCCCTAATAAGCACTACTAAGTGCTCAGTCTCGTGGGGCATCTTCAGAGAGATGCCTGGAATTACTCTCTCCAAAACTGGCTGTCAGAGAGTGAATAGGAGGGATAACTCTTAGCCCTGATTAGTCAAAGGGTGCCCCGTGAGACATGGACTCCACCACACCTCAGGATTGTCCCTCCTAGCTGGAAGAAGCTGGAAACCAAGACAGCGGTAGAGACATTTACAGTGTAAGCCATGGCTTGAGGAGCCAACCTGCTGGTGACTGTAGGCCTCATCTGCATCCTGAAACCAGCAGTCTTGCTGCCCTGGCCAAGTGGACCAAAGCCCACGTGTAGGCACCAGTGAGTCTCAGGGTCGGCTGAGCGCCAGGGAAGCAGGGAAGCCCTAGAACAGAGGTCAGAAGTGAGACCAGGCAGGTAATGACTGCCAGGGACACAGGGGCCCAGAAAAGTCCTCACAGTGAGTCTGGCATGGCCCAAACCAAGGAGGGCTGCCACATGCTCAGTGAAGGCCGAAACCTCCCCCTCTGTGTCTGTCCTGCAGGAAAGCAGCTGATGCCAGGCAATCTTCCTCAAGAATCCTGAGTCGCATAGGCAAAAATCTCATAGAATCTGGGGAAACACACTGGCTTTGGCACACGGCAGCTTATAGAGACCCTACTATATGCTGAGCTCTTTTCAAACATATATGTTTTTAATCCTCAGGAAATCCCCATGAGTGTGAAACAATAATCTCCATTTTACATTATCAGTAAACTGAGACCCAGAGTGGTTAAGTAACTTGACTGGTATCTTCATTATTTGGGGACCTATCATATGGAAAAGAGACTAGACCTTCCCAGGTGGTCCCAGGGAGCCAAACTGAAAACAATGGGTAGAAATGCTTAGAAAACAGTCCTTAGAACAGGGACTGAGAGTCTGAGCTTCTCCAACCAGGCAACAAGCTATCCTACAAAAGAGTGAGTTGCTTGTCTGTAGCAGTAATGGGCACAAGGTGATGTCTGTGGGAGAAAGAGCAGGGTCCCCCCGTCTGGTAGAAGCCTGGGCTTGATGAAGGCTCAAGTCCTCTAGGCTCTTTTTAATGAAGAAAGAGTCAATACCAACACAGATATTTGTACAGTTGCTATTTTAATATCGATTTGGGAGAAGAAAAGATACTTGTAAAATAATAATAATATATTAATAATAAGATCTATTGGTATTCGGCTTTTAATAAGTACCAGTTACTTTGCGAATAGCTTTATACATATGATTTAATCCTCACAACAACTATGAGGTCATCATTACCACTCTCCCCAGTTTACAGATGTGAAAACTGAGGCTGGCAGGGACAAAGCACAGAAACTCGCTTGCCAAGGTCTCCCAGTTTGTGACTGTCCGCAATGGCCGGCTGAAACCCCACCTCCATCCGCTCTGCTCTGTTGCCAGGATTATTCTACATTTGCCTACCGCTGTCAATTCAAAATCACTGGAGCCTGAGCTCCTGAGAGGGAACAGTCATGTGGAAGGTCACTTTGGCAAACAATGTTTATTTTAAACAACTTGAATATTTTTTTCTGTGCAAATTTCCTGAAAATCCTTTCCTCATGAATCCTTATTTTTCCATTGCATTTAAACACCTCCCAGGCTCTTTGCTGCCATTTAAAATGTTTTGTAAAGAAATTTTGCAGGTTTCTTCCAATGAAAAATCAACCAGATCATCAAAGGACAGACCTTTCACCCCTCTCGGGATGAAAATGATTTTGGAAAAGAATGAGACAATTGAGCTAAGGAAAACAAGCCTCCAGAGCAAGATCCCAGCACAACAAAGGGCCCGAGACAAGTAATAAGCAGGTGATTCAGAGATGGAGAGGCTGTAGGGAAATTAAGGCAGAAATGGAGAGGAACTGCCTTCTGAAGGCTTTGGCATCAAGAAGCTAGAGAGGAGATAGTCCAGAGCTGCATCCATGGAAAATCACAGCTGCAGGAAACCGCAGGGTGACGGCTAAAATCCACCACCGCAGCGCTTCCCATCCCCGCCGGAGACAGCGCCATTTATCAGTTGTCTGCAATGCCTCACAGTAAAAAATCCTTAAACACTTACACCATATTTTAATTTTGAAAGGACACATATTGCTACAATTTACTTCTTCGATTTTTCCACCACAGCTGAAATGTTTTGTCTTGACTTATAATCTAGCACTTTCCTCAGTTTCCAGCGTAGCCTCTAGACATCAGACTGCTCCAGTGTTTATTGCTGGCTCCATCCCTCGCTAAGGGACGTGAACCTGGGGTAGTTTACCTAACCTTCCCAAAGCTCAGTTTTTTCATCTATCAAATGGGAGCGATTAGAGCTCATTCCTCATACAGTCATTACTTGAGTTCATGAAATAATGTATGCTCAATGCTTGAAACGGTTCTCGGCCCATAGGAAACCCTCTAAAAAACACCAATTACTATTATTTTTTATCCATGTGAAAGGGAAAGGTAGTTATCTTCCCAAGGAAGTAAAAATCTGAGACTAGACCACTTATCAAACTGTTGAGGGCCAAGTTTCGAAATAAAATTTTAGAGAAAATAATTACCCACCCGGCCCTCCTGCACCCATCATCTCTTTCAATGAGTCTTCTTAAGACACTTTGTCCCCTTATGCTGCCTCGATTCTAGTCTAAGATATTTGTCCTCTAGCTAGGACACTCCCTTCCATGCATTCTCTAGAGTTCATTCAGTTTTCACCCCTGGCCTCTGTCTTCCACGGTGGAGCACCTTTCCTTGGTCTGCAACTTTTGTCTTCTCTTTTCCCCAGAAGATTGCTATTCTCAGGGTAATACTGGGTTTATAGGATTATTAGAGGATTCAAAGAGATGATACATATAAAGTTATTCAAATACGTCCTCATACATAATAAAATGAAGTGTTAGATATTAATGTTGAAATATTAATATTCCTCCTTACTGCTTGGCAAAAAAATCCTGCTACCTGTGTGACCCCATGGCCCTTCCGCTCTGTTCTATCGGTAGGTCACCCTGCCCTCCCAGTCAGTTTGGGCCGCTATAACAAAATACTACGTAGTTGGTGGCTTAAATCACAAACATGTATTTCTCACAGTTCTGGAGGCAAGCAAGTTTAAGGTCAGGCTACCCAAAGATCTGGCGCCTGGTGAGGACTCTCTTCCTGGTTCATACATGGCCATCTTCTCGCTGTGTCCTCATGTGGTAGAAAGAAGGCAAGAGAGCTCTGTGGGTCTCTGCTATAAGACACTATTCCCGCCCACAAGGGCTCCACCCTCATGACCTAATCACCTTCCAAAGGTCTCACCTCCTAACACCATCACACTGCAAGGTAGGATTTCAACACCTGAGTTGGGGTGGGGGTTGGGGTGGGGGGTACAAAATTCAGTCCATAACACCTGCCCACACACTATGTTTCATTTTAAACATCTCAGTTCCTGGGCCAAGGAAGAATGAATAATAACTCGTGGCAAGCACCTGGAATCTGATGGCCCTCATCTCCTGAAAATGCCCGGGACCATTTCCCCGGTTTGTTGAGTGTCCTGTCTTGTACATCCCCCATCAGAGCCCTGCTTATACTGAATTGCTTTTTCAAGTGACATATCTATCTCTTCCACTATATTGCTTGCTCCTAGAGAGCAAAACCAATCTTATTTACCTGTTTCTCCTCGAACCTCGTGCAGAGCCTGGCATAGAGTAAGTACTCTGTTGTTTGTTAGACAATATACTTATTTTCATTTCTAGAGAGGGGAGCCCTTGGAGCCTAGTTCAAATCATAGCACACATATAGCGAAGTCCTGAGTCTATATGGGGCCAGGCCATACTCCTCACATGTGGCTAATTTGAGCGTATTATATACGTGTGCCAAATTTAAGCAATTGGATCTCCTTCATTTTAAAACTCTGAACTCAAAAGATGCACGACACCTTACCAGGAAACTACTTTGCCTCTAACTGGGTAGTTACCACAATTCTAGCTAACTTGCCTAGGACTACTGAACAGAAAATTCAGAAAGACCATAACAGAAGAAGGCTGTGATTGCCTGTGCTAGTGCCTATGGTATTTGGGATCGGCCATCCTTGCCTAGGCCTCTCAGACCATCGTCCACTTTGGTCCAGGACTTCCTGGCAGCCCTTAAGGCGGGTTGCTTAGTATATTAAGCAATATATTAATGTTTACATATGACATTGTCTATACTTTTTGTTTCTGGCATTAAATCTTTTGCTTTTCAATTTTTAATAGAAACTAGACATCACGTCATTGATGTGTCATCAAAAGCAGTGCCAGGCTTCCTGTTCTCCCTGGGAAGGATTTAATGGCTAGGAAGAATACATGGAGGAGATCACCGTGGGGATTCAGCTCAAATATACGCAGACCGGAGAAGCACCAGATCCAGGGGCCTAAGATGTAAAATCAGCTTTGTGCAAAGAGGATAGGCAGCTTCTGAATTAAACTGCTCGAAAGGCTCAGATGTCTGGCATTGATTCATTCTCTGGACAGATGAGGATTTGCCAGCTATATGCCAGTGTTTGTGCTATGTGCTAGAATCACAGAGATGAAATGTGTGTGTTTACGGTACATTTAAGGAACAAATATAAGAGTGATTTAATCTTCCAAAATAGATTGAAACTACACACTAGAAGTAACAGATGAACTATGACATACTGGTCGTTTAGAAAAACAGCAGAAAACTGTAGGTATATTAGAGTGACAGCAAAAAATAACTCTCGAAGTTCTTCTGGCACAAACCATGTGTATGATGACCTTGTGTGTGTGTGATATCATAAAACATTAATGTCATGGCTATTGTTGTTACACAAGTTGTGCCAAAGTGAGCTACATATTTTCATGTATGATGTCTGCATATTTGCACTGAGTAGTGTTTACAAACTGCATAACTGCTTGCTGGTTTTGTTTGCTCACCCTTCCAAATACATTTGGGAAGAGGCTTGTTTCTTTGCTAAGGTCTAACACAGTTGTGGCTTTTACGGTGTCCATTGTGCGCTAGCATTAGCGATCAGAAACCCCCACCTTCTCCAAAGGATTATGAAGAGGCAAGTGCTAGAGAAAAGACCAGAAGCCTGCAGAGTCATCAGTACAAAGTCCAGAAATTTCTGTGTTCATTCACCCCAAGCACACACTTACTCTGGGACAAAGGGCACTTGGAGAGAGTAAAGTGTCTCGCCTTCCAAAGCTAAAGCAATAAGGGCAGTATCGAATAATGCTTGATTGTTGTATTTAATAGGGAAATAAAGAGAGTGTGAAACCCTGTAGCTAATTTAGGTAACCTGAAATTTTATTCTCATTTTAAATAAAAGCAGCAAACTGGAAGAAGAATAGGGGAGAGGGGGAGAAGAAGAAGGAAGGAAAAGAAGGGAAGCAAACAGAGCAGATGAGAAATAAACAGAAGAGAACATCCAAACTATAGGATATCTGTCTAGCACAGGCGTAACTACAGTCTCAGAAGAAAAGAGAGCACAAGAAATATATGAAGAGAAATAGCTGAGAATTTCCAAAAAATAATGAAAGTCAATAATCTACAGATCCAAGAAGCTCAGAGAACTGTAAGCAGGATAATTACACACACACACACACACACACACACACACACACACCTCTAGATACATTGGAGTTATACTATTGAAAAAGAAAGAGAAAATACTGATGGCAGTTAGAAAAAATATATATTACATAGAGGCAAAGAAAATTCACACAGGCATTCAAGCAAAATGAAAACCAACATCTTTCAAGTACTCACAAAAAATTTGTTAAGCCAGAAATTTTATATCAAGCAAAAATGTCTTTTAGAACAAGAGCTGAGACCGTTTATCGCCAGCACACCTGCACTATAAGAAGTGTTCAAGAAAGTTTGTAAACAGAAGAACTAAGATACCAGATAAATAATTGGATTTACCCAAAGAAATGAAGAGTGACAGAAGGGCCCAAAGGAGAGTAAATATTAAAATATGCTTTTTTTCTGGATTTTAATGGCTTTCAGAGATCATAGATGGCCAAAAGAAAAACAGTAAGAATGTATTTTGGAGTACATCACATATGTAGAAGTAAAATGTATGTCAACAATAATACAAATGATAAGAAGAAAGAATTGGAAATATATGTGTTAAGGTTCTTCTTCTAAATGTGCAGTGGTCTAATATTACTTGAAGGCAGGTGATTATGAGTTAGATGTATATATTGAAAACCCTAGAGCAAGTACTTAAGGAGCGATATAACAAAAAGTTGTGGAAATAAATTTTTAAAATATTCAATTTTTTGAGAAAAGAAGAAAGAAAAAAAAACCAAAAAACAAATGGGATAAAGAATAAATGACAAAATAGTAAGTTTATGTCCAACTATACCAATAATTTCATAAAATGTAAATGGTCTCAATCATCTCAATTAAAAGGCAAAGATTGTCAGGTTGAACAGAAAAAAAAGGTGACTTCTAAGAAATTAATTTTAAATATAAACAGATAAAAAGTAAATGATAAAATATAGTCAATATTTGTATGTAAAAAAAAAGAGAGAATTTAAGGATTGAAGTAAAGTTTTACCTCAAGCAGTTAGTGTAATGATATTGTTCATAGAGGTGAAGAGGATGGGACACTAACGGGTTTGGGATGTACAAACAATAATTCAGTTATGGACAGTGTATTAATCAAGATCAGAAATTAAACGATAGATTTTGGACCAAATCCAAATAACTTCCTGTCTTTGCATGGCCTATAAGCTAAGAATGGTTTTTATATTCATAAATGGCTGGAAATCAATAGAAAAATATTTGTAACATAGGAAAACTATGTAAAGTCCAAATTTCCAGTGTTACGAAGAAAGCTTATGGGAATACAGCCGCACTCATTCATTTACACATTGCCTTTTGCATTGCAGTGACAGGGTTGAGCATTTGTGACAGAAACCACATGTGGCACTAATCTCACACTTCTCAGTGCACGTAAATCACAGCAGCACGGTTACTACTCACCAGTGCTATATGTCTCACATATTATCACCATGTGATATTTTACATAATTTTTATTACCAGTAAATACCCACCAAATCAAAAAAAGGAAAGAGAAAAGTGGACTTCAGATGTTATGCTTTTCAGACACAGTGGAGTGTGAATTATTTTGTTATCGAATTAGACAACAAAGCAGTGTGTTCATTATTCAGCAACACTATAGCTATAGGATATATTATGTGATGATATTACCATATCAAGCATTCATCACAATATTCCCAATTCACAGGAAAGCAACAGTCCAAAAAATTAGAAAGTTTAAAACTTAATATCTCATCACAGCAGAATTTCTTCACACAAATAGAAATAAAAGTAAGGCTACAAGCAAAGTGAATTTCCAAGTGGCTCATTTCTTAGCTGGCCAAACAGGGAAGGTTATTGATCCTGACTTAATCAAATCATATTTGATTGCAGCAGCCCAAGAAATGTATGCAGAGAACACTTGCTTAAGACTATTACCCTTTTCACCAAAACCACTGCTCAAATAGTTGAGAACGTGGGGAACATAATCAGTCGTCAAAAACAAAACAAATGCTTTTATGTGCTTTTCAACGCTCTTAATGAGTCAACAGTTGTTACCGATACTGTTCGGTTGTTTGTTCAAGGAGTTAATACTGAGTTTGAAGTGACTGAAAAGTTAGCCTGCGTGATCTGTGTGGAATATCTACAGGCAGGAATAGTTTCAAAGCTGAGAGAACATAATTCAATATAAAATGAAGTGGAATCTGCTAAGATGTGTGACAACTAATCATGATAAAAATATTGATGAAGTACAAAAAGACACAATTGAATAAATTTACAAAGCTCATGAAAAGTACAGTTTCTGTAGCCTATGGTTATTCATCACATTATTCATCAGAATATGATTACTTATGTGATATTATACCAGTAGAGGCCATGGTGAGCTTTGCTTGCTCATGACTTTGTCATTTTGCATTTCTTCATTCTCAAACCTGTGTGAGAAAGAAGGAATATGGGGAATTCACAACTGTTTTATCCACCATGGAATGGAAGTGACAAATCCCGTCTGCTTGATTTTAGAGTCATCAGAATATAGATGGTATTTAAAGACACGAGAAGGAATAAGAACATCTATGAGAAAATAGAGTGAGAAAGGGCAAGGAACCCCGGTCAACCAGAGGAAAATATGAGAAGGCCACTGAAAGTGACATCTAGAAGAGGAAGAAAACCAGGAAAGTCTGATATCACAAAAGCTAAGCAAAGTCTCAAAATGCAAAGTGAGGAGGGACCTGGGAGTTTCAGTCAGTTAAGTGTCTGACGGGCTCAGGTCATGATCCAGGGTCCTGGGATCGAGACCAATGTGGAGCCCCACTATGGGCTCCCTCCTCAGTGGGGAGTCTGCTTGTCCCTCTCCCAGCTTGTGCTCTCTCTCTCTCTCAAATAAATAAATAAAATCTTTAAAAAAAAGGAAAGTGAGAAGTCATGTATAACTGGCATCAGTTACTAGCTGTGACTAAGGCAAGTCACAGCTTCGCTGAACTGCATTTCCCACACTTGTGTACTAATATATTGATAGTACCTGCCTCAAAGGATCCATTATGTAGATGAAATGCAAAGTGGTTATGAAAGTATTGCGAGTCGCACACCAACGATGACAGTAATTGTTATCATTGTAGTCACATGCACAGACTCCTCTACTTTGTGCCCAATCTGCTTGAAGAGGTAGAAGTCTCCCACAACCTACCTCAGCCATGGCCTCCACCTTACCACATCAGGTTTTACCCAGCTGGTTCGGGAGTGGATAACCACAATCTAATTGAAATTCAGTGATTCCTAATCTAAAACATTTATGAGGCAAGACCTACCCAAGGATATGAATCTCTCTTTCAGTAAAATGGGAGTGGTATAAATCCTTACAATCTTTCTGGAACAAATATCCCACTCAAGTTGGCAGCTCCCGAGCCACCACAAGGCCATAGGCAGACACAGTAAGCTATAGTCTGAATTCTGGTAAATAGCGCCTCAAACTTCGGGGAAATCATAAAAGCAGATGAATGAAAGCTGTGTCTAAAGTACTCTGGCTGTTAGGCATGATCACCAGTAAAGGTAAAAATAAGCAAATATAAATGTGTCTCTACTTAACTCTGGACCTTTCACTTTATAGATTTTTATTAAAACACACTTGCAAAAGTACAAGGGTTAGTTTGTGTTTTTTCTTTCTTTTTTTTTTTTTCCACAATGATATATTGGAATTGTTCAATTGAAACCATATGTTGGCTCAATAATTCACATTTGCAAAATGTGTACCATTTTAAGACCCAATAAAAACAGAGGGGAGGGGGCTAATGTAGCAGGATAAATACTCTTGGATAGATAGAGATAACTGTGTTCCCAACCTGCTGGAAAGGAAGAAAGCCTCCTCTTTGACCAAGTACCTACAGAGCAGAAATGTAAGGCGAGTGATGTAATGGCACACTGGGGTATTGGAAAACAAAACAGAAGATAGAATTTGGAGAGAAAACAAACCTGGATTCAAATTCAGCTTTTCCGCCTATGGGCTCTGTGTCCTTTTAAAGCATTTGTAATCTCACTGAGACACTTCTATTTCTTATGACATGAAGATAATAATGCCTACCTTGGGTAATTGTTACATGGACTAAACAGACTTTAGATGAAGCATTCACATGCAGAGTACATGGTTGAACTTAACACCAAATGAAATGGATGACAACTTAAAGTTCATTCTATACTCTGCTCTTGTTTTCATTTTTTGTTTGTTTGTTTGTTTCTGGACATTAATTATGGAAAGCTGAAAAGCTGAATGGAATAGCATGTTTGATATGCCAAAACCAGAAGCTGGAACAGGAATGAAAATGAATCTGATCAGTCATGAGCAACCTCTATGCACCCCTTCACTCAGTGAAAGCTTCTTCAAAGCTAATGTGCATCCCAATGACCCAGGGATCCTGATAAAATGCAAATTCTGACTTAGTGAGCCTAGGGAGGGTTCAGAAATTCCATATTTGTAACAATCCCCAGGTGATAACAATGCTTAATCACTGGTAAGCAACTTTTTTTTTTTTTGCACAAGGGATAATTTAAGGAAAATGAAAAGGTTTTTATAAGCCCCTTTTTTTGTTCAAAATTCAGTAGCTTTATTGAATTTCATGGAGAAAAATGCTTGCTACTAGACTTTAGGGTATTAACAATAGCCAACATTATTATTGAGAGCTTACTATGTACTAATTGCAATGCCAAATGCTTTACAAATATTTGTAAAGAGTCCTTATGTACCTATTACTGTGCTACATATCTCCACAATAAAAAAAAAAAAAAAACAGAGACCCAAAGAAATTAAATGACTTGACTGTGTAAATATTACAGCCAGGTTTTTTAAAACCAGTCTGTTTGATTTCTGAGCCTGTGCAAGTTTCCGTCTGTGGTTTACTACCAAGTAAAATATCAATGATAAATTAGGCACCATACTTTACAAAAATGTTCCTAAAAGAGAAAATTTGATATTGAGGAATATGGAAACTTCTTTCTAATCTCTTTGAACAGAGCTTTAGAGTTCACAAGGGTATTTATATGCATTGTCTTATTTCATCTTGGAAACTCAAGTTCAGTATTATAATTTCTAGTTTATATCCGATGCCTAGAGCAGGACCTGGCATATAACCAGTGTTTAATAAATACTTGCTGAGGTTCAAAAATTATAAACATCTTTGAATAACAACAACAAAAATTCTTGCTAAGGTAATGAACATACAGATGAATGAATGAATGTATTGGTGGTAATTGCCTACGGCCCTGCTGAGAAGGATGTAAGGCTAAGATAGAAAGTGTGTTGTGGTAGATTTGTGATGTTTTCCATGGCTGGGGCACAGCCTGTGTAATATAACTTCCATCTTTGTAGTAGGACATCAGTCCTGGAGGGCAAGATTAATTTAGCCTTCAATCCCCTGACTCAGTAGTCCAAGCAAGATAATGGGAGGAAATGAGGTTAAAAAACATGGGGAAATTGGTGTAAATAGACTAGCCTCTAAGAGTCTAATTCCAAAATAAAGACACAATAGGAGATTAGAGACTGAAATGTGTAAGGGTTGACTGGTTTACTCATGGGCACAACCTGAATGTTCAAACACAGAAGAGGTGGAAGATCAAGGGTTTGTCCACAGAGAATATGGAAAAAGGGATAGTCAGAGTGACAGTTCTTAACAGTGCCAATTAAAGACAATTCAGCGAAGATGGTGCAGTGGTTAAAGGTGCGGCTTCTCCAGTCCTCTTATGGCAGGTAAATCCCCATGAGGAAATGGATATCTCAGTTCAATTTCACCTGGTAAAGTTAAACATTCAAAATATTTGCAGCTAACTTATCTCGCACTTGGGGTATGCTAACTAGAGTACCTGAGTATGTAGTCTTCTCCGAATACTCTAATCATTTCACATTCTCATACAGAGCACTGAACAAAGACAAAGGTTGAGGCAGAACTTGACCTTTCTCAGGTCATTGAGGATAGACCCGGTTATGGTGTGGTAACAAATACCTGCAAAATTCAGCAGCAAGCAGACCATAAGTTTATTTGTCACTCCTGCTCAGTGTCCGGTTGGTTTGGCAGTGGCTTCTGCTCACTGCAGTTGCTCGAAGAAACAGGCTGATAGAAGTTCCTCCTTAATACATTCTTCCATGGTCACTTCAACAGCTGGAAAGGATGGCTTTCGATGGGAATTTCCAGGACCAAAGAGTTCTTCAAGAATTCTCTCCCAAAGACCAGTATATTGCCTTTAAGGTCACATTCCGTGGGGTTCAGCCCTTGGCCCCTGTCAGGCAAGACCTGGGCATGACAATTTTGACAATTCTATTCTAATATTTGCCACAGCAAATGGACCAGATAAAGGATGTTATTTATATTCTGCTTTATTTGGTGTCCATTAAAGCAAGACATTTATTCTTTTATCACATATCATACTTTGTTAATACTCTTGAGATAGACTTATACTGAAAGTTTCAATTAAAATAATAGAAAGCAGTATTAATTCTACCTGACAGCCTCTTTTCTCTATACCAATCAATTTTACCTTTTCTTCATGATGATTCAAGATACAGTTAGTCCTTCCATTTGGGTTTTGTTTTTTCTATAGTAGACCTCACTGACGTTAACACTGTAAATCCTGGGGGATCCACTGTGAAGTGCTCTATGATCAGGCACGGTCTCCAATATCCCTTGGTTCAAATTTTTCCTGGGTCAACTGTTTGCTCTTAACTTGATCATCTGTTGCTCAATGAGCAGGAGGGTTTAAACGAGAAAGAAAAATTAACTAACATGTCCAGTGCGAATATGTCTAAGCAAGAAGAAGACGTGATATAATAGAGGGGAACACTAATACCAACAGATGGATCACGGCAGAATACAAAGCTCAGCTCAGCATAAATAAACACTTTCTGATAATGGAATTAACTGCTTTTTTCTCCATCACCAGAGAAATTCCAACAGGCATCAGTGGGCACTTGCTAGTGATATGATTGAGAATTTTCCTCTGCTGCATTGAGAGTTACATTAGATAATATCTAAGAAACCTCCTAGCCATAAGACTCTATGATTTGCTGACTCCATAGACTAGCATAAGAAAACTCAAGCTGTTTAGTATTACATTACATATAAAACACAAGTAATTTACCACATATTTCATATTGAAGAAAATCTCTCCAGACTTTAACCCAATCTGTATTGTGCAAACCCCAGAATAGACCCTATTTAATTGAGCCCTAAGAAAGAGCTGAGAAATGATAAACGGGGACTTGGTATTACTAAAAGATGTTACTTGTTTGCAGGTACATTCCTGGGTTCTACCAGTGGGTGGGGATGTGGCTGGGAGAGAGCATGTGATTCTCAATGCAAAGATTCGTGTTAGAAAGCAGCTAACACCTCTTTTCTTTAGTACTGGGTTAAAGAAGGAAAAGAGGATGCATAACGCTTCGGTCTTTAATGAATAGCAGTTTCTTGTACCACATCTGGACCTGGCCTCCCAGAAATGGATGTGGTCTGACAGGTGAATGTGGCTCTCCCTTTCACTCTGCTCTTCTCCTTTGCCCAACTCACTCCATTTTGAACATGAGAATCTATGCTCACTGCCTTTGGTATAATAGCCAAACAGAAAAAAATATAATTAGAAATAAGGATGATCACAAAATGGTCTATTATTTGTTGACTGTCAAGTAATACCTTTCAAGTGGTATTTAATACATTTTAATATAGCAGTAATGGATAACACTGTTGGACCCTGGAGTTATCCAAACTATATGGACTTTTGCATGCATCTTTATGAAAGTACGTTCCCATTACAAGTCTTTTCTCAACAGTTGTATTTTCCCATAACATAACTTTGGCATATTATGGACAATCAATACTCAGAACAGATTACAACAGCTTTTATTCATTCTACGAATGCATAGCGAATACTTTCTCTAAATCACACAATGAAGTTTGCTTTGAGAGCCAGCTAATAATTTAGAACAAAAATACTGTCTAAGTGATTTTGGAGAGCCACGCTAACTTTAAAGCAGCCTTGGACTCCCTCATTCCAGTCCCCAAAGCAAGTTTAGCTCAGTGGTAAGGCGCTCAGGTGCTCATATCAGGCAGATCTACGTTAAAATCTAAGTTCCTCAATTTACCAGTTTTATGACCGGGGGGCAAGTTATATACCTCCATGAGCTTCAATTCCCGCATCTGCAAAACAGAGATGAAAAATGGTAATCCTGATTTGCAGTGATTACGTAAGTGCTATGTAAAGCACATAGGCAGTGATAAATGCTCAGTGTTGCGTTTCTCGAGTTCCAAAATGCATTTTCAGTAATGCTTTAACAGCTCTGAAATCAGGAAGTGTCTTACAATAGGTGCGCAGTGCAAATGCCTGACCATTAGCTTTTTTTATTGTAGTGTCAGTGCTCGACATGAAGCTTTGGTTGTCAGGCATCCATTTCAAAGACATCCATCCCAAATAAACACATTGGCAGCTACACAGCTAGATAAAGAGCCAGGCCTCCCCACCCATGACCTTCCCCTTTTCAAAAGCCCTGTCTGAGTAACCCTGCTTTCCCTTCTCCAGGTCTACTTCCCACTTTTATGTTTTAAATTCACCATGGGGCGCCGGGGTGGCTCAGTCCTTGGGCGTCTGCCTTTGGCTCAGGGCATGATCCGACGGGGCGGTGTTCTGGGATCCAGCCCCACACAGGGCTCCTCCGCTGGTTCTTCCTCTCCCACTCCCCCTGCTTGTGTTCCCTCTCTCGCTGGCTGTCTCTCTCTCTGTCAAATAAATAAATAAAATCTTTAAAATAAATAAATAAATAAATTCACCAATTAATAGTGAACCTGGAAAACCCTAAGTCTGTCTCTCTGTCTCTTTCCTTCTGTCTTTGCCCCACCCCACCCCCCTCTCTTACTGCTACCTTACTCTGTGGCCCTGGGTGTGCTATGCATCCCCTAGGGCTTGTGAGTAATAAACTTTGTTGTTTCAAAGTTCCCTGATGGCTGTTGCTGAGGTGTGTTCTGCAATCATGGTAAGAACCGCAAGGGTCAGTCCGGGAAGAGTATTGTCCCCAATCAGGAAATGTCCGTGAGGGCTCCAACTAGAATGGGCCCAGATGAGTGCCCCCAGGCATTTCTACCCTATAGCATCATTATCAAGAGGCTCAGAGCAACCCAAAACAAAAGCACAATTTGTAGTCTCTTTGACTAGGGAGCGAGGTAAATGTCATTCTTTGTGCTTGTGTGATTTCAACCATGGATGCCCACATTATTGTCACTTCAATTGATGTATGTGCATAGTTGTTTGTATATGTGCTGAGTGTCATTGGCTTTTCCGATGGCTTTTAAAAAGATAGCACTATGATTCCCATGGAAACAAAAGGTAAAATGTATGCTTGAGGTCACAGAAAAGTAATACTGTGACATTTAATATTAAGGACACATATATCATTGTTGAAAAATCACAAAATTCCATATTTTCTTGCAAAGCAACAATCAAGACCTAAGAAAGATTCCTGGTGTGGAGAACAAAGGCAGAAAGAAATGCAGGTAAAATTAAATTTCCTTATAACCTGCAGCTCATGACAGATACTTGAGGCAGGGAGAGTATAACATTTGTCCAGGAAACTCCCAACTGTCTTACTGTTAATGCTTTGCCAGAGGGAAAAATAACATTAGCTTGACAATAGCTAGGTCTCCAGAATCCTGGGAGTCTTCTTTAACATTTGAAAATCCTTGTGGAAACTTCCCTTTATCTTTCCTTCCCCCAACCCCAAAGTATATAATCAGCTGCTCCTCATAATCTTGGGGTGGCAGTTCTTTTTGCCCATGGGTCCTGACCCCGTGCTTTAATAAAACCACCTTTTTGCACCAAAGACATCTCAAGAATGCTTTCCTGGCCATTGGCTCTGGACCCCAGAATTCCAAAGGACATCAGTACCTACAAGTAAACAAGGCCGTTAACATTTTCTTACTTAGGTATCTACAAAAAGATCAACTACCACACGCCAAGCAGTAGAAATGAAGACAGGATAAACTGATATCAGGAAGAAGTAAAAGGAATCTTAAGGAAACAACAAGCTAATATGACCAATTCATATTTTACATGGCACAGTAATAGGGTATTAAACAAGAATTTGTAAAAAAAAAATTTCCTTCCAATTTTGAACTTAGGTTCCAGAGCTATAGGATCAGGAAGACCAAAAGAAGAGAGGAAGGAAGGAAGGAAGGAAGGAAGGAAGGAAGGAAGGAAGGAAGGAAAGAAGGAAGGAAGGAAAGAAGGAAGGATGGAGGAAGGAAGGAAGGATGGAGGAAGGAAGGAAGGATGGAGGAAGGAAGGAGGAAGGAAGGAAGGATGGAGGAAGGAAGGAAGGAAAGGAGGGAGAGAGGAGGAAGAGAAGGAGGGAAGGAGAAAGGAAAGAGGGAGGAAGGAACGAGGGAAGAAAGGAGTTAATTTCTCTTGTACTTTCCTTTTAATATATGCCAAAAAGGGATAAATGGTAAAAGTTAATGTTTAAATAAGTGTAAAAGGACTTTATCAATACATTATTTAAAAAATAAGATGGCATTCTGCTATAGTTTCATTGACTGTCTTTTTTTTTTCTTTTGGTATACAAAATGATGGTACATCTTAAAGCTGATAGCATTTTAGAATGGATGAAATATGATAAGGGTTAGCTATTGTTATAGCCGTATCTCTGCAACATTAGCAACATTTCTCTCAAAAATATTTCTTGATAGAAAACAGTGCCACTTTACCCTTTTAAAGTTGCTCCATAACCATCAGGGTCCATTTTACAATATGTACAACAATGACCAAGCAATTAAACAAAATTTAAAAATGCAGTCATTTACCTATTTCTTCCGTCTCAAGTAAGGTTTGGTAATCTCCTGTGACTTTTCTTCTGGGAACTTTCGGTAACACTTCTAGGCTCAGACACATGACTGATTTGCCTGTTTAATCCAAGAAATGATTCAATAGATTTTTCCCCAGTGAACTTCCTGCCAGGGCTGTAAGCTCCCAATTTGAATAAGACTATATACCAAAGAAGGCATTAGAGAGGGTTCTCAAGAACATAACCAGGGATAGCCCTCGAGAAATGTTGCCCGTCATCTAAATTTGTCTTGAGTGTTATCTTCTTTCCCCTTAATAACTCATTGTAGGTGTGCACACATGTGTAAGCACATACAGAGTACTCTTCTGACTCTCAGCTGGCTATGAAATAACAGAATAAAGAAAGCTAAACATAAACAATGTGCCAGGAGAAAATATTTGCAATTCTAACAGAATGATAACCTGAGTACATGTGGTATTTTTTTTGGTCTCCTATAGTCTATTTGTGAAGGGACACAGTGAAAGAAATGCAAATAAAAATAAAATCACTCAACTTGAAGCTTTTAAGCTTCCAATAGTTCAGATTCTAGCATAAACAACAGATTTGCAGGAAGCTAACCAGAGTTTCCTACTACAGAGAGAATACGCAGAACTTCTATGGGCTGGAGGAAATAGGAAGATTTTCAGAGAAAGTAAAAGAGTTAGACAGAATTTGGTAAGCCAACATATTCTGGACTCCAAAGAATAAGCCCTGGGGTAGGAGTAAGGGAAAACAATAGAACCCCTAATACAAACTCCAATCCAAAAGTAGAAAACTCCTGGGCCTTTTTTCTTGGGTACAGCCCAGAAAAATGAAAAGCACCTTAAAGAAATATCCCATACCTGCCAGGATAGCAGTAGTAGCTGTGGGAGGGGGCCCATTGCATCTGGAGGTACTGAAGGACAGCAAGACCCTCACAGTCTTCCATGCTACCAGAACATATAAAGGGGAAGGAAAGATGGCTAGGTAAATGGCCAGTTTTATGCGGACCTTCTAGTGTCCTTACCATGTCTGGCCTCTCACTCTACCAACATCCTACTGCTGGATTTCCCATGTGGTATGTCCGGTGGGTCCAGCGATTTATACTCTCATGGCAGGAATGATCCTCCTTCGAAGCCACATCTTCTCTGTCTTCATTTTTTGAAAGATAATTGTCCTGGATACAGAATTCTTGGTTGATAGTTTTTGGGGGTTGTTGTTTGTTTTTCTTCCTTAGTAACTTAAAGATTCCCTGCGTTCTGCTGGCTTACATTGTTTATCTGCTGCCATCCTTATCTTTGCTCCTCTCTTCACAATTTGTCCTTTTCCTTCAGCTGATTTTTAGGTTTTTTTCTCTATCACTCATTTTAAGTAGCTTGATTCATGATTATTTTTTTGAGTTTTTTTAAGCTTTTTGGATCTGTGGGTTTATAGTTTTAATCAAATTTGGAAAAAATATTGGCCATTGTATCTCCAAATACTCTTTCTGTTTATCCTTCCTTGTCTCCTTCAGGAACCGCAATTCCATACACATAAGGCTGCTTGAGGTTGTTCCACAGCTCGCTGATGTTGTCTTCATGCTTTTTTTAGCCTTTTGTGTTTCTGTGTTTCATTTTGGATATTTTTTCAGTCTTTAAGCTCCCTAATCTCTTTTTCTGCCATGAGTTATCTCTACCTTTAATCCAATCGTGTTTATTTCACATCTCAGGCATTCTAACTTTCATCTCTATAGTTCAATTTGTTTCTTTTTTATACTTTCTATGTCTCTACTTAGTATCATCAATCTTTCCTCTTGTGTCTTGAATAAATGGAAAGCAATTATAATAACCGTTTCAATGTCTTTGTCTAATAACTCAATCATCTGTGTCAATTCTAGTTCAGTAGCGATTGATTGATTTTTCTCCTCATCATGGGTTCTGTTTACCTAGATGTGGAATGCCTGGTAATATTGAATTAAATACTAGACATTATTAATTTTAACTTGTGTGTTAGATATTGTTGTATTCTTATAAATATTCCTCAGTTTGTTCTGGGATGTGGGTACATTACCTGGAAATAGTTTGATCTTTATAAGTTTTATTTATAAGCTTTTTTAGTCTGTGTCAGAGCAGCATTTAGAATATGGCTAATACTTACCCACTACTGAGGCAAAATTCTTTCATGTAATCTACCTAACATTTAGTCAATAATGAAGTTTTCTACTCTGCCTGGTTGCAATTGGACCTCCTTTCAGCCCTGTGTGAGCTGTAGAGATTGTTCCCTCTCATCCTTTCAGTGGTTCTTTCTCCACTTCTGGTAGTTTCCTTTCTGCATGTGCTGATCACTACTCAGCTGAAGACTTGAGGAAGACCCTCTACAGACATCTGGAGGTCCTTCTCTGTGCAGTTCTATCCTCCCCACTACCTTGCTCTGTGAACTCTAGCCACCCTAGCCTCCTTGGACCTCCAGCCCCATTTCTCCACCTGGTATACACTTCCTTATACTATCTCTGGTTTTCCAACTTTCTGGGGTCATTGTCCTCCTTGCCTGATGCCCAGTGTCTTGAAAACTTTTTTTTTTTTTTTAGGATTTTATTTATTTATTTGAGAGAGAGCGAGAGCACGAGCAGAGGGAGGGGCAGAGGGAGAGAGAGGGAGAAGCCGACTCCCCACCGAGCATATAGCCTGACAATGCAGGGCTCCATCCCAGGATCCTGAGATCATGACCTGAGATGAAGTCAGACACTTAACCAACTGAGCCACCCAGGTGCCCCTTGAAAACTCTTATTTAATGTACCATGTCAGGTGTTTTAGTCATTTCAGATTGGAGGTTATATTCATCTTCTGTTATTTCATCTTGGCAAGAAGCAAAAATACTGTAATATTTTTTCTAGTGTCTTAAGTTTACTAGTAATATTTGAGTTCATATATTCTGATGATATTCTGTTTGGGGTAATTTGGGATGGCACTTTTCAATCAACAGTCTTTCTTCCTCAAATTAAAATACCTATAAACATCTCCATGTTTAGGATTCTAAAACTAAGATCCCAAAGTATTAAAATATCTAGAGTAAGAGCAAACCACAAAAATATTTTGCTTACACATTGCCAAGCATCTAAAATCTAGATGTATCCAAGTAGCCTGATGTTTAGTTTCATATAGACCTAATATCTGAATGCTTACTTTTTCTCTTTCCTGTCAGCTGTTGGAGCTCAGTATCCATGAGTGCAAGCTACAGACAATTCCCCATTCCAAAGCTAATCCTTTTCTTCTCTTCAAGCAGCTTTGGAATGTAGCCATACCTGAGCCAAGGAGGGCCCAGGAGGTTAAAAATAAGAAATATTTCTCTCTAATTGGAGATTGTAAAAATCATTCTACAAGTGGAAAGTAAATTTTTAATGACAAATCACTTTTAGTTATTTTTAAACTTGTTTATATTCTTCATGACAGGAATATTTTTCTTTTCTGGGGATCATTTTGTCCTTTTCCACTTGGCTTCTACTTTTGAGATAAAGCCATTATCAATAAACCATTTGGGAGCAGAAAAAAGGAAGATGGCTTACCCTGGGCAGAAAGCCCCATGTTCATCTTATCCAAACATGCATGGACCCAGTGACATACCCCATAGTGAAGTGGCTTGCTATACCTAATACTAACTAAAATCTCTAAGACTGAGAACATTTTTATTTTGTGTTCTCTCTATATTAAATACCTTCAATCCTATTATATTACTGTGCTGTCACAACAGTGTTATTCTAAGTCACAAGTCTTTCCACTCTTCATAAATTATAGTTTGCTGTCAGTTTGTACCAGGCACTGGCCTACTTTGGGGGGGGGAAAGCATTCTCTATTTTTTTAAATACAGTTAAGAGTCTTTCTAAACATCATCAGTTACTTGGTTACTTGACAGACCTCCCTGGTAGCACATGCTTTATTTTTAAACTTTCTTAAAATCCAAACTTCATTTTTATTTTTATACAGCTTTAAAAAAAAATAGTTCAAAGGATATTTCCAGTGAATTGTTAGGACCAAGACAAATTTTGTTGTTATATTTTATTAAAACCTGCCCTCTTTATTTTTCCTCATTGAGAATGGGAAATTATACTTTTTCCTCCCATTTTCCTTATAACATTTGCATGTAGACAACCACACATCTTCAAACTTGGTTTAAGTATCCCTGAAAAAAAACTTCATTTACATTAAAAGAAATGAAAGAGAAAAAATATGGTAATTATCTGATGATGTAGATTTTTTAAATTTTTTCACGTACATTACAGGATATAATTTAGTCTCTGAAGCTACCTAAGAGAAATTCCTTCCAACTGCATTTCTTTAGAATAAAAAACTGAATTTGGATTTGGATTCAAAACATAATCAAGGACTTTTTCACTGCAAGACAATTTTTAAATCTCAAAAATCTTGAAAAAAAAAGGCAGCCAAGGACCAAGAAACACAAGCATGGAAGACGTTCCTATTTTCTGACAAAGAAAGTGAAATGCTATTACTAATTCTGCCACATCCCTCCACTCCCCACCCTAACTGATTTCTGAAGGGTAACTGTTTGGCCATTTAGTAGACTCCTTTGTAAGTTTTATTAAGACCAGAACTAGCAGAGTTCCTTGAATAGGGAGACTGACTCAGCCCCATTGTTCCCCAGTAACCTCAGTCAGTGGCTCTTGGCCTAAAAATCTCATGACACTTGTCTTGCTCCCAAGCTTGGATGTGAGCTTTCACTCTGTCAAATCATCACAGTCTTTGCAGGGCCCTCTCATCTGATCCTCACTGTACACTCCCGTCTGCAGACTCTTCGCACCCCGTGTCCCCCTAACCTCAACAGATCGTACAGCAGCGTCTGCTCCTTCTTGCTTTCCCATGTGATTGCTGAACAAAGCGCTTGCACAATCAAAGTGAAACTGGTACATCCTCCCTCTTACTCTCTCTCCCCGCCTTTTCTCATCTCCTCCAGTTCTATTGGTCTTTATAATTAAAATGATGAGGGAAAATATAATTAAAATGTGGCCTCAAAGAGGGGAAATAAACGAGGTTTGATTCTTCTCTAACCTATAGCTGGATTATAACCCAGGACATGTACTTCCAATAGCAGTAAAGTGAAAATCTTCACCAGGAAAACAGCAAATTACTCTGCAGGGTGGTCTGATGCTTCTGTAGTTTACAGACCAGGACACTCTAGGACCATATGTACAGACTGCTGCATAGTTTACTCAGGATGGGTCAAAAGTCACTCTTCTGAGTGATACTCCCTTCTGAATGTTCTGAATATTGGAACTCGCAGGACTTTTTCCCTTCTCTCCTGCCAGATTAAGTGTGAGACATCACTGGCTGACTGTTGGCCAGACAAAATATGTATTCAAATAGATTATCTGACCATCATTAAATAATAGAATTCCTTAAATTCTACAGTTTAACTATCACAACAACAAATATTTGGCTCTCACTATATGCTTGGTTCTGTGCTAATCACAAGAATATAAAGGTAAATAAAATACGTCCCTATCCTTGAGGAATTCACAGTCAAGTGGAGAAGACAAACTAGTTCATAGATAATCCAGTACAATGCAACACACATAACAGAAGAAAAAAGAAAAAGTACCATTGAAACATTAACTCCAGTGCAACTGACGAATCACTAAACTCTAGCTCTGAAACTACTAAGATACACTACATGTTATAAACTGTATATAAAACTACCTCTGAAACTATAATATAAGCTATATGTTAATTAATTGAATTTAAATTTTAAAAAAAGAAAAGAAAAAGAAACACTAGTTGCAAAAAACATCTTGTCAAAACACTAAATAGGAAGTGACCAACTTCACCTAAGGTGCTAACATATATTCACTAAGCACTTCCTATGACTGTATTAGGCACTTAGGAGATAGAGGGGAACACAGCTCCTATCTTTCTGTAGAAATCAAGTATAAATCAAGCTGGAGAGACAAACCTAGAACAAACAAATACATAAATTAATGGACAATTATGAACAATGGAAAGTGCCATGAGGGAAAAAACAGAATGGTACAAAAGGAACTGATAAGGAGAACTGATTAAAATTGGGAAATCAAGGAAGGGCTTTTAGAGGAAATGCCATTATAACTAAGTCATAGAGGAGAGTTACTGAGTCACCCTGACTTGCAATGGACTTGAATTTGGTGTTAGCTTGTTGGTGATATTTGTTACCACAGAATGTCATAGCCTATTCTCACTAACGGAGATAGACTGGGAGAACTGATCAGACTCTCTTCCCACATGATACTTATTTCCTTGTAAGCATTCTCATTATGTTTTCACGAGTGTGTTGTATTGCCTATATTTCATGGGAACTTTGTGATTGTTCTTGTTAAGAATTGCCCCAAACCAATGTTCTTTTTTTTTTTAAAGATTTTATTTATTTATTTGACAGAGATAGGGACAGCCAGCGAGAGAGGGAACATAAGCAGGGGGAGTGGGAGAGGAAGAAGCAGGCTCCCAGCGGAGGAGCCTGATGTGGGGCTCGATCCCAGAACTCCAGGATCACGCCCTGAGCCGAAGGCAGATGCTTAATGACTGAGCCACCCAGGCGCCCCCCAAACCAATGTTCTTATAGCATATAATAACCACTTCACTGCGTTAATGTGACAAGCAGATTAGATCAACAAAATTTCTTCCACTCTCTCTTCTTTTCTTCCATCTTTTCTTCCTTCTTTCGTTGCTACCTTTCTACCTTTCCTAGTTCCCTTTTCTTTCTTACTCATCCAATTCTTTTCCTTTCTCCTCCCACCCTCTGTAAACAATGGTTGCTTAATAAATGCTAGTGATTACCTGTTAATTGATAAAATAATACCCAAACTGCTAAATCCTGGGGCTTTCTTATCTTCCCACTTTGTCTTCCTTTTCTCTCTTTTCCCATCCCAGAACCTCTACTCTGGTCCAAAATAACTCCCTTGTACTTTTCTCTTTTCTGACATGGTCTAGGAATTCAGCCTGATAGTCTGGGGGAGGGGAGCTGTTGAGAGTGAGAGCTTCCACTTTCCAGAGACACCTTTTGGGTTTCTAGACTACATAGTCTACCACATAGTGGGACCTCATCTCATACAAGCCTCTTTGTCTATACAAATTCCACTATTATCATAATTAGAAACAGTCTCAGGATCACAAAAATCTTTGGCAGGGGAAATCATGGAGCTTAAGAAATCTTATAGGTCTTCAGGCCCATGGTGCCAGCCTGATTTCCTGCTTCCCTCTCTGAAGTAGTAACTGGACCAAAGGAACAACAAGATTTTAAAGTGCACTGAAAAGAAGAAAGGATACACAAGCTGTAAGCTAGCCAACCCTGCTGGCTCTGCATGGCAAAGATTGCAAATACGCCGCGGTACGGGGTGAGGGCGCTTGTCTACTTCCATGACTCCTGCCGCTGCTTAAATTTACCCAGTTCCTGCCCCTTGACTTCATCTCTAGTTTTCAGCCCTAGACTCAACTGTTGTCCCTATCAGCAGATGGTACTTCTCGATTTTTCTCCTCTAAGTCCTGTCTTGTATATCTGGGTTTGGGCATTTCCTCTGGCTCCATTTACTTCAGGCCCATCGTTAGAAGCCCACCTTAACTCTGACTCTAGTGGATCAGCCCAAGACGAAACTGTACACATATGAAGACCTTATAAATAAATAACTTTTAAAAATGAACAAGATGAAGAGTTTAGTGCAAAAAGCCATGGCACACTGGAGCTAACTAGCACTGGCTCATGAGAACTAATTGTTAGGTTTTTGGGAATTTTGCAAGTCAGTTGTTAAACATAGATTATTGAAAATTATGTTATTTAAACTTGAAATTAAATAAATTATATTAAAATAAAGGGAATGCATATGTAAAACTCATCACTTTGTAATTATTTTACTATTTTCTATGCCCTTGGGGTTATCTGGATCTTACATATCTATATGATGGAAATGCTTTATAACGGTGTGTCATTGCACAATCTTCCTAACTCTGCATTCAGTGACCCGGGCATGGTGAGTGTATTCACACCACGGAAACCAGCAAATGCTACAAAGAGCTTTTTTCTCCCACAGAGCCACCTGTTAAATCGTTGACTGCACACAACTGTAGGAGTGCTGGTGTCTTTCAGAAGCAGTTAATAAAGACAAATACACGGGGTCAGGGGAATATTTGTAGTTACTTCCCCAGAATCCATTCTCATACTGTCCCCTTCATTAATAAGACCTTGAGTTTTTCATCCATGTAGGTTGCATGGTACCTTGCCTACAGCTGCAGAACAGGGCCCTTATTGTCTCAAGCACAGTGGCCAAGCCCAAACCTCTGACTACAGTCAGCCTGGTTCAAGGATGAATTCACGGTCCAAATCAAACCAACATAGCCCCTGAGGCTGATTTGAAGGACCTGCCATTCATAACCTTTCATTCCTACTGTACACGAACAAGGAAGTTTGTAGCTGCAGAAGACACTGGTAACTATCCTGGAACCACAAATGAAAAAGACTATCCGAGAATGAATTTAAGCTGAGGAAGTAGAACCAAAAAATGATGAGAGAGAAACTAGATTCTGGACCAGGAGCAGACTGAAAACCTAATTATAGACTTTCTGTAAGTCAGTGAATTCCTTTTTGACTTCAGTGTGATTGAAGTAGACTTTCAGTTACTTGTACCAAAGTGATGCCTTCCTGATACATGACATGGAGTTTATATCTTTAGATGGGGTAATTGTAGGAAAAAGTAAATACTCTGAGCCATTCATATCGTGATTGTTTGTGTATATATGCCTGACTCTTTAGAGAGCAAACTCTTTGTAGGCTGAAACTTCCTATTGCACATCTTTGTAGCTATAGTTGACTTAACATTGTGCCCTGCACAGAGTAGGGGGCGAGTAGTAATAAGTGCTTAATCTAGGTTTGCTTAATTGAATTGGTTGGTAAGTCAGGGAGGGATTGTGCAAGAAGTGGAGTGAATCCGAGTAAATTCCTCGTCCCTTCTTTGGCCAAGCAGCCAATTTGAATCCATCTGTTGTCATTTGTGAATGTCCCAGGAAAAAAAGAATGAAGTAATATGGCTCTTGAGTCCAACAGTCCAGTCTCTCCAATGGAGAAGGTGGTAGTTTTCTGCTAGAATGCAGTGAAAATAAGTCATCGTCTTTTTCGTTAGCATAATTGCTAAGAAAACTCCTTTTGTCCATGTTTTTACGATGCCAAATATCTGGAGAAGAATTAAAATGTGCAGTCAACATGTCTCAAAAAATCTACCCATGTGGCACCACAGTGACAAAATACCCAGTTACTTAACCAAACTTCTCTTCTATCCACGAGTCTGGGTTGTTTGTGTCAGAAAGTGACAGTATCAAGTGTGACAATCCCAGAACTGTATGGCACTGTAGCTTTGAATGACACCAGTCCCTTATGACTTGGAGAGGAAGATAAGTACTAACACAGGCAGATCACATGAGTATTTCAGTTACATTTCAAGGCCGAAAGGAAATAACTACCAAAATAGGAAAGCGGCCTCCACTTTCCCATCCTTTTCCTGTCTTCTCTCCAATCCTATCACTGTCAACATGCAATGTATCTTCTTTATTTATATTCATTTAATTTTCTATCCATTTCCTAGAAGGTAAGCTCCAGGAGGGCAAGTATTCACCTCCATTTTTTTCCACAGCTCTGGTAGCAGTAACTAAAATAACTCTAGCATATAATAAATGCTCAATAAACATTTCTTGGACAAATGAGTTGGCCTGATGGATGGCAATTTGCTAATTAACTCATAGATCAGAAACTAAAATGGCCTGGTAAAAAAAATTTTTTTTGTTTTTCTAAATTAAATGAAAAGACTCTGTGCTGGCTCCACTACAATCTAACTTTGTGATTACAAACAATTTGTTTCCTATCGTGTCCCTTGGTTTGTCCATCTGGAAAACGAAGATAATGGTGCCAACCCTACATTCTTCAAAAACTTTTCAGTGTCTCAAAAGACAATAGCTGCCAAGGCCTTAGGCTAAAGATGCATGACAAAGCTTAGCACGGATGGTTTTTCATAGGATTAAACAATTATCTCAGTTGTCCACTTACTTATTAAACTGGCAAAATTCCATTTTCAGCTCTTGTTCCTGTACATACTAGCAACCGTGCATTAATCAGTTTTCTATATTGCTATTGCTTCCAAAGTATTGTTATTAACATTTTTAATTAACTATTTCCAAACAAAATTGCCATGTCCTACACTGCAAATTTGCCTTCGAAGTTACAAACTTTTTAATGATAAATTTTTAATTATAAAAATAGACATGCTTACAAATCCAATCGAACTGGTACTTATTTAAAATGTGAAGTAGTATTTCTCTAGGGTAATCCCCCTTCCCCCCAGTATGTTAATAGCAAATCAGTCTTTCTGTTGTGGGATTTTTATTTACCCTGTTCTCATTTTCTCCTTCAAGCTAAATTCTATTTTGCAAGGTCCCTCTTCCAGTCTTTAAAAAAAAAAAAAATGATCCTGTACCTTTAATAACAGAGACCTGGTGAGAGGTTTCTTTCCAAACTTGTTCCCTGGCTTCCAAGTGACGAAACCAGCTGTAATTTGAGAGCAGAGAGATCCTCAGGATATCATTAGCCAAAGGAAAAGCTCCACATTCCCACCCAGTCCAGAAGTTGAAATCGTATCAGAAAGCAAGAGCCTTTCTGCAGCCACAGGCTCCGTCTTTCAGGAGCAAGGGGGACCTCGGAGAGTGGAGCAACAGAGCCCTGGAGGAGGGGTTCCCTCTCCTGCCCCTGCTCCTGCTGCCTCGCCTCCAGCGGGAAAGAGCAGGCTGAGTTCCAGCCTGGAGCGCAGGAACGCGGAGCCAGGGTGCATCCTGCGCCGTGGCCGTGCGACCCAGGCTGGTGACACAGCCACATGAAGCCTGCTGGGGAGGGCGGGCCAGGGTGCAGCAAGCCGGCGGGGACTGAGGCTGTCGCCGTCTTGGGGAGGCACTGACTCCCAGGGGGACCCCCTTCTGCGTGCCTGGGCGAACAGTCTTCTCCAGGGGTCCCCGGTCATCCTGACTATCCAGGATGGTGTTCGCAAAGTTCCTCTGGATGGGTGTCTTCTGCCACCTGTGTCAGGGCTACTTCGATGGCCCTCTCTACCCGGAGATGTCCAACGGGACTCTGCACCACTACTTCGTGCCCGATGGGGACTATGAAGAGAATGATGACCCCGAGAAGTGCCAGCTGCTCTTCAGGGTGAGTGACCACCGGCGCTGCTCCCAGGGGGAGGGGAGCCAGGCCAGCAGTCTGCTGAGCCTCACCCTTCGGGAAGAGTTCACCGTGCTGGGCCGCCAGGTGGAGGATGCTGGGCGTGTCCTGGAGGGCATCAGTAAGAGCATCTCCTACGACCTGGACGGGGAAGAGAGCTATGGCAAGTACCTGCGGCGGGAGTCCCACCAGATCGGGGATGCCTACTCCAACTCGGACAAGTCCCTCACTGAGCTGGAAAGCAAGTTTAAGCAGGGCCAGGAACAGGACAGCCGGCAAGAGAGCAGGCTCAACGAGGACTTCTTGGGGATGCTGGTCCACACCAGGTCCCTGCTGAAAGAAACGCTTGACATCTCTGTGGGGCTCAGGGACAAATACGAGCTGCTGGCCCTCACCATCAGGAGCCATGGGACCAGGCTAGGTCGGCTGAAAAATGATTATCTTAAAGTGTAGGTGGAAGGGCACTCTGCCAGGGAGAGGGCATCGAGTCAGCCCGGTTGTGGCGGGTGGGGACAGAAGACAGGGCTAACATTTCCCTTTTACTTATTATTTTTTATGTCTGGATTTGCACTTGGAGAATGATCTGAAGCGATCTTTAAAGGAAATAAGCGAGAGTCGAGTTGTTTCGTTTTTGTATCTTATTTATGGGATTGCTATTGATCTGTTACTTGGAAAGAAAAACGCCATGCCTCCTGCCTTTCCTAGAGGACTTTGTAACTCTGCAGAGACACCTGTTTCAGCCACATCTGGAAGGACACAGTGTATGCAGTAGGGAGTGATTAAATTTCCCCACCCTGGAGATTATGTGAAAATACTCAGAGAGGATAGTGCAGAGTTCCTTTTCGCCTTCAGCCTTCGCTCTTGGGCTCTGAAAGCTGTCAGTTGTCTGTTTTTCAGATGAGGTCCGAGGTGCTGCTCAGTCTGCCTGCCAGCGGATGGGAGTCGCCAGTTTCTTCTTCTCCTTTTCTCTCTTATTTATTAACCATGGTCTCCAAGGTTTTGTTTTTAGTTTTGGGGTTTTTTGTTTGTTTTTCGTGTTTTTGTTTTTTTGTAAGAGTATTGCCTAGAAACTATATGCAAATCGTCCTTTGCAGGGAGGTGTCTGAGGTGCCTCTGTGAGTGTAAGTTGAAGTGGCTACATTTAAGAAGTCCAAGCTTTGTGGTGGGTGCACACTCATGTTGCTAAGCTGATTTGTTGTGTCTCTCATTGTATGCCCGTGTCCCCAGAGCTACAGTCCATTACAAAAAAGTAGCTAGATTGTTTGAACACACCCCCAAATGCTGATGATGTAGGTTACCAATGTATTCGTTCTGGTTTGGGGGGGTTTGCTTCTGTTTGCGTATTGGAAACTTGTACTTCCAGTAGGGGGCTTCTAATTCTAATAACTTCTTCACTAAGTTTTATTATTCAGCCAATAAATATGTTCTCGTATAATACTGGCTTATTTTCTAATTGATATCCATAACTTTCATATTGCAAAACGGAGTACAGTGCAAGAGGAAGGAGAAGGGTGGGACTCAAGCCAGTTTACTCAGAGTATATGATAAAAAAGACAGAGGGATGGCTACGTATTTGGCAATCCTCCCTTCCCTGGCCACCCTTACCATTCTCAAAAGAAAAAAATCTAGGTCTTGCCAGAAGTTGATCTCTGATGGTCTGCCTAAAAACTCCATGTTTCCCAGTTTTTCCCATAGAAACAGCTGGAAAAGTTTATGACGAGGCTTGTAAGTTATATGCCCTCATAATGCAGATGGAGGGCTCCATTCTAAGTTATAAGAACTATAATGATGTTTAATAATTTTGAAGCCAGGTCTATGTTACTGACTAATGATTTCAAAAGGTGGAAATGCACTTTATTTCATGTCTTTTCCGAGCCCCTCACTCTCATCTTAAATATACTTTCCTTTCTCTCTCACACACACACACAGAGGAAAATAAATAAATGTTCACAATCTACTCTTCAACAATGAAGCATTTTTTCTCTCCCATGAAAAACAATTCCAGTTTTCTATTCCTATGATGTGTCCAATATATCCTCCTATTACTGTAAGGGAAACTAAGGCCAGAAAATGGCTGACCCTTGTTGTAACAGCTCCATGTCTCTTAAAGTACAGACCTTTCCCACAGTGCTCCTTGCAAGGAGCTGAGGCCTGACCCTTTGCATAGCTACCTCATTGTTTAAAATATAAAAGAGCAACACACGAAGTAATACTTAAAATAGTTGTTTGTAGTTTCTTCGCATCACTCAGGAGCCTGCTTTTAGCTGCCTCTCTACTAGTGTGTGAGGAGAAGTTAAATGATTGTCGAAAAGGGGTTCCTTCTTTATTCCATGAAAGATGAGGGAAAAACAGCAGAGGCAAAGGAGATGATATCTGTCACTTACACGTTGTAGTCTGTAGTCACAACGCTTAATATCTCAAAACTTTCCTATCACTCACTTCACAGGACTCAAGTCTAATCCATGGACATATCAAATGTCATCTCTTCAATTTCCCCATCTGCAATAGGAGAATATTAAGCACATGACACGGTTAGAAAACTGGTTTCCCTGTGTATGCTAATTTCAATCAATCCATAACGGCTGCATACACTATTAGGCTAAGAAGGATTTAAAAGGCACAGATGTAAAGAGGGCTGTCCCCAGTTAGAGACGCCTTCCATGGGTGCAGAAAGAGGAGCAGCGGTACATCTGCTACAAATTTGAAAACGCTGAAACGGATTATATATGAGGTTCTTTCCAGGGTGAACATTCTATGAGTCCTGCAAAACCAGAACGAAATTATCTGACATTGAATCATCCATTCAAGGCTAGACATACAGCCAGTAATCCCACAGAGTCTTATGTAAATGGCCCTAGAGGGCAAATGAGAATTTCCAGGTGGGGGTAGGGAACTGTGCTAAGATACCAACCCAGAGGCTAGCATCACAAGGCTTTTCCAAATCCTCTTATGGGGCGGGGGGGAGCCAGACACACTCAGCTCTTTCCTCCCCACTTCCTTGTTATGCTTATTAGGACCTCCTTACTCGCCAGGTGACAAATTCTTTTCAATAATGCTTCTTTATTTCTCAGACCATGAAATAATATTTTGAGAATCTGAAGAAAACTACATACTTTCTTCCCTGAGAAATCTGACAAAAATATCCATACAATTTAGGATATTTGTAATTTTTATAAATAATTATCAATCACTTAACACGTGTCAGGTACTGAGTTAGGGTGTGGGTAATTCTGGGATATCACGAAGCCTTGGGACTTAATCTAACTAAAAGTTTTTAAAAGCCTCTTGGAGTTTTATTTGAGTGGGAGACATTTTGTTTTATTGTCATAATTTTTAGTTAGTTATTTTTTTTAAAGATTTTATTTATTTATTTCAGAGAGAGAGCAAGTGAGAGAAAGAGCACAAGCCAGGGGTGGGGGAAGAGGCAGAAGGAGAAGCAGACTCCCCAATGAGCCGGGACCCCCCAATGCAGGCCTCAATCCCAGGGCCCTGGGACCATGACCTGAGCAGAAGGCAGACACTTAACTGACTGAGCCACCCAGGTGCCCCAAGTTTTAGTTAGTTACAAAAATAATGAAACAGCTAACTTTTTTGAGAACTCAGGGCCTGTGCTAAGAACTTTGTCTGAGTTACTTCCCTTAATTCTAGCAACAAACTGTGAGGAAAGTATCGTAGAAAAGGAATTATTCCATGCCAAGTGCTTCGAACAGTACCTGACACAGAATGAATCTTCAATAAATGTTAGTTATTATTAAGACTCCTTTGGTAACTGAGGCCCAGAAAGCCTAGGAAACGTTCCCGAGGTGGGAGCTGTGGGATGTCTTACATACTTCCCTATATTTTCCCTTTTTAAACTGATGGTTATCTAGTGGAGTATAGGTGAAATAAAAGAAGAATGTGGAGGCTAGGGGTCCACTGGGGCCACTAGCTGTCCCCTGCAAACATTGATTGTCCCTACAGGCCCGTCAGCTGACGTCCTACAGCAGTTCAGATGTCTGACCTCTGTCAGTCAGAAGCTGAGTGGCTCCTATGTTTACAGAATTTCTTGCTGATTCTTTCTCTGTGTGATGCATTGGTAAATACCACTACTCCCCACTCTCCTAATCTGACCGTGTGAAGATTTCCCTATACCTACTTGGAAACATTCCATAGGTATCTGTTATCGAGAGTCTGTTGATAAAGGACACCAGTCCATGTTAGCCTCTGCAGCCACCAAAGCCACACTCCTAGCAGCCGGCAGAAGCCTGCCTGTGTAGGTGTGTGATGAAAGCAGCACGGAGAGGCTGTTCATAGTTCACATACTTTTCATTGCCTTTTAAACTCTTGTTTATAACTCTGCTAAGGAAATAGGCTCAAAGCTTTCTGAGAGACGTCGTGAAACTTAGATTATAAACTATTTTAGCAAGTAATAAAAATGTCCATGAAAACCATGAAAGATGTGAAATCACTCTAAATGGGTAGCATGCTCAAATTTCCTTGGGACATTTTTCAGAGGACGATTATTAAAATCTTTTTTTTTTTTTTTAAGATTTTATTTATTTATTCGACAGAGACAGAGACAGCCAGCGAGAGAGGGAACACAAGCAGGGGGAGTGGGAGAGGAAGAAGCAGGCTCATAGCGGAGGAGCCTGATGTGGGGCTCGATCCCATAACGCCGGGATCATGCCCTGAGCCGAAGGCAGACGCTCAACCGCTGTGCCACCCAGGCGCCCCAAAATCTTCTTGATAAGAAACAATAATCGGTTGTGAAATATAAATGCTAACTGTGGTTTATCAGTGTTTTCATATAACAGGGAAAACAACTGGAGACCTAAGTCTTGGTTAGAAATAGAATACAGAAATGCATGACGATAATTCACGGATATAGAGAATGAGATTCTGTGACTCATCTTAGCGATTTTGGAGTTGGGGTTGTGCTTAGGAATACTATCTCCAGGGTCAAGATCCTGGTGGGTATGTCATTCGTCCAACATTTTTAAAGAGCCACCATATGAGGTACCCAGGCTAGAAAGTGGCGTATAGACACGTGAGAAAAAGGACACCTAGACCAAGAATCAGAGCGTCATGTGGGATTGGCACAGTACAAGCTTCTCTAGGAGCCTAGCAAGAATCTAAACTAGAATTGTTTGGGAAATGTAAAGCAATGTAAATAAAATAAGGATTTGGTATAATCACACATTCAAGAGCTACAAGGGTTGCATCGTTGCTATTATTATTGTCGTTCTACTTTTAAATAACATTTTTTCCCAATTATACAAGCCATAGCTGTAGTATTCTAATAACGTGAAAACAGCAAAACACAAAGAAAACAAAATCATTCATAGTCTCAAATTCTCCCAGCATCCACCTACTATTTGCATTTTGGTGTACTTAATTTTTTTAGTATTTTTTAACACATGCCTAGGTGACTGTATTTTCCTTTGGGAAAAAATGATATCCTAGTAATACATTGTTTTGTAGCATCTGTCTCTTATAGGGATTAAATATGTTCAGTAGCATAGATCTTTTAAAAATGCTTACATCTCCCCACGGTACTTTAGGAGGCAAAGGTTCCAGGTTCTAGATCTTGCCCCACCATGTGTTGTGCAGCGTTGAACAAATCCCTTAAGCGTTACTTTTGTTTGCAAAATGCAGACAGTAGCCAATATTTATTAAACAAGCACCGCTCAAATTTTTTGGTGCATTATCTGATATCATCCTCCCAGAATTATATTTCAGGCAGATGTTATATTTTCTGAAATTTTTGGACAAAGAGACTGAGGCACAAAGAATAAGTTAAGCAACTTACCCAAGGTCTCACAGCCAGACGGGAATGGAGTCAAGATTCTTTCTCCTCTATCACCGTACTAACCACTAATGATGCTTTTCCTTTCTGAAGGCAGGAGACGAGACACATGATTTCCTAACTCCCTTCCTATTCTAAATGGCCTATGAAATGAACATTTTCCTTATATCATTTCCTTAATTGAAAGAATGCAAACCCAATTTCTCTCAGAGAACTTGTTTATCTGCTTGATTTATGTTGGGTAAAGAATCTCCCGCACATGCATCTGTCACGCCATGATTCTTTGCCTAAGAGCAACCGGCTTCTTGCTAAATCTTTTCTTTTCCAAGCACTTTCACCTGTACTATTACATTTGACAACACATGTTTATCGATGCTGAACTGGCCAGGATGGTTTGTGGTGGTTAGCATTTGGTGATGGGAGCCCAATGTTCACATCTAGAAAAGTCAGTCAGGACTGAAGCCAGATGGAAAGATGCCTTGTCCGGACACCGTTTACCTTACAGGTCTGCCTTTCATGCATCTTTCATCCATTCAAAACACACTCACCGAGTGCTTGCTTTGACAGCATGTATACTAAAAATGGAACAAAATGCAGTCATTGAATGCCTACTAGGTATCAGGCCCTGTACAGGATAGAGCAATCGGACAAAATCCATGCTCTCCTCGATCTTATATTGAAATATGCAAGTTTAATGAATCATTAAGACTTCTCTAGTGGGGTGATAACAAATAAACTAAAAAATATATATAATGGGATATTAGGCAGTGATATGTACTATTTTCGTTAAGATGGTTAAAGAAGACCTCTCTGAATAAGTAAGAGATACTAGAACAGAGCCTTAAATCTTGAGTAGAAAACCAAGAAAGTAAATGTTAGAAGGGGGTTTCTAGTTAAAGAATAGTAAGTACAAAGTCCTTTAGGCAGAGACAATTTTATATGTTTGAGGAGGGGAAGGGGGAAACAATGGGCCTATAGCAGTTCGAATCAAAGAAAGAATTAGAGAACTTGAAGTCAGAGAGGATATCTGGGCTAGGTAATACAGGAACTAGATGGCCATCACAAGAAATTTGGATATAATTCTAATTTTAATGCACTGGAGATTTAAGGAGTAGATACTAATTAATATATTTTATATAATATATGTAACTAACATATTTGAGTACTAATAAATAATGTTTGGATATTATTCAAATTTCAATGATCTAATTACCATTTGAATTTCAATATACTGGAGGTCTAAGGAGAGGAGTGATACAATCTGATTTACCCAAGAAAGACACTCTGGCAAAGATTATCTGTACATGCTTGGGTGGCTACTAGGTCATGCTGATAAGAGATGATGGAGGTTTGCTCTAAGGCGGTGGTGGTGGTGAAGGTGACAGAAATGGACTTCAATCTTCCACATGTCCCATTGTTGATTTTTGTCCCAGAAGAATGCATGTCATTCTTCTCAATCTTCTTATGTATTATTTCAATTCCCTAATCTTGGCTCCATTTCTTCTCTTCCTCCAAATTTGGATTGGACAGCACTGCCTCCCTCAGATTCTTGACCACCTTCCCCTCCCCCACCAGGTGGTTGGATATGTACGAATTGAATTCTGCTGCTTTCCTGACTATATCAGGAGACATATGGATCCCAGCTCACCCCTCTGACTCGAAGGCCCTATTCGGGCCCACCAGCCCAAGCCCCATCTAAGCTACTTGACGGCCTGGAGAGACGCCGCTCTGCAGGTGGAGATTTGCACTCCACGACAGGAATGCCTCCCATGACTGACAAGTACACAAAAGTCACTGTGATTGCCTTGAAGCTTAACTATCTATCTTCCCTTTGTTAGTGATTCAAGCAACATCACTGGATTTTTGCATTTTTCTTCACAGGAGCTTTAAGTAGATAAGCTATATCTAAAGATAAAACTTTGTTCTTGAGGCTTTCTGATGACTTCAGAATTTTGCATTGCCATATATTCAGTAAAGATACAGAGCATCGTATTTTGACTCTAAGAAGCATTTTCTCAGAAAGCTTGTACAATGCACCATCTCCCGTTTTTTACTATTCCACACACACCCAAGCCCAAAAAAACCACCAGAAGCTATTTTGTGTGTCAACAGTTTGCTGTTTACAGAGAAGAACCTGACAGTTATGATTAATGAGGTAAAGCCTCCACGCTCCAAGGTTGGCAGTAATGGTGTGCATTTTCCCGTTGTGAAAAGTTCCCTCCTGCAGGCTGTTAAAGAAATGTGTTTCCTGAACGTCTTCTCTTGCTTTGATCTTTGCCCAGCGTTCATTCCAAGACCAAGCAAATGCGGGTGCTCCACTCAACTTTCAAAATGTATGCTTTGCTGGCAGTCCCACTGAGTCAACCACTAACATTTTCCACATGATTCTACTACGAATTAAATTATAAAGAGCAGAAAACCTAGTGGGTTTGCTTTGCTCTGAATTATATTTCTGCCTACTCCTCAAGTGTCAATTTTCTCCTGCCCTGGTTTCCCCCTCCTCCTTGCCTTAGCCAAGCTCTTTCTTTCCTGTTTCCTCCTTTGCTCTCTCTGCCCCTCTTCTTGCTGTTAGGAGCATGGGAAGTAGAGGCAGAAAACTCTGTTCCCCATAATGCCTCTGCAATTTATTGACTACAGGACCTAAGCAAATTGTGTAACATCTGGGAGCCTCGGTTCTTTCCACTGTACAGTGGGAATTATGACACATAGTTTGCATGGTTTTCGTGACGATCTGATGAGCCCATGTATGGGAAGGAGTTACTGTAATCCTGAATAATAGTCAGTGCCACTTGTTCCACGCTCTTTGACCATGCATAGCTCATCGAAAACCCTCTTTCGAGAAAGGACAATCTTTTGAGAAGGGACAACCTTTTAAGAAGGTTGAAATTTTTTAAAAAAATGTATTTCAGATAAGGCTTGGACACTCTGTGTATGTCCCTGGAGCCAGTATTGAGCTTCCTTCCCGTTCTAGAGGGCATCTCAGAAGCCAAACATACATTTGTTCCTGTTCATGCAAGAGATGCTCCTCTGCACGTGTTTGCACTGCAAACATTCCTTGCTATTTAGGCCAAGAGAATGAATTCTGCAGCAGGAAATAAGTTAGCAGTCTTGCTTACCCTTCCTTTCCAAATGTTAACAGTGCCTTTGCTCCTTGCCTCTAGCATGAGGGGGAGATACATGAAACAGGAAGCTCAGCATATAGGTGGCTACAGTGAGAGAACTCTCAAAACTTGGCAACAGGTCTACCACATGAGAAAGAATAAGAATATTCATTCCTAATATTTATTGAGCACCAATTACATATTTGGTTCTGGGTACCTTGGAAAAGTCCAGTTGTTAGGCCTATAAGACTGCAGGCCACGCCCTATTTGCGGGGATCTCAATATGGGGAGCAGTAGGGTGAAAACACAAGTCTCTTTATGTAACCCCAGACTTTCTCTGTGTGGTTTGCTGTCCCCAACCGCCTGATAGGCTTCTAGAGTCTCCAGGTCATGAGCTTGCCACGGCTGATAGAATGGAGTGATCCAGGTGGGCTTCACCGGGAGTACCTGGGGCATTTATAGTTTTACAGACTTTCTGAAATAAGAAGGCAGCTGCGTAATTCTATAACTCACCTGCTCCTGTTCCTGGGCAACCTTTCCCCGGGCTGCAAGGGAAGAGGACTTGGCTCAATGGAACAAGGACTCAGGATAAGGCATGGTGACCCCTCCAACTCATGCCAGAAGAGACTTGAATCTACATCCTCTCCAATATGAAAGCAGACATGTTGGCCCAGTGAACACTAATATGTGCATATATTGAGCAATAAATATAGGGGATGAATAAGCAGTATTTCTTTTCTAATTAGAGACATTTTGGTCACTTGGAAAACTTCAGAAGCAGAACAGTTTTTCACTGTTTGGCTCAAACAAAAACTCATTCAAGCTTAGAAATTGGCAAAGGGCAGACTAATGATAAATACTTATTCCAACTCACATTTTCCATAGACCCTCTAATTTCCAAGAGTTTTACCTTAAAAAGAATCACAGTGAAAAATCTGGACTGACAGTTCAGAATAAAGACATAATATTAACAGGATGTCAGAATTTATAGGGCTTTCCCATTTCCTCTGTAAAAGCCTTACCATTACCAAACATGCAGCCACCACTTTGCCTTTCAACCCTTGTTAAAAAACTATTTTTCAAAGAGGTTATTCATTCATTTTTCTATTCATTCAACAAATATTTCTTGAGTACTTACTATGTGCAATCACTGGACTAGATTCAGAAGGTGATAATTGCAATAATAATGGTAATAACAATAAAACAAGACAATAACAATAACAATAAAACCCAGACAATATTTTAACGCTGCTTACCATGTGCCTAGCACACTATTCTGAACATGGCACATATATTTAATACAGGTAATCCTTGCAACAACCCTTCACAAGTATTGTTTGTAAACGGCTCAGCTACTTTCCTAGAATGTCACCTGATGCCAAGCCACCTCTTGTTGTCTCTTCCCAGATCTCCAGCCTTGCCACAGTCCCTTCTCTGACAACCAGTCTCTTCTGGTCCATCCTGTCCTCTAACAGTACCCTAATTCTGGAAGTACCAGCAAGTCTTTAAATTGGAGTTCGGGAATATTTGGAGAAAGTTCTTGCTCAGTAACCCAGGGAGCTAAATAAAACAAACTTTGAATTTAACTGAGAACAAAATGAGAGGAAATTAGCAAGAGAGAACCTTGACCCCAGGCTCAAGTTTCCAGGACTGAGGCAGCCAACCTGAGAATGAAACCCAAGATTTCAACATTATGTTAACCTCTGTCAGGTTAAAAGAGTAATAAAACTGTACTTGTAACTGTATCCTTATACATAGTTTTGGCCCTGAGAGCTGAGAACATCAGGAGCTAGAAATAATCTTCACACATGGAGAATCTGAAGTCTAAACAGGTAAAGAAACCTATTCTTGGTCAGATAAATTCATGGTATTAAGGCCAGGGTATCACAGAATCACAACCCAGAGGGCCAAGCTCAATATTCCCAGGTCATCAGCTGCCTGAATCTTCCCTGTAATATTACAGACTTGCCAAGCGATTATAGAGCCCACACTTGCACTCCTCAAATTATGGGGCACTCCCTTCTCTCTGAAGGAGAGCATTCATCTGTTGGATAGTTCCAACTCTTATGAAGTCCTTCCATATTTTGACCTGAAATCTCCCCTGATGTGCCTTTCTTCATTCAAGAACCCAGAGCCCCCATTTATCCCTTTTCCACATCAAGTTAATCACAGACCTGGCAGCTCTTTGGCCAGGCTCGATATCCCAAGTTCCTCCAACCCTTCCTTTCGTAATTTAAACAATAACCAAGGTCTCCTAGCTTTTCAGGAAGCAATGATTTCCGATGGTTAAAAGCATGAGCTTTGCAAACAGATAAACCTGTGGGTTGAATCTGTTCTATACTTACATTAATGTCCTAGGGTAGTTTACTTCTTCTGACCACACCCTGGGTTACTTTTATGCAAATTGGTGATGATGATACATACCTCAAAGGGCTGTTGTGGTGAACAAAGGAAAGAATATACATAAAACTCTGAGCATCATATCTAGCACTTCATAGGAATTCAAAATCTATTTAAATGAATGAGTGAATGAACCCCTGGTTGGGTGCTAATAAGGGAGTTTTATAGAATGAATAGCAAACCTGGAGAAGATCCTGTAGAGGAGAATGCCAAAGGAAAAATGAAGGAGAAACACCTAAATGAGAACCCAAAATGGCCACAGATGACAAGCTTCCTGTGCGGGCCGTTCTTTCACAAGTTCGTCAACCATCTGATGAGCAGTGTGCTTCATGCTCATGATTCTGCTCAGTAAGGGGAGAGGGGGGAAGAGTCTTAAATTCAAGTCTTTTTAAACTAATTCTGGACTTTCTCATAAAGGTCTGACCATATGCTAATTTGAAAGCCCAAACATGAAGTTATTTTGGGAATGGGAGAAAAGGTACTTTATATCTTTTTTTTTCCCTCCCCTTCTACAAAAACAGCTGAACAGACTTTCCTAATCCTTTCCCAAAAGTTTCATGTTTGGGCTGAGCTCAGCCCTGGAAGGTCTAACTCTCAGGAGGAAGGCCTGAGAAACTCATTAAAAGGAAATGAAAGCCTTGGAATGGAAATACATGGGGAAGATAGGAATTCAATTGGCTTTTTCTCCCAGGTGATCCATCTTGCAATAACAGGAGGATGAAACCAAAGCAAACTATCTCAAGGATAATATCTCCTAAATCATTTATACTTTAGCATAGCATTAAGGAGAGACCAACGGACAGCCTGACTTCCATTGATCATGGCTTATCCATTTGTTATCAGGGCTATCTGTGGTAAATGACTGAAAACTCCCTGGGATTTTGAAGAAGAACAAATAAAAGACACCAGCTTGGTATATGGCCTGGCACAGGTGTTACACTATTTCATGAGGGGTAAAATGACATATAGCAATCAGTCTTTGTCCTATTAGTATGATGGGCTTGAAATAATTAATAACCTGGAGTCCATACTCTTTCTCCTGTTCCTTGCCTGTTAGGCATCTCCTTCTCCTCCTATTTCTCTCCTGGCTCTCAGTAGTAAAGAAAACACTGCACTGACTCATTATCCACCCCACTTCCCAATAAAATTGTATCAAGGTGGAAGAACCACACGCACTGAGGGATAGAGTGTGACACAGGAAAAAAAAGTGGGGTGGGAGTAGAGACCAAAGAGGCTAATAAGCATCTTACAGTTCATAGGACAACTCCCACAACAAAGGATTATCTAGCCCACAATGTCAATAATATCAAGGTTGAGAAATCCTGACTTATAACGTGTAAAACCTAAGGATATAGTGGGATTGGGGGAGGTAGTAGTTAGACTGAGGATCTTGACTATCAGACTAAAATCCTTCCCAAAGGTAATGGGCATATTATAGGGTTCAAGGCATGAAGAAAATAAAATTTTAGCAAGATGTATATTACAAGGTTTGTCTAATATATTAGAACATAGGGATACCAGAGAGTTCCAGATATCCTGATGCAAATTCATATATTTTATATAGTATTATGGTTATAATGTCCCAATATCTGGCTGAAAAGTGAAAGCATCTATCAACAGGCTAATTTTATCTCTTTGGTTTCCACAAAAAGGCTGGATTTCTGTTCTTTCCATTGATTAGGGCTTCCTCTACACGTTGGCAAGACAATTAAAGAGGATGGTAGGTGTTGATTTAGTCTAACTAATAGTTTGGCATGATGTAGACAAAACATCTGTTTGATTGGCACTTTCATTCTTTACTTGGTGGTTTTGACGTGGAGGAATCATAATCATTGTTGGATACTTGCTAGTCATCATTGTAAACCCAGCTGATAACAGGGTAGAATCAACTGGTCCTAAAATAAAGAATTGTAAGTATGAATCTTCAACCTGAAAGACCATTGCTTATAAGAAATGGGAGCTCTAGAACTGAGAATGAAGGACTCAAAAATAACCTTCATTTATGTTTCCCTGTGACTGCTCCTATCCAAATACCCTCTCACAGTTACCTTATACTCATGGGAAGTTTGTGCAACCCATAAAAGCATTAAGTTAAGGCATATTCCCTGGACCAGGAGTATATCTGCCTGAAGAAAGGTGCAACTTTTTCTTCACACATATGTTCCTGTCTGCTCACAAACCCAAGGGAGTGTGTCCACCCAGAAGAGGGACATTGTCTTTTTGTTATTTGGGTGGTTTTTTTCTCTTATTATTATTCATTTGCCAAGAGGGGAACACCTTGTTCTAATTCATCTAAAGGAACACTATTGACCAGTGGAGGTCTTTTTTCTACCTTTTCGAATCTTATTTATCTTTCTAAGCCCAGCTCATTCTACCTCCCGAAAGCCTTCTCTGAGGATCCTGACCATATATATATATAAAATATTATAATATATTATATATATGATATATATATAATGTATAACAACTTCAGTTGGTAAAATCGACTGGGATCACGAGTCAAAGTCTTATTAAAGTTCAAGGATAAAAAACTTCTATGATTCGTAATGTAGTACCTTTCATGATTACAAGATGGGGAGGAGGTAACATGAACCAAATATCTGCTTTCCTTATCCTTTCCTGACATTATTGACATTGTCATTCATTTTTCGTATCAGTGCTAGACACCTGTGTAGCAACAGTGAGCAATAACAGATATTTTCTCCGTGTTTTTAGAACTTAAAGTCTAGTAAAATAACTTAGTAATCAGATAATCAATATACCCTGTGATGAATTAGAAATAGTCCCATTTCTTTACTACTTCATTCACCATAAAGTGGCATTTACTTGCCTCCCCTTGAATCTGGATGACCTTGTGACTTGCTTTTACCAATGGACTGTGTTGAAAGTGACACTGTGCCAGGACTGGACTCAAGCTTTAAAAGGCCTGTTGGCTTCCACCTTTGCTCCTGAAAGCTATCAAGGGGTGCGGAACATTTGGCTAGACCACTGAATGAAGGAGCCCACGTGGAGAGAGACCCGGGAAAGCGAGAGGCCATGTTGATCACGGCAGGGCCAACAGATCTCCCCACTGAATGTAGCCACATCAGCAAACACATTTCACAATGTGGAACAGGAAAACTATTCAGCTGAACCCAGTCAACCCAAAGAATTGTGAGAAACTTAAATTGCCGTTGGTTTAAACCACAAAGTATGCAGGTCATTTGTTATACAGTGATAGCAAACAGACATCGTATCTAAGGTAGACCTCTCACATTCTCTTCCTGTCACATTGCCCTTGTTCATTTTCTTTGAATTTCTAATCACTACCTAAAATTATTTTCTTTACTTCTCTGTTGTCTCCCCCAACAGGAGAAAAACGGTGAGAACAGGGACTTTGTACCGCTTCTTGCTGTAACCCTTGTGCCAAAACAACGCCTGGCATAGAGCAGAATGCTCAATAAAGATTTGTAAATGAAGTGAATAAATGGATAGTTGCAACTAGGACAGATGAGTTTAACTGAGAAGCAGGTGTTGCTGTAACAGTTTCTAAATGAGGGGATTAGAGGGGAACCGGGGTGGCTCAATCAGTTGAGCATCGGCTTTCAGTTCAAGTCATGATTTCAGGGTCCTGGAATGGAGCCCGCATCAGCACTAGCAAGGATGGTACTCCATAATATTTCTTGAATTGAAAAGAACTTACCTTTTAGAGATAAATAGCTAAATAAAGATCCCAATTTCTAGAGATTGCAAGTGGTGAATCAAAGAGTCAAACAAAATTCCAAACGAATACAGAGTCTGTGTTTACTTGTTGATCTGAATCTTATCTGTCTCTATATTGAATGATAGTATTTTTTGCTCAAACTCAATTTGGAGTTATATAACCATGAATATCCATTCCGTTTCTGCTAACAATTTACCTAATCTTCTGTTAAGACAGACAAAACTAAGCTTTGAATAAAGATCAAAACAGTGATTTAAAGAAAAATTTTAAAACAGAAACCCAAGATGCATATATATGTACATTCATAGATATTACATATGTATGCATATATATTTACATTTATGTTTACATCGATTTTATTTATATAAATATATATTCATAGATAAGTATGTACATATTTATATTTACAGGTATATATATTTATATAAATGTATTGTATGTATGTATGTGTATAAAACCAACTTTTTTGGGGGGCCTGGGTGGCTCAGTTGGTTAAGTGTCTAACTCTTTTTTTTTTTAAGATTTTATTTATTTATTTGACAGAGATAGAGACAGCCAGTGAGAGAGGGAACACAAGCAGGGGGAGTGGGAGAGGAAGAAGCAGGCTCATAGCGGAGGAGCCTGATGTGGGGCTCGATCCCATAATGCCGGGATCACACCCTGAGCCAAAGACAGACGCTTAACCGCTGTGCCACCCAGGTGCCTCAAGTGTCTGACTCTTACCTACAGCTGTGGGCAGGACAGCTAGCCACTGCCCTCATGGAGTTTATAGTTTGTCCGGGGAAAGAGACATCTGCAAAGAAGATGATAAGTGAGCTGAGAATCCCCTCAAAAGATTTTTGTTTAGCAAAGTTCCCTTATAAAGTGGTTAAGAGAATTTTGTGAAATAATTTATACAATGTCCCTGGCTCTGTGCATAGTCATACACATTCAATAATTTAGACTTCCAAGTCCCTCAGCCTCAAAGCAAACAGAAAGTAGACACCCAGTACTTTCCATATTTGAAAGGTTCATGAGGGCAAGTTCATATCCGCCTATTCTCTGTTACAGTTCTTGTGCTTAGATTGGATTAGTAGATGACTGAATTGATCCCACTTAAGGCTTAAATACAAAATAAATTATGTAAGCACATAGCTTTGTAGCACTGCCTGCTCTTTGAGGGCCAGAACAGTGTCTCACCCACCTTTTACAATCCCACGGTGATCACCACAATACTTAAGGAATTATGGGAAGTGTAGACCAAAGGGAAAACACAAATGGTAGAAGAAATAGCTTTCTCTCTACACCTCTCACCTGAAAATTATATAATCTCTAAAGGCCAAAATTACGTAATCTCTAAAGGCCTTACTTTCTTCTTTTTTTTTTTTTTAAGATTTTATTTATTTATTCGACATAGAGACAGCCAGAGAGAGAGGGAATACAAGCAGGGGGAGTGGGAGAGGAAGAAGCAGGCTCCCAGCAGAGGATCCTGATGTGGGGCTCGATCCCAGAACGCTGGGATCACGCCCTGAGCCGAAGGCAGACGCTTAACGACTGCGCTACCCAGGCGCCCCTAAAGGCCTTACTTTCAAGTGGGTTTTGAAATTCTTGCTTCCCTCACAAAATAGTGAAATGAGATAACACAAGTGAAGGTGTTTTGAAAACATTAAGACACCAAAAAAGCATACAAGAGTGTTATTATTACGACATTTTCATGGTTTAACCCCCTGAAGTCTGGCTTTACCCAACCATCACTTCTCTGAGACTCCTCTCTTAAAAGTTACTCATAAACGTGGTCTTACCAGTTTCTCAGAATTGATTACCTTTGTGATGACTACTCGTACTGATTTGGATGTAGAACCCAGGGTATATGTTTAAAAAGAGAACTAGGACAAACTATTTCTGTTGCATGCTCTTTCCCAGTAGAAAAGTCACATGGAAGCCAATTTATCAGAGGGTACCTTGGTAGGCAAAGAACTGGATCTCTTGTAGTCAACTCTGGTGACTGGAATGTTTAATGACTCCAGTGCGTCTGCTTCCAGGATAAGGAGGCATCTGCCTGTGAAAAAAATGGGTGTTTATACTGTCTAATCAGGGCACTCGTTTCTCTGGCTTGTGTCTGTCTGCTCTTGTTGGCTAACATCCCTTCTAATGACACATTCTTTCCTTTGATAAGGTAATGCCTTCAATCAGGTTTCAATCCTGTCTTACTGGCCTAGACAGCAACTGCCTCTTATGTAACCCTGCCTGGCTCTGACCCATCGAACCTCAAATGCACGTTTTATGGTTTACTCTCCCTGGCTATCCTATTTCACTTTCTGTGTGTTCTTAGAGGGTCCTTCATTGTCACCTCATCCTTCACCAACAGTAATGGTCTTCTAATTCATCTCTGACTTCGATGGCCCCTTGTTGGTTCTCATCTTCCTTCTTCTCTATACAACACGAAATGTCCACCTTGCCTGTGGTAAGCAATTCCCAACATTACGTCTCTTCTCAATGGTCCCCCAATTTCTTGGGGGGGGGAATTACCTTTTCTTCCTTATATTTAAAGTTGGTGGAAAGGTAATTCCTGGCTTGTAAATGCCTACCTCCAACTGTGGACCAGACTCTTGTTCAACCAGTGTAGGTCTGTGGCCAAATCTCAATCAATCAGAAGCTTTTAGGATTTTGAAGGGCTTTCTTATGATAGGAAAGGACAGAGTAGCAGTCACTACAATATCACCAGCATACAGAATGCTACAGATATTTGCCAAATAGTCCAGGTTTACTGCATTTTAAGCCTCTGGATTGATACATGTAGACTAACATTTATATATATATATATATATATATATATATATACATATATAAACATTTATATATGCATATATAATGAGTATTATATAAACACACACATATATACTTATGTAATAAATGAAAGGTATATTATATATATATACAATCTATGTATTATGTATTATATCTATTACACTATATATTACATTAGGTGTGTCATATCATATTATACATTGGTTTCTATTATTCCTAAGCCTTGTCTTTCTACTACGTTTTTTAAAATATTGTAACACTATCATTGCATTTGAGGACATTTTCGATAACTATCTTGAGTTTGAAGCCTTGGCTAGGTAATCCTTTTGCATGAGAAATCAGATTTCTTTAACACAACTCCACTGGCAGCTATGGGATTTATCAAAATTATAAATTCCAGCATATTGAATGTTTCAACACTGTATTCAGTTGTTTGTATCTAACAATCTCATTAGCTCCGAAACAAATCAAATATAAATGTTTAATATGCAAGTACAAATCAAGAGATTTTTCACAGAAGAAAACGGCAAAAGACTAATTTTCTACAACATGTCCTCTGCTCGTTAGATCTTCAGTAATATTATTCAGGTTATTGCAAAGATAATAACATTTATATACCATTACTCATGTTTTCTGAAGTTTTTTACCTGGCTTCTGAAAGGTATAAACAAGGATGCATATCGTCAAAATTGTTTTTATAAACTTTTGATGTTTATTTGTCATACGTCTTACAAAAATGAATATATGGAGAGGACAGATGTACAATGACAAGGGTACATTTAAGTCATTAGTGATTATATGAATTTTGTTTATATGGCTATTTGCTAATATGGGCATTATAAATGACAAGAGAAAATAATTCTGATTCTATGATCTCCTGAAATTCTTCTACTAAATCCATTTGCTTCAAGTATCGGGCTTTTATTGTTTGCTGCCAAGAAGTGTTTAGTCTCCTTATGAAAGCAGGAAAATAGCTTCTCATCACCTCCCCAGCACCATGCCTCGTACCTCATACGTGCTCAAGAAAGTCTGTGTAATTGACCTATTGTGTATTAGGTATTCAACAGCTAGAGTTGAATTGAACTGAAATAAACAGGCTTTTCTCAGACCCACAGCAACTACAGAACTAGACCACTTCACCGCCATTCAGAAAACTGTGCTCACGAGATTACATTCTGGAATCTTGACAAATAAGAGTTCAGCAACTCTTTATTTAAACACTTCTTAGACAAATTATGTGTCACACTGTAACTAGGAGTTCTGGCAAGGATCTACAAGTCATGTCGTTCCAAAGCAACTGCGTGTGTTTGTCAGCGGTGTGTCATGGTGAAGTGGCTGTAAGGGACTGGGATGTTAGTTTGGGCCTCCGGTTTCACCACAGACTCTGACTCAACAGCAACATTGGTTTGCAGAATCAGATGGAGGAATGTATGTTGAATCAGAATTGCAGATAATAGTGTGGATTGGTTTTTCCCTTCTGAAGCACAGAAAAAAAAAAAGCTTTTTTTCTCTCTGTTACGGGGTTTCTATAGTACCTCCTTTATCCAGCATATCAATTCTACTTGGCAGTTTTGCAAAAGTCTGTTAAGTAAAAATGAGAGATTGCAGTCGTGTTCCTGGGAAACTTCTTAAGCAACTTATTCAGTAAAACACATCTTAAAAATATTAATAATCGACTTAAAAAAAGATTTTATTTATTTATTTGAGAGAGAGAGAGAGAGACAGTGCAGGGGGGAGGGGCAGAGGGAGAAGGAGAGGCAGGTTCCTGGCTGAGCAGGGAGTCCAATGCAGGGTTCTATCCCAGGACCCTGAGATCATGACCTGAGCCGAAGGCAGACACTTAACCCACAGAGCCACTCAGGCACCCAAGAATCAACTTTGATTAAAAAAAAAAAAAAAAAAGGTCCAGTATTGCCATTGACTATTGCTAGTGACTCAAAAGTTTACCAAAGCAGGACTATGTGCTAACTTTGTCAAGTAGTATTTTTACTTCTTCCTGAGAGTCTCTCTCCCTGAAGAGAGCCGCCATTGAAAACCTCTAGTTCTTCTAACCACAGAGATCTGAATTTCATCAATAAGGCCATAGAACTCACTAAATACCACCCCTCGCTTCTACTGGGCACACAGATGCCATGGAGACAACACCGTCTCAACAGCTGACCCAGTGTATCCTTCCCCAACTTTGCAGAACACTCAAGCCTTGAAGTGTCAAAGTGGCCATTGATGAAACCTCCACGGAGGGAGATGCGATGCCCAAGGCACACATGCTTCATCTTTAGTCCCCGATTATGATCAGGGAGGGGGGTTTTGAGGCCAATAATATATGGCCAGGTCCAGGAAAATCACCCTGAAAGAACTTCTTTAAGAAAAATGGCTTAGAGGAAAGCAAATCAAATAATTTCACTACTAAGAAAAATGTAAGGAAGAAAGTTCAACTGGGTTCACTAAAGAAAAAACAAAAGCCTTGGTAAGGAGACAACCTTTTCCCTCTTGGTTAGAGTAATAATAGGGATTTTGTCTGTGTCAGGGAAGAAAGGATGTGGTGGTCCATTCTGTCCCATGTGTAAGTTTAACCCATAGAATGTCAAACCTAAATTCCGGAGATTACCAATGATGTACTAGGTAAACCACCACAAATTGGTTATCCATGTAAGAAAAAATAAAATTAGATTTCTACCAGCCCCGCAAAAATCAATTCCAGATAGATTAAAGATCTCGATGTCAAAAGTGAACATTTTAGTGGGAAATATAGGTGAATTTCTTTCTGACCTTAAGGGAGAGAAGGATTTCTTAAAACACAAAATATGTCAATGTGGGTGAAAAAAAATGGATGAATTTAACCATGTTAAAATCAAGACCACAAAATGAAAATTCATGTTATAGACTGGAAGATATTTTTAATGTGTATAACCAATAAAATATTAATAACAACATATAAAGAACATTTGGAAATCATAAGAAAAGCACAAATAACACAATAACAAATGGTCAAATGCACAAGCAAGCACCTGGAGGCAAAGGAAACACATTGCCAATATACAAAGAAAGAAAGATTTAGTTTTATCAGTTATCTGGAAAATACAAATTACAACATAAGATACCATTTTAGACCTTTTTGATTGGCAAAATAATAAAATGAAAATGCTAATGTTTAACAACGACCAACTGTTGAGAAAAATTTAGATGAACAGATTGAGAGGTAGAGATTAACTTTCGAAGATAAATCCACTACAAACGATCTCCTAGCACTGGAGCTGGCCTCCTGCAAAGCACCATGGAAACCAGCACTGGTCAAATATTTAAGGTGACATCAATTTTAGTTAACCTCAGTGCTTAGACCACAGCACCCTGATTATGCCCCGTGATGGACTGGTGATTCTGGAAACATGAACACTCATGTCAAGCAGCAAATTCTGCCATTTGCTCACATCATCATACAGCTACAAGTGATAGACTAGGAACCTGACCTCCTGATCACCGCAGAAGAGAGGTTGATGGTACAATCCACCAAGAAGACTCAACCAGCAAGAGAGGGCTGCCTGAAAAGTTCTGCTATGTCACTTTGATATTTTATTTTGGACTCTAATCACATTGAGAGAGGAGCTGGAGTATCATAAACTGTACAGATTAAAACCCTACAATCCACAAACCAGGCTCTTCTTCTATAGTCTGACATCTGGCTATGCTAGATAACGGTGACCTACTCCATATGGAGTGGCCCAAGTGGAATTTGCAAGTAAAATTCCGGTTCTTGTATTGAGTGGTGAGTCCTTAAGTGGTTGTTGTATTTTGGGAAATAAATGAGTAATTACAAACAAATAAGCAAACAACTAAACAAGTTCATGAGTCAGTGATGAGAGTGCTTCATGGCCAAAAACTATGGTTAATCCAATGCTGTGCTCCCGGGCACAACACAAAAAGAAAAGTGACTTTATATACCTTTAACTTAGGTGATTTATATACCTCATTTAAAGTTCTAATAATGATTTGTGATGTAGCTACTTTTTTAATCTATATTTTACACAAAATAAGAGGCTCACAGAGGATAATGAACAGCCCAACACTAAGTATCTAATAAAAATTAAATATCAGATTTGGATGTAACTGTGATTATGTATTGGTTTGATTAAGCTGCAGTGACACTAACCCCCAAACTTTGGTGGCTTAACACAATAGACAGTCACTTCTCATCCACATAAGGGTCCCAGGCACATCATTTGAGTCACTGGAGTAGCTCTGCTCTATGTGGTCATCCAGTGGCCTAAACACCTTCCACCTCTAGATCTTTACCATTGTATGTAGAAAAGAACATGAAAGAACACACTAGGGAGTTGTATAGGCCAGGTTTAGAGTGATATTCATTATTCCTACTCAAGTTGCATTACAGAAAGTGTCACGTGCACAGTCTTAACTGTGGGGGAGGCTGGCAAATGTGGGAAGAGTACATTTGAGTGGACAGCTGGTGACTTCCACCACAGGCTTCAAATCTCATGGTCTTCCCAATGTAATATAGGTTGCTTCCTGTAAAATAAATGCCAAAGATCAAAAATGACTTTGGACAATCACTTGCTAATGGCAGGCCATGAGCAACAAGTTCTGTGATGCTAGGGCACATGTGCTCCTTGGGTACTGAGTTTGCTAGAGTATAAAAAACATAACCCAAGCAAAGCCATTAGGTGTTTTTCATTATGCTTGAATCTGTGGATGCCCACTAAGCAACTGCGTTATACAAAGAGCTAGTCATCCTTGAGTTAGTAACTCATGAAGAAACTACACTGACTAACGTGGTATGTGTGTGCGCATTGGAATGAACACAGGGAAATAATGAAAAATGGAAACAATCATAACATCGAAAATCAGTATATGCTGATTGTCATCCAAGACCACCTTTCCTGGGAATCGCTTCACAAAATACAGAATTTTCTTTTCTTTTTTTTTTAGTTTTGGCCAGATAGTCAATTAGAGTCTAATGCATTCCAGAATAATCAATATTAATTGTAGGGTCTTAAAAATGAAGACTTGTAAAAAGAGAGGGCTTTTCAAATAGTTTCTGCAGTCTAAGTTACTAGGAGGCAGTCGCTGATATTATCCAGCCAAGCATGTACATGTCCCACTAACCCTACCAGTTACCTGCTTTCTTACTTTTCTAAATAATAACAGTAACCATTTGTTAAGCACACACTGCGCGCTAAGAGCTTTACATTCACTGCACCATTTAACCCCAATGAGGTCATCTGATAGTTATTAGGATTCGTAATTTTCAGATGCAGATGCTGAATTTAGAAAGGTTAACTGCCCAAACCACAGAGCTAGGAAGTAGTAGGTCAGGATTATAATGTGATTTCTCTCATTCCATCACCCATTCTTCCTCCCCATCATGATAAGCAGCCAAAAGTCTAGCTCCGAGTCAGTAATGTTATTCATAATATATTAGAAAGAATAACAATTTCCTTATCTTGATGCAAGTTTTTCTACTGGGAAGGCTACAGCTGGTACTATATATGGTGAGTATAGATAATATCCTTGTACTTTGCATCTCAACATGGTTCCAATTATCTACCCAATTCGGACCCACCAAGATATAGGGTGCCTGACAGCTGAATTGAAAATAGAAGAGATTACGATATTCTCTTAGTTAGTCCTTATGGAAACAATACTTATCTCTAAGCTCCATCAGTTTAGAATTTTAAGAGTGCATATTTTTCTCAGCATGGGACTTGAATTCACTGACCCTGAGATCCAGACCTGAGCTGAGATCAAGAGTCAGACAATCAACCATCTAAGCCACCCAGGCCCCCCTAAGAGTGTGTGTTTTTAACCAATAAGGGATCTTTTCGATGGCACTGAAGTTATTTTCTGCAGGATGAACAATTTCCCTAGTAGCATGGCTGTTCTTGACTGGAAATCCTTTTCACATATATGATGTAATATGAAATTGTCCCCATTTCCTTAGAATCGACTCCTAAGACCCAATGCTGACAGCAAAAATGTGACATTTTTAAAAGAATGAAAAAGTTGAGCCAGACTCTAAGACTTATTTAGAAGCAATAGACTGGGTTCTTCCAAACCCAACCATGCCTCAGCTACATGAATTCATCTTCCTCTCCCCATTCCCTCCAACCTCCAGCATAAATAAAGAGAAAGTTACAAACAGAGGTGTATGGGAGTAATTGGTCATTGGGCTGGGAGATGGTGCCCTTAACTTCACCCCAAACCAAACCAAGAGGGCACACGGAGAACCACATTAGAACCTGGGGGGTGCCTGCAGTAGTACGGAATTGTCATATCATTCCTCAGTTGGACCTTTGCTTAAGCAATACACATGTTAATCTACCTATTTCAACAAGGGAAAGGGACTAAGGGAAGATGGCAGCAAGCAGATAGGGACATCGATGGTGAGATTTCCAAAGGTGTGTGAAAATATCAAGGTTAAGTACACATTGTAAAAGGTAGTTGAACAGGAGATATCTTGCTGGTAACACATATGTCCAAGAGGGCTGGGCACTCAATAAGATATCAAGAGCATCAAGAATCCATGGGATAAACTGCCAGGAGCACAAACTGAATGGTTGTAAGAAAGTTAAGCTAGAAAAAATCTCATATTAGAAAACTATGAGGTAAAGAAATCTCAAAGGACCCTCTCGCATCCCACAACAGAGCCTGCACTAATGTTTGCATCAGCAGCCAGCCTGTCGTAGCCAGAGACTCAGAGACTGCCAAGAGACATACAGAATTGAAGTGACCTGCTATGTTAAAGACACTGGTCCTGTTCCATCTTCTTCCATACTAGGGAGACCAAGAAAAGGAAGAGAGAGAAGAGAGAGATCTTTGCCCTGGGTCAATCTCAAATTGATGCAAAAGAGCAGGACAAAAGCAATAGACTATGACATTGAGGCTTTAAATTCAACTAGAATGGATTAAACTTCTTTGTATCTAAAATTTACTGGAAACTTGTCAGATCTGTGTAAAATAGTTCAGATTATTAACATAATAGATGTCATTAGATTACTTGCAAATGGTCACTCCTTCTCCCTTGACCTCCTCCATAGACTGGAGGAGAATAGCATGAATCCTGCCCATTCATGTAGGCCATGGCTATGGCACCTGCTTTGGTATATGGGATGTTAGCAGACTTGGTCTGAGCAAGAACTTAAACAGTATTTATGTGGATTGGCTAGCCCCTTTCCACTCGGTGCCTTCCATCATAAGGAGAACATGCCTCAGTTGGTCACTGGTCTGAAAAGGATGGGGACTCCTGGAAAGGGAAGAGGACATGAACCCAACTCAGGAACTACAGCTAAGCCCAGTCTAGAACAGCTGGAGCCCAGCCAACTGGTGCAATGTGAGAAATAAATGGATAGATATGAGTTAGTTTAGCCATTCTACAATATTGCTAAGCAATAGGTTTTTATCCTTTCAATTTTTAAAAAATTCATTATTTGCTTGAATGAACATATCTTTCCATATATCATTGTGTATATGAGGGATTATTTCTATAAGCTAGATAACTAGCAGAGGAATTTCTGGACCAAAGGTATTGCACACTAAGACTTTGTTATACACTGCCAAAATTACCTGGAAGGCTATTGTAACTATTCATATCATCACTATTGACATTTCCTCCCACTGGCTATAAGGAGGCCTATTTTTCCATGCCCTCCTAAGGACTGGCCTTAACAATCTTTTCCAATTTTACCATACTGAGGGGGAAAAAAATCTCATTGTTTCAGTATCACTGGTTGAAAACAGTTAAGCATTACTACGTGTGCACACATGGTAAGGTTTCCACAACATAAGTGAAAGAGCAAGTTGCAGAACTATATGTAATATGATCTCATTTCTTGTATACACATACGAACTTACACATGCCTCATGTATAAATGTGTGCACATGTATGTGTGCGTGGGTGGGCATACTTTCATGTAAATCTATACAAACATTTAAATCTGGAAAAATATTCTCCACACTGTTAACCATGATACTCTCGTACACACTAGTTTCAGGACAAGGGAATAAAGAGAGAACTGAAGTTGCACACTTCATTGGTCTACATTGTTTAAAATTTCATGATCATATAAGATTTTATAATAAAAGGAAGTGATACAGATAAAAATGTTTCTTTGAATATAAGACAAAAATCCTCATTTTCCTGAGTTATGCAGCCATACTCTCCATTTAATGGTTTCTTTTACTTTCAGCTTCACTGAGAAATAAGTTAGCAGAGTCATGTGAAATATGACTCGTGTGTTTGACATTTACATTAATGTTATTTAACTTAGTAACATATCAAACATAGAAGTTATAAATAAAAATATTTTTAAATTGTTTATTGATAAGGCAGTCAGTAATAGTAATCCTTTTATTAATTACAGAGGGATGAAATTTAAAAAATCTTATTCTAGGTATATCTGTGACTGGGCACATGGGAGTAACACACTTGTGCTCACGTACTCTAAAGCAAATGAGTCCGGGGAGCCCTGGTGGCTCAGTCAGTTAACCACGTGCCTTCAGCTCAGGTCATGATCCTGGAGTCCTGGGATCCAGCCCTGAGTTGGGCTCCCTGCTCAGCGGGGAGCCTGGGTCTCCCTCTCCCTCAGCCCCTATCCCCACTCATGATCTCTCTCTCTCCTTCTCTCTCTCTCTTTCAAGTAAATAAATAAATAAATAAATAAATAAATAAATAAATAAACAAATAAATAAAATCTTTAAAAAAAATTTTTTAAATGAGTCCAGATTTCCACTTGTATTCCAGGAGGCTTTCAGTCTCAGAACGCTGTGTTTATCTTTTTTTTTTTTAAGCCGTTAATGGACCAACCTAATCCTTTAATTTACTAGAAGAGCAAAAAAAAATTTCTCCATTGAGATGTTTTTATATCTCTAATTTATATACCCAAAAACATCTCAAAATTGAAATTTACTCCTATATTTGCAAATCAAGTACACATGTCTAGATGAAGCATTTTTTTTCCAGTGGCTTTTGATACTCAAGATGACATATTCTCTGAAGTAGGAAAAAAATCAAGTATTTTGAGGAATTGATATTTGGCTAGACAAATTATGAACACACAAATCTTTGTTTCTCAAATGTTTTATATAAACAGTGTGTTCTCTTCTCCCATTGTTCCAGTAATGCAGTGAGTAAGGAGTTACACTCTTGTAAGCCAATAATGCAATCAGAGCCTTGTGAGCTAATTGGAAAAACGATCATGAAAGAAAAACAAAGAATCCTATAAAGTTAAGAACAAATAAAACATATTGTAAATACATCTGGATAAGAATATAAGATTTAGGATCTAGTTTCAAGTGCGCAAAAGACATTAATATGCTTTCCCAAATGCAAGTTTGCCCATGAATTACACACATTTGGACAATGTTCCTGAAGAGATTTCAATGTAGCATTTTTTTCCCAGTCACATTTTAAATTCATCTTCCACATTCTAAATTCATCTTCCACAGCATATTATCAAATCCTAAATCCATTTTCGCAGGCATATGTTGAAGTGTTTTGTTGAGGTGTTCAAACAGCCCGGAGAGTACTTCATTTGTTATGACAATTCAGCAAACAGAATTATTTTTTACTTTGCCGAAGTAATTTGATTTCTGGTTCCAGAAAGGGTTCATGCAAGAGATACACTTACAAGAAAAAAGCATGGAAAGTTTCCTTGGGTCCCACTGGGACTCCTAGAATTTAGCTAAAGAATAAAAGACATGGTCCATCATTGAGATCACTTGAACCTTTGGATTGAGACTCAGAAGAAATCCATTAATTTCAAGGTAGACCAACAGGATTCAGACCAATGTTACCAATGTTACAATATTGGTTTGAGAACCATTTGATAATCTTGGGAAGGCAACAGTTTATCAGTTTGTGTACTCGAATCTGCAGGTAACATTCATTTAGTCTTACTTCCAGCTTTGTGAGTTAACCTCAGCCACCATCAGTTTGTTACACTTCCTTCTAAATGTAAAAATTCTAAGCACTAACTTCTGGAGAGGTGGAGATGTCTGAAGCCCAGCTATTTGTAAGAATGTTTGCTGAAGGTGCCCCTGGGTGGCTCAGTTCATTAAGCATCTGCCTTTGGCTCAGGTCCTGATCCCAGGGTCCTGGGATTGAGTCCCACGTTGGGCTCCCTGTTCAGCGGGGAGTCTGCTTCTCCCTCTGCCTCTGCCTTCCCCTCCCCGCCCCCCCCCCGGTCATGCTCTCTCTCTTAAATAAATAAATAAAATCTTAAAAAAAAAATAAATTAAAAAAAAAAAGAATGTTTGCTGGACCCAACTGAAGTCAGTACTATAGACAATCTTTTGTCCTGTGTTCAATAGATGTTTGAAGGAATGCAATGGTTTGCATTTCGAAAACCAAAACTGTAATATGTACCTCGGGGCCTTGAGGGATAAAAGTTAAGAATTCCTAAGAGCAGGGCTAGCCCCTGGAAAGAAATGTATGTATATATATATAAACTTCTGTCTTCTAAGACTCTTCACCTTTTCCCTCTTGAGCCTTTTACTTACATCCAAGAGTAGATGCTGTTCCCCTCTTTTCTGCCTTAACTGAGTCCTGCCCATCTGTCTAATTTTGACTCTTTCCACTTCACCTTTATCTGTGCATCTGCAAGGGTCTGTCTGTTCCTCAAGGGCACCACCCTGACCTCTATCTCAGACATTTTTGCATTGCTCTTCTTCCTGCCTGGAATGTTCTCACATTGTCTCCTGTCCTTCTGTTCTCTCTGCCTGGAATGTTTTTCACCCTGTCCCAAAAGCTGGTTCTGTCTCATTATTCAGGTCTCAGCTTGAGCACTTTCTCCATAAAATTAAAAAAAAAAAAAAAAGCCTCCCTGGACCAGCACACTAATACCCTCTCACTCAAATTTCTCTCCATCCGATTACCCTGTTTAGTATTTTTATACCACTTACCACTAACTAAAATTATTTCATTAACTTATTTGCTATCTCATGTGTTCCTCAATAGAATAATAGCTCCTTGAGAAGCATCTCGAAGAGTTCATAGTGGGCTCTTAAACATGCTTGTTGAATAAATGAGTAAATGATTATTACAGTTGCTTTTAGTCTTTACATTGCTACATAGTAATGAGAAGCTCAGATTTTGAACTCAGAACTACATTCCAATCCTACCCTTGCTAATTACAGCTTAGTAACTTGGACAAGTTACCAAGTTTCTTTGAGCTTCAGTTTACTCATCTGTAAAGTGGGAATAATGGCATTTACTTCACCAAGTTTTGTGAAGATTAAACAAAATAAAGCATAAAACACGGACCTAAATTTCTGCTCTATAGGAAATGCTCAGGAAACATCTGTGACAATGTTGAATTTCTCACAAAGGACATTTATGTTTGAAAAGATCAGGAAGAGACTCAATCTTAAGGAGGAGATGCTGTGCTTTGCCCCTGGTAGGACACGCCCCACTGCTAGAGGAGGCAGTTAGACCTGAGCAGGAAGGAAGAGAGCTGGATGGCAGATGGGAGATTGCCAGCAACTACCTAATCTCTGCCCAGGGACTGCCCCATCTTCCTTAGACCAACCCCTTTTGCAGTTTAGCACAGCCTGATAGTTAGGAGATAAGGACTGCAGGGACTGGCCCAACTTTGGAGCATGCACACTTAAGGAAAATCATGTCCGCTAGTAAACTCAATGCTTTTTTAATATCATTATAAAATCATATACATTACGGTTTTAGCCACCCCAACTCCCCCCTCCCCGCTCCCTGGGTTTTCCTTAGGTGCTCATGGGAAAATGGTGTACATGAGCCTGCATCAAAGGTCGGAGGGGAGGAAACCCAGGCGGATCCAGAGGGTGGCATGACAATGACAAGATAGGAAGGAGGAGATCCAATAGACTCTCATAAAAATAACCCAATTGGACCTCAGCAGATTGCTACCTACCTTCTGGTCAGGCTGCTCCTACCACTGTGGAGAGTATTTTCACTTTGCTAAATAAAACCTTCACTGCTTTAACTCTCTATCAAGTCTCATCACTGTATTCTGTCCTCGAAGAAGTCAAAGCGAGGCATTGTACACTTTGCTACCCAGTAACACCACAATTGGACTTTCTTTGGGCAAAAAGGGGATCATATTAAGAAGGCAAATTAGCTAGCACCTTTCACATCATACTTTGAAGAGAAGATTGGCAACAGAGAAGGCAAGAGCTGTCTTTGGGAGACAGGACAGGAGGATAGATGCTGCCAGATTACCTGACTGGTGAGTAGAAGGTTGTATCCAGTAGCATTTCCTGAGTGAATTTCCCACAATCAGTTAGTTATTAGCCCTGTAGATCCAGAAATGTCAGTCTCCCAGAGTTGATAAGACTCAGCGAAGCTGCCTTGCAGTATCCAAACTAAAGCATCTAAACTAGAGACCAACTTGTTGAATTAGAATAAGAAACCTCGGGTACCTGGGTGGCTCAGTCGGTTGAGCATCCTCTTGATTTTGGCTCAGGTCATGAGCTTAGGGTGGTAGGATCCAACCGGTCTTGGGTCTCCTACTCAGGGTGAAGTCGGCTTGAGATTCTCTTTCCCTCTCTCTCTGACCCTCGCCCCACTCACATGCCCACATGCTCTCTCTCATATAAATAAATAAAATCTAAAAAAGAAAAAAAAAAGAATAAGAATTCTTAAGTTCAAAATGTCAACTATTCACATTAGCCTGAGAAGTCCCTCTAAGAAAAAAATCCCTGAAAATCAAATTTTGATGTAAAAATGGCTTGGTGAGCAAGGAAACTATTTGTGCATGTCCGATGTTATTGGGGATGTGCTAGACACTAATGCACTCGTCTGTATTGCCAGATCCTTTGATGGTGTTGGAGGGTTGATATCAGCTTTCCTCTTCTAATTTCTGGGTTCTGTTCTGTTTTTTTAAAATATTCCCTCACCTTTCAACTGATCCCTTCTTAGATAGCTTAATATCAATTTCCTGCAACTGCTTGTCTTAGTAATTTAGCCAGGTGAGAGATGGAAAAAACTTTTCAGCCAGTTAGCCATTAAATTCTATTATACTTTTCTAGAATTAATTTTCTATAACTGCCTTCTCTAAGCCTCTTTTCAAAGGTCTTATTATGCTTCAGTATATTTCATGTTTATGGAATGACTGAGTCCACTTGCTATCACTGAGTTCACACATTTGAAAATTGTCAGTGACTGTAGGACTCATAAGGATTTGTACACATTGGAGCTGCTCACAAATATTCCAGTTTCCTCCTTCCAATAACATAGCTGGATTGCAGTTCCCTACTTCCTTGAAGGGATACATGACTGTTGATTTGCTTAACTGATGAAATGGGTGGAACGGATATGTGACACTTACAGGTGGGAATCTTTAAATTCTAGGCACGATTAGCCATTCTTACTTTCCCTCTGCCACAGCATCAGGTGATGTTGCAGGACTTCATCAGTTTTGATCCTTGAGCTCATGGAGCACGTCTCACCGCCCAGCCATGATAGGCATGTCACATGTGTGAGAAATACTGATCCCTCTATTGTCTTAAACTACCGAGATTTTGTAGTTATTTATTTATGCATGATAACCCAACCTAATCTCACTGATAAAGAAGTGAAAATCTCTAGAGTATCCCCTGATGATTATCTGGGTTGTGGGGCTTTTGTTTCTGTTTCTGTTTTTTTAGCTTAGAAAATGTTCAGATTCATCATCTGTAAAATAAGATTATTAGATNNNTCGGAAGATTTCTAAGATTCTTCCAAATGGCAAATTATACTCCACATTTACTGATTATCCTGAGCTCTGCCTTTAAGTTGAAGTTCATATCAATGAATCTGTGTTTTCATTAACAACCTTCCAGATGAGTTTTCAACTCTTTTGTGATCTGATCAAAGAACACTTATTTTTGGAGATCTTTTTTTTTAATAGCATAAGGGAAGATTCCCAGACAAGATCTTTTCTATGTTTATAAGAGATTTTTTTTTAAAGATTCTATTTATTTATATGACAGAGATAGAGACAGCCAGTGAGAGAGGGAACACAAGCAGGGGGAGTGAGAGAGGAAGAAGCAGGCTCCCAGTGGAGAAGCCGGATGTGGGGCTCGATCCCATCACGCCGGGATCACGCCCTGAGCTGAAGGCAGATGCTTAATCGCTGTGCCACCCAGGTGCCCCTATAAGAGATTTCTTTCCAAAGTTTTGAGTTTATAGAAACAGAGCTCAGCTAAGCAACTTTTTGGTAGGAATTGGTAGGAAACAAAAGACTACTTGTGGCCCTGTGGAGGGAAAAAGATATCTATCTAACTGCTAAAAATGTGTTGAGGAGGAGGGGAAAATGGCTCATTGAGCACATGGTAGCAAAGTTGAAATATTTGGAGAGGAGGAAAACATCCTCAGGAGGAATAAGATACCTGCTATTTAGGAATTACTGAAAAGAAACAATTCTTACACTAAACGTATCAATTACCAGCCAATGGAATATGTCCATGGGTGTCAGCTTTCTCAAGTAGAAATGATCACTCATCATTAAGCTTCATGCAATTAACCAAGCAGGTGAGAGGGAAAATGTCACTGCTAAACCCTTTAGATTTCCAATTTCTCGTGTATTCGTCTTGAAAACTCAATATATTCCTCGCTGAGAGTAACATATGGAATGACTAAATCTTAAATATTAATTCAAAGCCATTTTTTTCTCTCCACTATCCCAGGATACAAAAGATAGCTGAGAACAAAGTCAGAACATAAAAAAAAACATAGCCTTTCTCCCCTAGGCTCAGATAACAGACTTGTAGCCAAATGGAATTTTACCAAACTTTCTAAAATGAGTAACATTGTGTGAGCACTGTTCCCTTGGGAGCTGTGTAAAAATGAGATGTCTATCTCAAAGGGTTCTCTAAGAAAAACCCTGAAAGAAATGGGCATTTGTCTTGACCTAGAGACAACTGCAGAAAATTATAAACACCTAAGAATAGCTTCGACTAAAAAACTTGAATTTTTCCCAAATATGATAATAGAAAAGATATTAAAATTTATTGAATGCCAATTATTCATTCTTTCAACAACATTTATTGATTGTATATAAGGTGCCAGGAACTATGCCAGATGCTTTCACATGAACTGCATAATTTGGTCAGGAACTCTGTAGAGTACAGATTACTTTATAGATAAATGGCTTATCTGAAGTCACACAACTAATAGGGCTTTTTATTCAAGAGGTATTTATTAAGGGACTACTCCATGCACTTTTCAATGCACTGAGGTGTGTCGTTAACATTTGGAGGGCCAAGGATGAGAGCATAAATTGCAGCCCCTATACCGTATGTCTAAAACATTTAAAATTATAAACAGTGATGTGCTGCATCCAGCTTTTCTCAGCTCAGAAGAGCCAACTGTATTTATCTCTTCCCAAATTCACATTCAGTGATGTTGCATCTGTAACTTGAAATTGGCCATGGCAGGAGCATTTACACACCACAACAAACGGCAAATGCTACAAATTGGGTGGTGATGGGTGTTATTTTCCGGGAGCGTCTTGTTGAACTCTTACCAGCATACCGCTGCTTATAACAATCTAACTGTTGAATAAAATATATTCTATCCTCCAACCTTGAAAAATATACCTAGAAGTCCAAGTTTGAACTTAGGATTCCCAGATGGCATATTACACTATATGCTAACTAGAATTTAAATAAAAACTTGAAGCAACAACAACAAAAAAATAGAATTCCCAGATGCCTTTGTTGTTCTACACCAGAGTTTGGGAAGGGAGGGAGGGCCAGTCCCTAGACCGTAGCTCCCAGCCTGCAGCCTGAGAGCCACAGACCCCTCCACTTTTCATCCTACCCCAGTTCCATCCTGCACAGGGAAGGAGACTGTGGGTACTCCAGAATACACATCCAAGCTTCATCTATCCATACACCCTACACACATACACAGCTGCCCCTCGATCATCCCATGGGCCTCGGTGTGTGTATATACCAGGACTGTAGTGCAACCTCAGTGGCCTGGAGAAAGAGAAGAGATCACTCACAGACCCTAGAAGCAGGCACAAGTCTCTGAAATTTAAGGGCCTGCGTTTGCAGAACATTATCTAAGATGGAGGGATGGTGAAGGCTCTGGGTGGGTCCCTAGGTCTCACAGATGGATCACACATGGGACAGATGAAGGAACATCAAAGCAGAGCCCCCTAAAACACAGGGCACTATTGCCTGTACAAAATACAGAAGTCCCAAAGTCCTCGCAGAATTCACATTCTACTAAGAGGAAATATAACAGTTTAATTATTTAAAACAAATTATTTCCAAGATCAAAGTGGCAATATTACCACCCTTTTTTTTCACACAAGTGAAAAAATATTAATAATTACCATTTATTGGTAGCTAATTATTTACTCACAAATTACTAAATTCTTGGAAACTGAATAGCTAAAAACTTAGAGCCTAGCTATTGATTTTATTTTTTTTAATTATTTATTTATTTATAACTTAGATTTAAAATTTTTTTTAATTTAAATTCAGTTAGTTAACATAATTGTTGTATCCTATTGGCTAGTATTTTGGTGAAAATTTTTGCATCTATGTTCATCAGGAATATTGGTCTGCAGTTCTCCTCTTTGGTGGGGGCTTTGGTTTTGGGATCAAGGTAATGCTGGCCTCATAGAAAGAGTTTGGAAGTTTTCCTTCCATTTCTATTTTTTGAAACAGTTTCAGAAAAATAGGTATTAAGTCTTCTTAAATGTTTGGTAGAATTCCCCTGAGAAGCCATCTGGCCTTGGACTATTATTTGTTGGGAGATTTTTGATTACTGCTGGTTATGGGTCTCTTCAGGTTTTCTGTTTCTTCCTGGTTCAGTTTTGGTAGTTTATATGTCTCTATAAATGCATCCATTTCTTCCAGATTGCCTAATTCATTGGCATATAGTTACTCATAATATGTTCTAATAATTCTTTGTATTTCTTCTGTGTTTATTGTGATCTCTCCTCTTTCATTCATGATTTTATTTATTTGAGTCCTCTTTTCTTTTTGGTAAGTCTGGCCAGGATTTTATCAATCTTATTAATTCTTTCAAAGAACCAGCTCCTAGTTTTGTTGATCTGTTCACTGTTCTTTTGGTTTCTGTTTCATTGATTTCTGCTCTAATCTTTTTTATTTCTGTTCTCCTGCTGGGTTTAGACTTCATTTTCTGTTCTTTCTCCTGCTCCTTTAGGTGTAAGGTGAGGTTGTTTATTTGAGACCTTTCTTGTATCTTGAGAAAAGCTTGTATTGCTATATACTTCTCTCTTAGAACCATCTTTGCTGTGTCCCAAAAAATTTGAACAGTTGTGTTTTCATTTTCATTTGTTTCCATGAATTTTTAAAATTCTTCTTTAATTTCCTGATTGATCCATTCATTCTTTAGTAGGATGCTCTTTAGCCTCCATGTATTTAAGTTCTTTCCAAATTTCCTCTTGCGGTTGAGTTCCAGTTTCAAAACATTGTGGTCTGAAAATATGCAGCAAATGATTCCAATCTTTTGGTACCAGTTGAGATCTGATTTGTGACTCAGGATGTGATCTATTCTGGAGAACGTTCCACGTGCACTCGAGAAGAATGTGTATTCTGTTGCTTTAGGATGGAATGTTCTGAATATATCTGTGAAGTCCATCTGGTCCAGGTGTGCCATTCAAAGCCCTTATTTCCTTGTTGATCTTCTGCTTAGATGATCTGTCCATTGCAGTGAGGGGAGTGTTAAAGTCCCCTATTCTTATTGTATTATTGTCCATGTGTTTCTTTAATTTTATTTTTAATTGGCTTATATAATTGGCTGCTCCCATATTAGGGGCATAAATATTTACAATTGTTAGATTTTCTTTTTGGCTAGACCCTTTAATTATGATATAGTGCCCTTCATCATCTCTTACTACAGTCTTTGTTTTAAAATCTAATTTGTCTGAAATACAGATTGTCATCTCAGATTTCTTTTGATGTCCATTAGCATGGTAAATGGATTTCTACCCCCTCACTTTAAATCTGGAGGTGTCTTTGGCTCTAAAATGAGTCTCTTGCAGACAGCATATTGATGGGTCTTGCTTTTTTATCCAATTTGATACCCTGTGTCTTTTGTTTGGGGCATGTGGTCCATTTACATTCAGAATAACTATTGAAAGATATGAATTTAGTGCCATTGTATTACCTGTAAAACGACTATTTCTGTATATTGTCTCTGTTTTTTTCTGGTCTATGTTACCTTTGGGCTCTCTCTTTGCTTAGAGGATCCCTTTTAATATTTCTTGTAGGACTGTTTTGGTGATCACAAATTCTTTTAGTTTCTGTTAATTCTGGAAGCTTTTTATCACTCCTTCTATTTTGAATGACATCCTAGCTGGATAAAGTATTCTTGGCTGTATATTTTTCTTATTTAACACTCTGAATATATCATGCCAGTCCTTTCTGGCTTGCCAGGTCCCTGTGGATAGCTCTGCTGCCAGTCTAATGTTTCTACTGTTGTAGGTTACACACCTCTTGCCCCAAACTGCTTTCAGTATTTTCTTTTTGTCTCTGAGATTTGCAAGTTTCACTATTATACGTTGGGGTGTTGACCTATTTTTATTGATTTTAAGGGGGGTTCTCTGTGCCTCCTGGACTTTGATGTCTGTTTCTTTCCCCAGATTAGGAAATTTCTCTACTATAATTTGCTCCAATATACCTTCTGCCTCTCTCTCTCTCTCTCTTTCTTCTTCTTCTGGGATCCCAATTATTCTAATGTTGTTTCACTTTATGGTATCACTTATCTCTCAAATTCTCCCCTCATGATCCAGTAGTTGTTTATCTCTCTTTTGTTCAGCTTCTCTATTCTCCAACATTTGGTCTTCTATATCACTAATTCTCTTTCCTGCCTCACTTATCCTAGCAGTTAGAGCCTCCATTTTTCATTGCATCTCATTAATAGCTTTTTTGATTTCAACTTGGTTAGATTTTAGTTCTTTTATTTCTCCAGAAAGGGATTCTCTAGTATCCTCTATGCTTTTATCAAGCCCAGCTAGTATCTTTATAATCATTATTCTGAACTCTAGATCTGACATCTTACTTATGTCCATACTGGTTAGGTCCCTGGCAGTCAGTACTGCCTCTTGTTCTCTTTTTTGAGGTGAGTTTTTCCATCTTGTCACTCTGTCCAGAGAAGAACAGATGAACAAGACAACAAAATACTATAATGGCAACAATGACCCCAGAGAAATATGCACTAACCAAATCAGAAGGGACCCAAAACCAAAATAAATAAATAAACAAATAAATAAATAAAAGAAGAAAAAAGAGACTATAATCAGACAGGTGAACAGAATAGAGCAACACACTGGATTCTGTGTGTATTTTGGTCTGTTTCTTAGAAAACTAGATCCCAAAATTGTAAAGAAAGAGAAACTTATATATGTACAAAATAAAATTAAATACAATGAAAGGATAGACTGCAACCGTAAAAATGAAAAATTTAAAGACAATAAAAAACAAAAGAGAAAACAACAACTACCAAAACGAAGGGATATAAACAAACAGGTGAATAGAACAGAGCAATACACTATTTCCCTAATGTATTTTGGTCAGTTTGTTAGAAGAAACTGTAAAGAAAGAAAAACTTATATATACAGAAATAAAATTAAATATATTGTAACTGTAAAGATGAAAATTAAAAAAGACTTTAACAAAACAAAAAACACAAATAAAGGAAGAAAAAAAACAAAAAAGAGAATATGATCAGACAGGTGAAAGAACAGAACCATACACTAGATTTTGGGTGTATTTTGATCTGTTAGAAGAAACTGCATCCCAAAATTTTTAAAGAAAGAAAAAAAAAATATATATATATATATATATATACACACACACATATACATATATATAATTAAATACAATGTAGAGATAGAATGTAAATGAAAAAATTAAAATTAAAAAAGATTTTTAAAAAGAGTTGATAAAATAAAAAGTTGGTTGAAAAAGGGAAGAGAAAAAAAATTTTTTTTTAATTAAATTTGAAAGACTAAAGAATCATGGGGGAAAAACCATGAATTCTATGTAGTGTGTTCCCTTAGCACTGGAGCTCTGCAGTTCGCATTGATGGGTAAACTTGGTCTTGGCAGGACGTTCTTGCTGATCTTCTGGGAGAAGGGCCTGTTGCGTTGATTCTCAAACGTCTTTGCCCAGGTGGAATTGCACCACCCTTGCCAGGGGCCAGGCTAAGTAATCCCCTCTGGTTTGCTATCCGTGGCTTTTGTTTCCTGTAGGCTTTCCACACAGCTTTATAGGATGAGAATGAAGACAGTGGCCTCCCAATCCGTGGGCAGAGCCAAAGGCTTATGGCCCCACTCCCCAGTGCGCCCTCAGAAAAGCAATCCCTCCTGTCTCCCTGGTCCCCGACGGCACTCCATGTTCACCCAGCCTGTGACGGAGCATTTCTGTCTCAGGCACACGACCCCATTTTGAGTCTCCAAACCCTGCAGACTGCTGTGGTGCAGTCCCGCACCACTCCTGTGGAGGAGGGGGGGTCTCACTGGTTCTGCTGTTTGTTGCACCCCCGCTCAGAGAGCGGTCACCCAACAGTGCCGGGGTTCGCGGTTTGCGGCAACCCTGAGCTGAGAGCCCACTCCTGGCTGCACTCTTGCAGCCGGCTCCCCGCTCTGATGCCTGGCTCGCTCCTTACTCATGGGACCTGTCACCATGGGTGATAAAAACACTTTTGTTATTTACCTGAGGGTTAGGACCATGTGGGCACCAAGAACTGGTTGTTCATTGTTTACGAGTACACCGCTGGGGTTCACACTTGTATAATAATACTTCAGTATAGGCCAAAAAAATAAATAAATAAAATAACAGTAATTGTATTTGGGAAAAGGAATCCAAAAGAAGGAGAAGAAAGACTTACTTTTCATTTAATCTTTCTGTATTTTTCTAAATAATGTGAGGGCAATGGGATTAGGGGCCATTTTAGTTTCCTTCTTTATATAAAATTATATATAAATTACAGTCTTTTTTAACGATTTTATTGACTTCTTGGGGAGAGAGAGCGCAGAATGAGAGAGAGCGAGCAGGAGTTGTGGGGAGGGGGGAGGGGCAGAGGGAGAGGGAGCCCGGAAGCGCGCTCTCCGCTAACTCGCCCCGCCATCTGTAATCGTTTCTTAAGCCCAGACAACTCCCTGAGCCTCCCCACACGTTAAATACAATACGATGGACGGTGCTGCCGCTGAAGTCACCAGGCTTCCTGCCCGGGAAACACCACCCACCCTCGCATCTCGGAGTGGGATCTTGCTCCGTCAGGTCCAATCTTTCTGCCTGGGCAACACTGAAGGAGGCTTTGAAGAAATCCGGGGCGGCCTTTGTTGGCGCTCGCTCGTCGTGTATTTCCGTGGTTCTCCTGCGTACCACGCCGGCTGTACTTAAGTTCAACTCACTGCACTGCAGATGGAGTTCATTTGAAGAATAAACTTTTCTTAAATCTGAAAAAAAGAAAGAAAGAAAGAGGGAAAGAAAGAAAGAGGGAAAGAAAGAAAGAAAGAAAGAAAGAAAGAAAGAAAGAAAGAAAGAAAGAAAGAAGAAAGAAGAAAGAAAGAAAGAAAGAAAGAAAGAAAGAAAGAAAGAAAGAAAGAAAGAAAGAAAGAAAGAAAGACACTGGAGCAAAGTGTCAACATTTCTGGCTCTGGAACCAACGCTACCTCTTGCTCATTTGTCACCTTCTGTAGTTCATGAGCCTGCGTGGTCTCATTTTCTCCGAAAACCCAGACCAGTGACGTGGCTGGCTACCTGCCGGATAGTACGCTGCACAGCCCTATGGGAAAGCAAGCTGGAGACTATGAAAGATTGACACAGATAGGAGACAGCCTCGGAGAGATGCTCATTTATTTATTTATTTTTATCTTGAAGAGGCTTCTCACGGTCAAGAATATGATTTGTTTGTTGTTTTCAGTGTGGGAACTCATTCTTCAGGCGCAGGATTTAAACCTAGAACTACTGACAGGTGTGTTTGTTGTTTTGTTTTGGTTTGCTCTTCTACTAGAAGCCATGTACGTGCAACACATTTTTTCAACAACTTTCTTCAAGCTGGAGCCGAATTTACCTAATTTACTCCAGGGATGGTTACGAAAGCACAAAGTGTGGAATAAAAATTAGTTGAATGTACTTCTATGATGTCATCTGAATGTTTAGAATATAATTAACTGCTTGCTTCTGGCACACCTGTAGCCTCAGTTACCGGGGGCTTTAAAATGCTGGCAACGCGTAGGAGGGCATCTCACATGCACCTACCCTCCTCCCGTCCTTGCGAAACAAAACCTGCTGTTACTTTCACTGGACGCTGGGTGTCAGTAATTTGACCTGGGGACTTGGGGAAAGGAAGAAGGAAGATGGAGGAGGGGACCACAAAGGAAAAGACACCATTGAAATTTGACTGTGAAAGGCGCTGACAGGGCATCGTGGAGGGACGGGGTCGCTGGGAGGGGGAGCTGTCCTGAGCAAGAACGGAGGCCATGGGAGAGTTGGGCTGCATTTTCTCTCTCCAGGGTTAGCTCTTTTGTTTCTGCCTGCCTGTCTCACAGCTGTGAGAGTCCTTCGGGCAAGAAGCAACAAGTTGCCGGCTGAGGCAGCTTCAGTGTCTTTTGGGTAGGGTGGTTTTGCAGGAGGAGGGCAGAGGGCTCGTGTGGCTCTCTCCTGGACCTCACTTGCCACCTGCAGATTTTCTTTTAGTGGAATCTCCCACCCTGTTAGGAACTAGGACTTGAGACTTGTCCACCAGCCCTTCCCCTGCACTGGGCACTCTCCATCTGAATGCCTGGCAGCCAGGCTTTGGGTCCCTGGCCTACTGCCCACCCTGGCCTTTCCCTTTTGTTGCCCTCAGGCCTGTGTAATTGTGAGTCAAGTCACTGGGCAACCAGGTGCCTTCAAAAAAGCCCCATGTTCTCTGGCAGCTACTGTTCATTTCCGCTAAAGCTGCCAAGAAAGGAGGGCATCAGGCTTAAGGGGATCTATCCCACCCTTCCTCCTAGCCCCAGAAATAGTCTCCCTTCAGAGAGACTCAGATGGAATCTTCTATGGGCAAGCAAATACCACTTCACCTCTGCTGAGGTGGGAGATGGTAGCTCCTTCCTGTTAATTCCTCATCTCAATGTCTTTTCTCCAAGTGAGTTTGGCAGTAAAAGGACTGTCACTGTGAACGGATGAGACAGGAGTCTCCTTCACTGGCTTCCATTGCTGCTGCTGGCTCAGGGCCAGGAGAACAGGCAGGTGAGAACTGCTCTTCCTTCTACCAGGAAAGACTCTGAACTAAAGCAGCGCTTTGCACTGAGTCCCGGGGTTTTGTGGCTTCAGGCACCAATATGAGATCAAGTCTTTCTCTGACTGCTTCTCCTCTAGACCATGAAAATCTTTTCCTTTTCTTTTTCCTTCCTTTCCCTCCCGTCCTTCCGTCTTTCCTTTCTTCCCTATCTCTCTCTCTCTCTCTCCCCGACACCTCTCTCTCTTTCTTTCTTTCTACCTCCAAGCTCCCTTCAGGAGTTGCTACACCTTCAGATTGGGACATCCTTCCTCATTTGCAAACCTCAGCTGTGTCTGGGGGCAGGGCTTCCGTGGAGCTGCCAGGAGCAGAAAGAAAGGCTCCCAAGTAATAGTGCTACATCACATGTCAGATGTAAGGAAACTGCCGGCAGATCAACTGGGATGTGCCAGTTACCAGAAGGCTCCCTCCCCAAAGGAAGCTGAAGATCAAAGCTGACGTTTTCTTTCCTTGGTAAATTTTGCATGCTTTGGCGCCTAAAGCACATCTGAGAACAGGTAGGATTTTAGCTCAACTTTGCCTTGTTTGAAGAGCTTCAGGTCTGTGGATTGGGGGTGGGGGGAGCATCTAATTGGAAATCCAGGCACATGTGTCTCACAGCCATGTGGGCTGCGAAGGGGATGGTCCATCAGGCATTTGGAATAGGCTTGATTTTGGAATGCAGTGGATCTGATTGCTTCTTGGCAGCTTTCCTTTCCCAATTATGTTTGGCTTAGTCTAGTAGTCAAGTTACTTTACAGTCCCTAAGCTGATCCAGAAAGCCTACAGAGGGGACAGAGAGGACACTGTCTCAAAAGCAGATTGGGTGGTGGGAAAGGGAGGGTTCTGGCTGGATTTGGAAACATTCATTGAATAATCCACAACCCAGCCCAAAGAAAGGGACTGCATATTATACCTCGGCCCTTTGTGAAGTCCAAAACTTAATGGAGCCTGCTTCTCTAGAATGCCGGTCAATTAACACTGAACTTTGTGTGCATTTTCAGTTGTTTGGTTCCCCAAATGTAGCTCAAGAAGAGACATGGCAGGTATTTTGAATTAATTTTGTTATAAAACACAGGATTTCTTATAACGAATATTATGTCCTGGTTCAAAGATTTAGAAATCTTAAAATCTAGACTCAGTACGCTGCATTACACTGGTCAACGGACACTTTGATATAGGAGTTTCAATCTGAATGTGGTTAATTCTACCAGACTGAAGCTTTTTACAAAAAGTTTTCTTTTTTATAATTTAGAAAGGAAGCGTTTATACAAAATTTGATACCTTAAACAAGGTAGCCGGCGGAATAGTGACCCTACTCAAGAGAGTGGAGACTGTTTTTTCTAATGGCTTTATAGAATTCATTATCCACAGGAGTATATTCATGAATTCTTAAGTAGTTCAGCCACTTACTAAATCAAGTTAAAAAAAAAAAAAAAAAAACGAGAGGCTCTAAGTTGACGGTCCTTAGGTAGCAGGTGTAATGAGTAGAGTGTGCATGTATTCAAATGATACTAAAGTTCAAACACTCAAATTCTCAAATACAGTCTGGTCAACCTCTACCTTACCAGATGGAAATGAGTTCAGTTTTATGATTTAAAGGTTGATATATAAAACAATAGTAATACTTTCTAAGCCTTTATGGTGTAATGTCTGGAAAACTTCCTGTCCTCTTCTTCCGATGATGAAATGTTGGACGGTGAGGTCAACTGACAACCAACAAACTTGATATTTGGCTAATATTTTAATAGTACATTTTTGGTAAATTAAAATTATTGCCTGGGAAATTGTTCAGCCACAGATTCTCCATGATGTAGTTTGGTGTAGTGGTCGAGTTCCTATTTCCTCTGTTTTCAAGTCAGTTGCTTCACCTGTCCAGGCTCAAGGTCACCTGTAAAATAGAAGTGATAGCACTGAACTCAGTATTTCTGGAGAATTAAATGAGGTGAATATAATAGAAAGCATTAGCCGAGGGGCCAGAACATAATAAGTGCTAAATAAATGATTTTATACATACACCACACACGCACACATTCCCCTACGATTTGCATGTTTCTTGCATTGTGATCATTTTCTTATTCTGCCACCTAGAAGCCGGAGGACAGACACATTAGAGAATCCTGCTATCTGACAGCAGGTCTGATGACTTACCTAAGGACGAGAAGATGGAAATTAACAGATACTGACATTTGATAACATGAGTCCACTCTATTCTTTCCTTCTCTTACGAAAAAAAAAAAAGCAGTCAAAAATTATAGCCTTTATTTTAGGGGTCAGTAATCTAGGAGGGGAATCAACCTGCTCAGATGTATATTATTAATTTCCATCGATTTAATTTTTATGTATAGTAACTGTGGAGCTTCTACGTCGACTTCCTGAGAATCTTATCCAAAACCCATGGTACAAATTAGTGCAATTAATTAGTGTTTGAGGGAATTTTGCACTCTTTTATTAGAACTAGGAAATGTTTACTTTATACGTGCACAGCGAACTGGCAAACCGAGGTTTGGAGCAACCTCTCCCACTAGCCAGCATGGCGGGCTTGGAGAGATCACACCCAGCATCTCTGAGCTTCCATTATCCTTGCATATCAGATGAGGGCACTGAGCCCAGGGATATCACGAGTTGTTTCTTTCAGGCTCTGAGAGTTCTAGTTCTAAGTTCTTTTATTTCCAAGATCAATGCATGAAATAACTTTCAGAGCTACTTTCTTACATTTCCAAACAGTGCTAGAGAAAACCAGCTGAGAGAACTTGAATTTATACAATTTTTAAAAAGACAAAACCACACCCATTGCCGAAGTAGGATAATCTCTAAAACAGACAATTTAGTTGTGCCAAATAGGAGTCCCAAATAAACTTCCATAACTCTGAAGGGGAAAAAAATATGGTGAGTCAGTTAGGAAGGAACACACACACACACACACACACACACACACACACACACCAGTGATGGGATTAAATTAAAAGAAATCTACCCTATCAGTTTGGAATCCCCCTAATCCAAGATTTGTTTTGTTTTTCAGGACAAGCAAATTTACTCACTCCCACCCAAACAAATCTGATATTTCATAAACCAAATTATAATTGGGAGTAGGGAAAGGCCAAATAATAATTAAGTCATAAGATAAATAACGATTTTTGTTTTATATGTGCTCTTTATTTTAGCAAAGAGGACCCACCAGTAAAATATATATATATATATATATATATATATATATAATATATATAATATATAAAGATATCTTTAGTGTATATATAATATATAGAAGCTATGTATATAGTTAGGAATATCTACTTTTTTCTTTTTCTCTTTTTTTCTGTTCTTCAAGGAAACACAGTAGTTTATCAGATAGCTACATGTCTATGATGCTTCAACAGGGCTCAATTTTCACAGGTCACGTGGGCTAAATGGAAAAACGGATTTCTACAAATCGCACTTACTTACAAGTCTATAAACCTTCAGAAAGAATTTGCCTTTAAATACTGATGATCCTCAATTTTTCTTTCTTTTTGAATGTTCATTGCATTTGCCCCAATAGAGCTTTAAGTAAAACAGGACAAGTTAAAGAGGGAAACCTTTTTCCCATTTCTCTCTGCTTTTGTTTGGGTTATCATTCACATTTGTCATAAACTGAGAAAGGGATTGTGAAGAATAGAAATGACCCGACAAGCTCCTTCATAGATACCCAAACAATTTAACTTCAGCAACACCCAAGTCTTTCCAGTTCTTCCACACTCTCCTCGGTGCCTCAGGCAGCTCCCATCAGCCTCTGATCCTGACAGCGCCTCCTCTCTTGAAATACCCTCCTCAGGGTCTCCATTTGGCCAAGCAGGCTGGAAAGAGGGGAAGAGTCAGGTTCCCCTATATCTGGAAGTGTTCAAACATGTTAGGTAGAACAAAGAAAGAAAAAAAGAAAAAAAGAGAGAAATGGAAAGCTTCAGATGGCAGGTTGGAATGTAATTAGTGCTGGTTGGTACAGATGTCTATGAGGTGTGACCACTTCAACAGTAAGTGGGACATGGAGACAGTCCCTATACATCTTTAAGTATAGGGATGGTGTTTATTATAGTGGAAAACAATGTATCCATTATGTATCAATGTATCAAGTTTCAAGTTTCATGAAAATCCTTTCAACCAACACCTTTTCAAACTCATTAATGAACACATTACAGAAAATGAGTGGAGTCTGAAATATACACAAACTTACATGAAATTTTGATGATAAAAATAAATGAAAAGAATTTATTTTTTTCTGAATTGTCTTACTCTCTTGGAGAACTTAAGATGGATTCTACTACCATCTGTATGCTGATACTCGCTAGCCTCTTTCTTTTGCTGCTTATTCAGGTAATTGCAGTACATTTTTCATTGGGTTGTGATGAAGATTCAATGAGTTATTGTACGTGAAGCACTTAGCATATGATTGGCATGAGGAAGGCATTTGGTAAATGTAAGTTTTTACTATTATTACTAGTATTGTAATCTTACCTCAATATATTAAAACCAATATTCTTATTGTACAGCCAAACTAGTTATTCTTTCTTAAGATCCCATAAACAGTTAACACTATTCTTCCAAACCTTCAAGTAAAAAAAAAAAAATTAAAAACAAAAAAATTTCTTTCCTCATTAAGGTACTAATTTCTCTTTTTTTTACACTAGAAATGTTACATCTGTGCTATATTGTATAATTCGAAGTCCCACATTTTGAAGGATGTTTATAAAGTGGAAAAGTAACCATACATCCTGAAAGGTACAAAATCAAGAGATCATATATTATAAAGAATAGGCTGAAAAACTGAGTAGATTGAGAGAAGAAAGGGAATGAAGGAGGCACAGGATTTTGGTTTATTGTAACCGAAGGACTATTACAGTGGGTTAAATACATCCTACACCATTTTGAAACCAGACCGGGACAAATATGTCAGATGTATTCTAAAAGTAGCTATGTTGGGGCGCCTGAGTGATTCAGTGGGTTAGGTGCCCTGACTCTTGATTTTGGCTCAGGTCTTCATCTCAGGGTTGTGGGATTGAGACCCACATCTGGCTCTGCACTGGGGGATGGAGCTTGCTTGAAATTCTCTCTCTTTCCCTCTCCCTCTGCTCCACCCCCACACATGCCCTCTTTCTCTCTCTCAAAAAAAAAAAAAAAAAAAGGTAGCTCTGTTCTCAATATAAAGAAGGTGAGCTTGAAAGCTACATATGTTTATTTTGTGTGTATTGATATGTTGACGTATCTTTCACCTTTGATTCTTGGCAAGTAATTTTAGCAAGTGAATAATTCATCAGTTAATAAATAGATCAGGTTAAGTACCAAAACAAATAAATAACAAGATAAACAAATTAGGATACACGCATATATTTTTTTTTCCCCTGCTTCTGTTTTGCCTGTGGAATCTCCATCATCCATGTTGATATTTCCTTGCTATAAAACCAGAACTTTTTCTATCTCTCATCTGCTTGCCACCCACTGAAAAAGCATAGCCTTGTACTAAGAAGACTAGTTATAGCCTCATGGTAAACATATCCACGTCTCCATATGGCTATCTGTAGGAACAAGGAATTCTCATGCATTCAGAAGCAAGTGATCATATCGTGTTAAGACTTCCTCAAATAGACGTTCTCTCTAAGCAGGTGTCCCGGAGCTTCTCAGACAACTTCCAGTGCAATTCGTCCCCAGCCTTATTTTCTTGTTTACTTTCATAATTCTCTCACTTTTCTCTTGAACTCTGGAGCTTCATGGTGAAATTTGAACTTTCTAATACAGCATTTCAAGCAAAAAGATGTTTAGTATTATTTGAATATGTTAACTTTATATATAAGGGGAAATGAAGAGAACTATTTTCTTTTTTTTTTTTTAAGATTTTATTTATTTATTCGACAGAGATAGAGACAGCCAGCGAGAGAGGGAACACAAGCAGGGGGAGAGGGAGAGGAAGAAGCAGGCTCATAGCGGAGGAGCCTGATGTGGGGCTCGATCCCATAACGCCGGGATCACGCCCTGAGCCGAAGGCAGACGCTTAACCGCTGTGCCACCCAGGCGCCCCTAGAGAACTATTTTCTGTATTTAAGTATGATTGTCTACCACTGGAACGAAAGCATGCCTTACATAATTCAGTCAAGGACAGGCAAATCCTTGTCAGTGGGCCGAGTATGGCCTACAGCCTGCTTTATCCAGCCTATGAGGTAAGACTAGCTTTTACATTCTTACAAAAATTTAAGAAAATAAAATAAGAATATGTGCTAGGGACTATAGGTAGCCTGGAAAGCCAAAAATATATACCATCTTCCTTTTTATAGAAAATATTTGTCAACCCTGACTTAAATAAAGAGTTACTGCATTTCTTCTTTTTGTCCTTGTGTATCATATGTTATTTAAGGATCTAGTTAGATTATTCTGTATTTACGGGAACCATCACTGTCTTCTGAAACCACTTATAGGAAAAGCTTGCCAGGTTCCCCTTCAGCTGTCAGGGACATTAACCACCCTATCTATTCTATGATTTTTTTTTTGAACTAAAGAACATTTTCAATGATTTTTTTTTCTAGGTAGTAGTGCTGCCCTATTGCTATATAAATTATTAAGAAAAAAATGGATGAGAGTTCCCGAGTAGGTATCGGCATGAGGCCCTGTGAATTGTGTTTCTCTTTTTATCATTAGGTAACTTCAGTGTGGTTGAGCTAACTGGAGAAAGCAATCTTTTCCTGTCTTGGCCCAGCTTCATAACCTGACTAAATCAGCCACGTTAATGATTTGAGGAACTATATATAAAACAATCACCTAAAAGTTGTTTCATTTTGATGTAGTGTAAAGTATTTTTTAAAGTCGTGTTAGTGGTACATAAAGTCTTCCTATCTGTAAGTTCAAGGAAGGCAGGGAGCTATTTTGCCGTGCTTGTCATTGAACCCTCCAGTGTCTACTGCAGTGCCTGAAACATGGGAGGAATTTGTTAAGCAGTGTGTATGTGTGTGTGTGTGTGCACGTGCACACGTATGCATGCCTCCCATTCATCCCAAGACAGTGAAGTCTTGTTTCTATCATCACATGTCACCTTCTGTTAATGAGCTAATCATGATATGGGACAGGTTAAGAAGTTCTACCTCTTCCATAGAAATTCAACATTTTCTAGGTAAGTTCTACTTCTTCATATAAGCTTTAGAGCCCTGGAAAATTATATATGAAGAAAGTGAGATTTAGAACATGGACACAATTTTGGAAGGCCCCATATGTAGTCATTACTGGAATCATAATGAACACTGAGGGGCTCAGTCTGTAATACCTTGTGCCTCTCTTTTCCCTTGATTTCCTTTCCTATAAATACTTCACGCCCTCAAAATTTGGTGTGTTTCTTAACAAAAAGAATTCATGTATTCCTAACTAAGGTGAAGCTTCATAAAAATACTCAGTTAAGGTTTAGATTAAATGAACCACAATATCAAGGCACACTCTATTAGAAAATCCCAGTGAACAGATCAAGCAAGACAAGAATGGGGAGCTTGCAGAGCCTGGGGACTTCTATACCGCATTTAGAAAATGAATTGTATAAGTAAAAAAGTAAATGATGGAACAGAAGTAGCACGATGCACTGGATTATAGTACCTCTAAAAATAAATAAATTGCATTAGAATTTCCCTCAGTGGAACAAGTTCACTAATTTAGTGTCATAAAAACATTTTTTTCCAAAAGGCATGTGCAATTGAATGTCAGTTAAAATAGCACAGATATCATTAGTGAGTCTTTCAATTTGTGGAGTATTTTTCTCCCTTAAAAAATTTTCAGAGCTTGTATGCAAACATAATTACAAAACCTGTGTCATTGGTTCTGAACTCATTATCTAAAATTTCTGGGAAAAAAACAAAGAATTCTTTTCATCTGGATCCTGATTCAGCATGTTTATCTTATTTACTTTTAGTCACTGTGTTTCTGTTTACAGCATATGAAATACTCTCACCAGAACAAAGGTCCCAGCGCTGATAGGCAAACCTCAAAACTCTGGCAGCCGAGCAACTAGCAGGAGCCAGAGTCCACTTGCATTGTTCACACTCTTAGAAGTCAAGTTCAGACTTGATCTGCCTGAGATTCCTTTTAACCAGGATTTGTCATAGCAGGGAGCTGACAAGATTTGCCTGCAAGGACCAGAAACATGACCTGTGCCATCGAGAAGGCAGCCGTGCTGGATGGGGCTCATTTGATGCAGATCTTCTGGAATGAGGGTGGAGAGTCCCTCTACCCAGCCGTATGGCTGCGAGACAATTGCCAGTGCCCCGACTGCTACCTGCATTCTGCAAAAGCGCGGAAACTTCTCATGGAAGCTCTTGACGTGAACATCGGTATTAAAGTCTTGACGTTTGACAGAAAAAAGGTAATCCGCTCTAAATGACGTCTCCTTTCTCCCCCACGTTAAATGAAGGGGTTAGTCTCCGATAACTTACATGATGAATTATTTTTCATTTGATCGTGTGCACGCCTACACCTAGAACCCCGTGTGTGTAGTGCTTGGTGCAAAGTAAGCACGCTCACTCTGCGTGGGAGCTTCTGTTATTGTTATTGTTATCGTTATCGTTATTGTTATCGTTATTGTTATTACTACTATTTTGAAGAACTATTGCCGTATTGCTCGTTATTCCTTCAGTGCGTGACAGCCTTGAAGACACAGTCAGACGATTTCATAATAAAAAGAATGCTTCTGGGCCTCAGTTTACGCATCTGTAAAATAGGGATACTGACAGAACTTGTCCATAGAAATGATGTGAGGACTGAGTGAGATAATATGGGTAAAAAGTTTTGAGATGGTGTCTGGCATGTGGTGAGCACTCAGAAAGGTGTATTGATTAGTGTATTTTTAGTCAAATGAGTGATTCGAATGCAAGGCTTCTAGGATTCCCGAAAACATAGCTCTCAAAACCACAAACTGGATGGGGCCACCAGCCTGTGTTTTTCCCTTCTAAATTCACTGGGATAATTCTCAGAGGAGCAAGTGTGACCAGCTAGGTCATGGCTCTCCCCGCTTCTTGTCTTCATCTGCATTCAAGGACTTTACTCCCAGGATTCACTGCTTGCGAGCTGTGTGACCTTAGAATTGTTATTTACTCTTACGTCCCTCACTTGAAGAATGTGAATACTGGTAGCACCTTCTTTCTCGGGCTGTATGAGGACTAGACGAGTTGTGTCTGCCGTACTCGTGACACAGGACACACGCCGAGTGCTGCTGTCCTTGCTGCTTCTTGTGATGATGGTCTGGCTTGTTGTTGTCATTCCTGCTTCTGATACTCCTGGAAGGAAGGCTAGATTCGGGGATAGCTGCCGTTAAGTCATCACAGAAAGTTTGGAAACAACAGGTTTAGAGGACATAGAACGAGAAAAGAACTTCGGATCTAGTCAGCTTTTATTTCTTGTGTGGTATTTAAGGGACCCCAGACCACAGATGTATCCCTTTGGCTTTCAGTTTTCTTGTTTTCCAAAAGTGTATTCTATGCCTAAGTGAAAATAAGATAAAATAAAAAAATAAAAGACTCAGGGAGAATTGGATACCCCGAATATCTTAAACTGACATTCAAAACCAGAGCAACAGTGAATGAAAGTACATAGAAGCATGGCATACATGTATACACATATACATACGATATTTGCTTTCTGTGTTACAAGGTTTGTATCACGTGGCCAAATGAGCATTACAGTGAATTTGAAGCTGACTGGCTGAAGAAAAGATGCTTTTCACAGCAGGCCAGAGAAAAACTGCAAAGAGAATTATTTTTGCCAGGTAACCTTGCGGTCTTTTAAAACTTGTATGGTAAGAAATTTGCGCCGAAGTAAATTCAAACCCTTGTGCTTTGGTTGAAACGCTATTGTAATTTATGCAGAATGTTTAATAATTTACTAACACAGATCGTTTGGGTAGAGATGAAAGGAAATAAAGAGGAGGTCTAGAGATCCTAAAGAGCCTGGAAAAGAAAAAGTGCAGCAAATTTGTATCCTTGTCATCTACCACGATTCTGGACACACCAGATACTCCCTAAGTCACCACTGCAAAGGAGTAGGGTGAATGAGGTGGACTTCTTAATTTTATCTAAAGCCACAACAACACAAAATCAACAATGCAGGAATTCCTAACCTGGTATCCACAGGCAAAATTATGTGACCCTGAATCCCATGAAAGGTATACAGGGCATTGAGTGAGCATGGGAGCGTGTGTGTGAGTGCATGTGTGCAAGTTTGTGTGGGGAGAGGTTCATGGGTCTCAAGGAAATCTGCGACTGCAAAAATGTTCAGAAAATCTGTCGTAGTTGGATTTGGTGGAAAAAGGTTTTATTCTTGAGCTGAGAGACAGAACAAAAGAAATATTTAATACAGGTAAAATGTTAATTATTTACTCTCTGTGTAATTTGAACATTTGTAACATAAGACTATGTGGGTCAAAGGCAAATTCTAAAAATCTCACGATTCTTAAGTATTTACCAGAATTTTGACTTCTACAAACACACTAACAAGGCAAGTCTCCCTGAACTTTCTTCTTCACTGTTAGCCAGATATATTGGACCAGGCTTGTTGAATTTTTTAACACCCCTTCTGAGAATTCTGGGTCACACACCAAGATAGAGACCTCACCTACTCCTTTCAGGCCTGAAATTCTCAAACATGTATAGTAAGTGGTTTTCAATGCTAGTTTCCTGGGTGTGGAGATATTACTAATTAATTAGCTTGAACCACACAGTTCCGCCTTGTCCTGTGGTTATCAATAGGGCATGATATTGTCCCCTTCCTGTTCAGGCACAGGCTGGGGTTGTCAAGAACTAGGTTCCTCTACATTCTTAGTCTCATCATTCTGACAACTGACATGATTTTGCTCTAGTGCTTTCTGTCTAAACTGCCAGGAATCCACTTTCTTCTTTATCTAGCTAGCTGGTGGAATCCAGATGGGCATCCAGGGAAAGATGTTTATCCTGCCTTTCCCCGGAGAGGGTATTGTTAGATTCTCCAAGTAGTCTCTAATTACATAACTGAATAGAAATTATCTGGGTCAAATAGCTGCTTCACAAATGTATTATTATTTTTTATTTATTTTAGACTTCTTCTGGTACTCAAAATATTTTTCCTTAACTCTGCCCTAATTTTATAATCCTGTTGGATTTTGCTTTCATTTCCTTCAAGTTCTTCTTTTGATGATTTTAGGGAATAAAAGCCAACTTTTTATTATTACAGCTTAAGCTTTTAAGCACTGTAAAAAGATACAGCCACCCTCCTCCATTAATATTTCTTGACGAATGCTGTTTTATAGCTTACATTTCTCAGTACTATCAGGCAGTAGCAAAATGGAAATGATACTACACTCAGTTAAGTAGTGGAAAAAACCAGTCACACTGACAGACTGCAGTCATGAATAATATAAGGAGACCTGGCTGCTATTTAGACACTGGAAAATACTTTAATGGTTTAAAACAAGATCAGATTTTTAAAATATATTCTCAAGCTGTGCAGTTGGTGGGGTAAAGGAGAAAGCAACGGGCCATTTTTGGAATATTGCTTCTATGGCTTTTTGCCTGTAGAATTTGACACCTTATTGTCCTGCCATCACATATTTTCAAACATTTAAACTCCAGAACATGCAAACAAACTCAGTTACATTTGTGAAAGGATTTTGTTTTTTGTCCTCAGTGGCCATGTTGCCTCTTCTGCTCTTTCCTTAGAGTGAGGGAAGACTTTTAAAATCTGGCGTCAAGATGCAGACCACTTTTTCTTGATCTTCCCTTGGCACTAGCTGTTGAACTCAAAAATAAAAAGATGCATGATGGTCAGCCAGAAAAAAACTCTTGTCAGTGGGCCGCCCCAGCTGGAAGGAAAGACATGGGTAATTGTCATTCCCTCATAAATTTCTATTCAGTTGCACATATATGGGGCATCTATTATGTGCCGGAAACTCTGTAAGGAAATACCAAGTTAAAAAAAGACACAGATTCTGTCCTCAAGGATTTATCATGTGTAAGAGGGGGACCCAAGCCCTGAAAACAAATAAGCATAATATTTTATTTTAAGTGCATGAAAGCATGCAGAGAAGGTTAATTATAACATAGAGGAAGGAATCTGAAGAGACAAGAAAATAATCCTCAGAAGCCCGGTGATAGGTGAGCTGGATTTTGAAGAATCAGTTTGTCAGGCAAAGACAATGAGGAAATTCTCGACAGAGAAAGGGCATGAAGAAAATCATGGATGTGTAAATAGAAGGGTAGGCTTGGAAACTGCAGTTTGTTTAATATCAGTGAAGTTAAAATCATTAGGGCAACAGAGAAGAAGGAGGGGGCCAAACCATGAAGCGGCTTCATGCCCTACTAAGGTGCTGAGTCCAAAACCTTGCAACAAGGACATTTTCTCAACATAGAGCTCAGGTGTGTTCCCTTCCATTCGTTTTCCAGGCTGATTCTCTTCCTAATAAGGCCAGGGAAATGAGTTAAGTATCTTTATAAGTTTAAGAAGGTTGCTTCATTTTCTTTCGAATGCATTTTCCATATTCAGAGTTACGTCGTTCTGATTTTGACAAGATGCAGATAATTTCTCAAATGCTTATAAGCTTGTGAATATCTTCTTAACTTCCTCTTTCTCTGGTTGCATTCTCCCCTCCCCCAGTAGGTCCCTTTAGTTCTTGGTTTATATTTATCTTCCAAAAGAGAGTGGAGCAATCGGATCTGTGTTGGAAATTCTTGGTCATGGTCATCTGTATTGGATGGGCTGGCGTGGGGAGTGGAACAGGGAACGGGGTGACCATAGCATGGCCTAGAAATAGTCCTACAAGAGGCATTGAGAACATAAACTAGGAAGTAGAAGAGACGATGGGGAAGAACTTGTATTCAAGGGAAACACAAACTGACCTATAGGATAGGTCAATATCTATCTGGCCTTGTTGCTGGCCTCGTTCTCTATTCTCCACCAATTTAAAAACTGACTGTTGATGCCTAGCATGTAAATGTTTCCAAACATATGAATGAAAATTGAAAACTTTAATAAAACATTGGAAATACGAAGATTTTTATTAATGTAATTGTGTTTTAGCTTCCATGTCAAATTGAAATGATTATACACTCATTTTTGTGCTTAACTTTGGGATGCAAAATTCCCCAAATATAATTGATAGGACTAAAATGGGAAAAAATCCATATATAGTATGATTTTATATATAGGAACCTAAATATTTGTTCTTTTTATTAACATTCAGTGTCAGAATGAATGCTCATTTTCTTATCTCATTGAATTGGTACTAAAATATTTGTATACTGTTCTCTGACTTTAATAATATTTGTTATTTCAAATTGAGGTTTAAAAGATTGTAATTTGAAGAAAATCTTTTTTTCCATGGAAGCAGTCTACTCACTTTTCTCAGCAGTCCAGCGATTGAATACATTGTGTAGTCAGAAAAGAACATTTCCCCTCAATTCGATATAGCAGAGCAAATCTTCACCCCCCTATTTAATTGGATGACCACCCATCAGTCCATAGCTAGATGCCCCTCTTTTGTTTCAAGAGGAACATGCCACAAGAGGGAATCAAAACTCTCAAGTAACTGTCAGGGCCCTCTAAGATCTCTGTGCCTCTCACAGAGTAGGAAAAAAAAAAAAAGCAGAACTCCCCCTTTTTTGCAGAAGGCCATAAATTTCCTTAAAAATGAAGATTTTTATTATGGCACAAAGAACAGAGTTGGTCTGATGCAGAGGCTATTTTTACAGAGATCTGTCAAAAAAGCAAAAATCACTATTTTTAAAATTAGCAAGTAATGAACACAGTAAGTATATCTAACTCCAACTGATAATTCACCCCTGTCCCTAAGCCTTGCTCCACACTTCACCCATTCTTGAACCCCCAGAGGTGGGAGTCTGCAGTGCAAGTCAGGGATGGAGTGAGGGTATTTGCTTCATATATTACTTGGTAATTATAAAAAGGGCTGGGAGCTTGTTTTTTTCAGGCTTCATCAGAATGCCCGAGCTGGATCAGGGCTGCCAGGTCCTTATCGTTTTGGAACAGCCCTGTGAAAACAGCTGCATCGGGGGTGCCTGGGTGGCTTAGTCAGTTGGGTGTCCAACTCTTGATTTCAGGCTCAGGTCACAGTCTTGGGGCTGTGGGATCGAGCCCCATGTGGGGCTCCTCACTCAGTGGGGAGTCTGCTGGAGATTCTCCCTCTGCCCCTTCCCCGGCTCATGTGCTCTCTCTTTCTCTCTCCCATAAATAAATAAATCTTTTAAAAAAAAAAGCAAAAACAACCCGCTCCATCAGAACTATCAAGCCACCATGTCACGTACCCAAATGTATTCCCTACCCAAGAAAGACCTAGTCTCCCTGCCATTACCCGGGCTCACACTGTGATGCACAGGTGGGAGACTAGCTCAAAGTCTTCGGTATGTTTAAGAAGCAAGTATCTGTTCTGTTTTGCCTATCCTAGCTGAAATGGACCTACTGAGTTTCAGAGAAATGTCTTTGGGGTGTTGATGAAATGAATACAGGTATCATCAATGTCTGTGAGTTTACCAAGGTATGTTTTGCTTCACTTTTCCTCTGTGTCATATGGATGTCTTCCGATGTGTCCTATTTTTTTTTCTGAATTACCTGCCATTTATTAGCCCACTCAATGTCTGCATTGTACTTGACTGAGTTGGGTATAATATCTAAAGAGTCTAACGTCCCTACATGGGATGGAGCCTCCCTTGTCCTGTCGGTGAGCCAAGGTGGGAGACTCACAGCTTGGGAAGGGCCCTGCAGTGCCCTCTATGCAGCAGATGCCACTAATCCGAGGTTGTTCCCACAGCCAGCCATCTGCCGTTTGGGGTTCACTTCTAAACTTTAGGTAAAATCCTCTCCCTTTCACCCTTGCTTATCTCCATCCCTACTTGAAGCAAGAAAACACATAACCACATTCTCAGAGATAAATATTAAAGAGAAGTCTATTTTATAACTGGATATGGGACAGGAGAAAAAAAAAGCCTGTATATTCTTTTATTACTTTTAAGAATTCTTAAATAAGAAACATTAATTACATTCTTTTTAAAATATCATTTTTAATTAAAAAAATGAAATCATTTTTAATTAAGAAGATTTCTTAATTACTTAATAACTTTGTAAAACAAAGTATAATTGCATCATCCAATGTTAATACTAAGTAGGACCCTGAAAAGCAAGTGTCTTTAAAAGTCTCAAAAAAGTCTGAGGATATTTTTGAGAACCTAAAGCAAATGTATCTTAAGGAAGAATTATTGCAGGATGTTTCCTTTTCATATTTTCTCAGTATACTCACCACACCCAAAATTAAGGAAAATAGACTGTTTTTTACTTTTGGAAAAGTGATTTTCTGTTATTATGCTAAAGTAAATTTATTTCTTTCCTTTCCTTTTTTTTTTTTTCCCCAAAGAGAATAAAAGTAGAGTAGGCTTTCTTCAATGAGTGAAAAGCTTCAGTTTCTCACAAACTAGGCTTGCTTTTTCTTACAGCCCAGGAATGAATTTTATAGCATATGGCAGTTGGACTGCAAATTTTGAATTTATAAATTTAGCAAATTCGAATTGGTGGCAATTTCCAGAAGTAAAATTGGATGACTTTATATGCTGGCTTCATTTTTACCAAACCTACACATAAGTTATATATTTAACCTGTCATCGTGGCTAGTGCCTACGTATCGGGAGATTCACCAGCCCCCCCCCCAACAAAAAGAGGACAACCGATTAACTGTTACTTCTCAACTCGGACTCTACTTTTCTTCTTCAAGATGGCAGACCATTGAAATACACTTTAGTTTTGAGATAATAGATAGTTTCATTAAATTTCTTCATTGAAATTCCAATCCCAAACTTTCAAATGTGCCCATGGAAAAAATTTGATTAATTTTGTTTTCAATGTTTCTATCCCTTTAGGAAAAAAAAAGGTTAAAACAAATGATGTTGCTATTTATACATTCTGTTGATTTGCCTAATTTCTAACTTAGTAAATTTAAAAAAATAATTCTTAAGCTCTACTCCATTCAAATTAACTTTATTATTATTATTGCTATTTACTATTATTATTTCTTATCATTCTAACTTTATTATTTTTCTCAAAATTTTGTGATTTTTCTCAATCTGCAACTTTGCTCTTAATCAAAAGAGAAATACGGGACTAAAATCAGAGTGTTCTTGAACCTAGGCCTTGTTAGGTCTGCGATTTTGAGCATCTTGCTTTCCTATACCCCAAAATCTTTATCTGTATGATAGAGATAGCACCTAATTACCTTTAAGTAGTGCTAGGTTGGGTTAAAAGCACTGTCGCACTTTGCATATAAACTCACTTCATCTTTACACGACTCCCTTGAAAGCACTATAAATAACTAGAGAACAGCCCTGAGAGTATATCAGTTTACAAAAAAATTCAAATTAAATGCAGAATTTTATTAGTGAAATTCTTTCTCCTTTACTCCCACTGGCTGTCCGTCTTCTATGCACATGGCCTGCTTGTCCAGAGAAGACTGATACTCAACAGGTTGTAGGGAGAAACGATTGTATGGGTTGTCCCTCTAGCCAGCAACTTAGTTGGAGCTTTTTATCATCTCATATCTAGATTATGAAATAACATGGCCTCTGTTCACACATGCCTTGCACAAGCCTGCAGGGTAATCTTCCTCATGCCCACCTTCATCTCTCTTCCCCCTTGCTCCGCTGTCTCACTGCAGCATGATAAAGTCCAAAGTCTTCACTGGAGCTTTCCAGTCATCCCACAGTCTGGTGCCCCCTCCACGAACATGTAGATTTTGTCCAAACTGTTTTCTGGATCACTAATTCCATTCTTTCTGTCTGGCCAGACTTCACCTATCCATTCTGCAAGGCCCATCTCATATCCCAGTGAAGCCCTTTGCCAACAATCCACCCTATATTTGTATTATCCCTAAGCCAAATTACAAACTACAGGTAAGAAAGAAAGCCCAGAAAATAGACCTCATTTCACTGGTAATACTGAAGTACAAGGCTGTAACATAACAATGGAAGCACACACATTTTTCAAAAAGAATTTTGTTAGAATGTGTTAGGAGAGAAAGTGAAGTGTGGTATGTCATGAAAGCTCTTCACCTGTGAAACAACATTGTGTTATGGAATGAGAGCAGGCTTTGGAGTCAGCAGAGCTGGCTTTGACTCTCTGCTCTGTGAACTTGACTTAGTTTCAGAAATGATCTGAGCCTCACTTTTTCCATATGTGAAAAAAGGCAATGCCTCTCAGTTTTGGAATGTGGAGTGTAAATGATAAAATGTAAGTACTTGCTCCCTTTTTCCTCCAATTTAGACAGCCATGAACATAGATGAGCATAGAAGCAGAGGCATAGCAAAGAGTATTTGGGTAAGGACAGAGGGAGAAATAAACAACAGTGACATGACAATATCTTATGTTGAGTTCCCCTTACGTGGAGAATAATCATGTTCTATTCCTTTTTTTTTTTAAGATTTTATTTATTTATTTGACAGAGAGACAGCCATCGAGAGAGGGAACATAAGCAGGGGGAGTGGGAGAGGAAGGAGCAGGGAGCCTGATGCGGGGCTTGATCCCAAGACCCTGGGATCAGGCCTTGAGCCAAAGGCAGAGGCTTAATGACTGAGCCACCCAGGCTCCCCATCATGTTCTATACCTGACTAAAAACATGAGAGTGGCTTGGGGGGGAAATTGTTGCCATGAAAAGGATTTTAATCGCTCAGACATTGACACCTGGGCCAAAATTTCATCTACCTGGCAGATAGTTTCATTTAAATAAATTTAAAGAAGTCAGTGAAAGGACTGGTCAACTATGAACCTAATTCCAATCAGGGATGTAGAAATGTTCGCTGAGGCTGGGGTGATCACTAAACTTGGGGGGAAATGGCTGCATTATCTATTAGCTAAGGATTACTATAGATGAGAATACCAGCCATCAGCAGACATATTTTCCATGTACAAGCCAAATACTTCAATGAAAAACATCCCTGACCCAAACTAGCTACAATCTCACGATCATATAGAAGCAGATAGACCCAACAACAAAATTAAAGGGAAGGTATCTAAAGAGAACAATGTGCTCATGCAAGAAGGAAGCACAGAGTCTCTATGCTCTAATGCCAATAGAGCATAATAGAAGTTTCTAGAATAAATTGATCAAGGGAAATCTATGATGGACAACAAAAAGGGGATTTATAAAGTGATTTACTGGGAGAAAAAAATAAAAAAGAGGAAACCAGAGGAAAGAGAGCCCCCCTGATGGGAACAGATGATTCTAGGGAATCCTACTCCATTCTTTCCCATCTTAGTTGATACAACTCCATCTCTCTGGCAGCAGGATCATCCTTGACTCCTCTTATCTCTTTTACTATATGTGCAATGTATCAAGAAAATCTGTTGTTACTTTGATAACAATCAAAATAATCTAGAGTCCATCACATCTCACTACCTCTACCACCAACCTCTGAACTACCAACATCATACGCCCTCTTCTTCCTCTACCTCTTCTCCTACTCCTTCACCAATCTTTCTTCTTCTATTTTTTTATTATGTTCAGTTAGCCAACATATAGTACATCATTAGTTTTTGATGTAGTGGGTTTTTTTTAAAGATTTTATTTATTTATTCGACAGAGATAGAGACAGCCAGCGAGAGAGGGAACACAAGCAGGGGTAGTGGGAGAGGAAGAAGCAGGCTCATAGCAGAGGAGCCTGATGTGGGGCTTGATCCCATTACGCCAGGATCACGCCCTGAGCCGAAGGCAGACGCTTAACCGCTGTGCCACCCAGGTGCCCCCTGATGTAGTGTTTTTTAAAGCATTGCTCTATGTCAGGCACTGAGCTCAGCACCTAATATTTATTGCTCTATTTAATCCTAGCAAAAACCTCACAAAAGCAGCATTTTAACTGTTTTGCACATGATAGAAATTAAGTAGATAGTCCAAAATCAAAGAGACAATACATAGCAGAGCCAAGGTGTGACTGAAGAGTGTTTGTTCTATTAAATACTATTCTATCTCTCTCGTCTCTTCTATGTGGTTGCTGTGATTTGTGTGGGCTTCTCTCTGTCAATGAAATCATTGCACTGAATGGTGATTGTGTGTTTGACTGTCTCCCCCACTACCAGTTGGGGAATAACTAACCCAGGGAAATAACTAATATTAGTAAAGGTGTCATTTATTGAGTACCTACCATGCACTATGAATTTATTCAGCAAATATTTAAGTGTCCTCTATGTTCTAGAACAGGCACTGTTCTAGGTGTTGGGGATGCAGTGGTGAACAAAACAGAGAAAGACTCTACTTATAGAGAATTTATATTCTGTTAGAGAAAGGGATCAATAAATTTAAATATATATATATATGCACACACTATGTATAATATATATATAGATAGATCTATATCTATCTATCTATATATTTACAAGTATATCTACAACACATCAAGGGCCATAAGGAAGGACATGGACACAGGCAGGTTGGTGAATGTGGTGGAGGGAATGTATAGAAGTTCTCTTCTGAGTCCTCCTATCTTTCCACTGAAATAAGAAGCAAAGCTGTCAGCTGAGCATAAGTAGGAGGGGGAAGTGGAAGGTTTGAGGATAGAGAACACGAGACGTGGTCAGCTGGTAAGAGAGAGTTAAGCAGATGTTAGTAGACATGCAGTAAGATCAGTCATCATGGTGTGTTTTCCTTCAGTCATGTTCAGCTGCTCTGGTTCCTGTGCAGATTTAATCAGGTACGCTCTGTTAAATTGCTTATCGATAGCATGTCATTTAAATTTCATAACAACCGTGGAAGTCATTTTCAACCTGTATTTTCCCGATGAAGTAACTGAACTGAGAGAGTGTATCACTTTCCGACGTTCTTGCAGATGGGAAGTATCAGAATTCAGGTTTGAATCCAGATCTGTCACCTTCACACCTCGAGTTATTAACTTTGACATGATGTCCCTATCAAATTGGACCTGTATCCCCATCTCTACACATGCTTCACACATTCTCAGTGAACTAGCTTCAGAAATGAAGACGTGGCTGGTAGACAATTTTTACACATTTTCATTGACTGAAAAGTTAATCTTAGTCAACAGAGTTGAGACAGCCAAAAAAGATTAATGAGATTTGGGTGCATGAATGAAAATGTGGCAGTGAGCCCACCATGTTGGCACGGGCCAGACCACATCTACAGTATTATGTCTGGTTCAAGACACCATTCCTGTTGGAGAGTGTCAGCAGATTTGAACACATCATACAACGGAGAGCAGAGAGCCTAGGGCAGAGCTTGGAAGCCATAAGACATGAAAAATATGGGGAATAAAAAGGCTATTTGGACTTAGAACCAAAAACAGCACAGTTGCTGTGCTTATATGCATCTCTAAGACTGTCATATTCTGTGGGATTATGGAGCACAGAATTAGAGCCTGAAAGAAAAGTGACAGAGGTAGAGTATACCTTAGAATAAGGAGGAAGCTTGTGACAACTGGAGCTTTCTGGAACCAATAAGGGCCGCTCCATAGGAAGATGTGTGCAGTGTACATAATTGAAAGTGACCAAGAGGGTTTTCCATAACCTTTACATGGATGTCATAGGGGATAGCCACAGCAAGAACAGAAGGTAAAACTGAATTTTCTATTTGCCCTGAAACTCTAAGGAAGTCTGAGATAATCGTCTCCCTTTCTGACACCTTACATGATAGTTTTCCTTCGACATATGCTTTTTTCTGAAAACTATAATCAAATGATTTGTGTGGTTTCCCAGCTCTGATGAGCATGAGCTGTGTGATTCTACACAAATTATCTAAGATCCTTACATCTGTATCTCCTCATCTATAAAATGAGAACAATACTAGGATCTTTGTTATGGGGTTGCTGCGAGGATTACATGAATTAATCCGTATCAGGTGCTCAGAAGAGTGCCTAGAATCCGAAGTGCTCCATAATGTTAGCTCTCGGTTTTCAAGAACTCATCACACCCTGCCTTTTAGTGTACCTGCCTTGTTTTATCATGTGTTCTTGGATTCTCCAACGAGAAGGTCACTGTTGTCATAGGGCTAAACATATAGAATATACCAAGTACCTAATAGTCCAAAACAAAAATGTATTTCTCTCCTTTCAAGCAACATAAACTTGTGTAGAAGTGTGTTTTATACATCCTCGGGGAGACTTTTTGAGTTTGGTGGGATTATCACCTAGGGAAAAGGTTTTATAGATTTCTCCATCTTTTAAAATACTAAAGAGTGTTCAGACACAATCTCATCTTTCAGGGATTGCCTCCAGTCTCTAGTCTCCATTAGAAAATAAGTGAAGATTTGTTTAAGATACAGAACATATTAGTTTTCTGGAAATCTGCGTGCCAGCTTTGGGCTCTATGCTGAAGGGTGGGGGGAGAAGGGGGCAGTAGAGGTAAGGAATTAAAGATACTTGACATGATCTCCATCCCTTGCAAGGAACTTGTAGTCTAGTGGAAGAAAGAGAGATAAGTCCTGCCTGACGGACCCTTGCTTTCTTTTCCGCTTCATCTGCTACCCTAGAGACTTTGAGTTCCCCCACCAAGATGAGAGATTCCCCCTCTTCCTACTGTCTCTCCTGCCAAGACACTCTTCTCCCTGCCCTTTGCATGACTGCCCTCTTCCCACCCCATGGCCTCTGGCTTAAGTAACCTCTCTTTAGCTAGACCGTTCTTAACTATCATGTCTAAATAGGTTCCCCATCCCACTCCCAATAATTGTTTGCCAACGCACCCCATTTGTTACCTCTGTAGCACTGGCTACAGTGTTCATTCTTATGTATTTATTTGTCTGCTTCCTTGCTTATTCACTTTTCCTTTCACAAAATAGATGTGCGATCCCATCATTTTTATTCACTAATGTGCTCTCTTTCGAATAGCAAGGCTTTCCACAAGCACGTGTTGAATATGTGCAAGATCACTCGGGCACAATGTGGCAAGCGCGGAGACTAAGGTGTGTTTCAGCGCTGGGGACCACAGAAGACAGCCATCTAGCTCGTTCTTACAGACCCTAGAGGAGGGCATTGCAGAGGCTGGCTGTGCCCCACCACAGCCCTGCGGTACTCTTCCCATGCATGACGCCATTTTCTAGCGCAGACTGCCACTCGGCTGGAGAGGTTTCTCTGCCTTGGCTAACACACAGAGAAGGTCTCCAGAAGTGCCTAGAGAAGTAGCCAATGAGGGGTAGGCGTGGGTGGCCTGTGCACCCCAGCTTCCGTGCCCCTGGGTGGAACAACTCTGAAGTATAGTCTGCAGTATTGCCGTAAGGCCCAGCAGTTCATTTAACCATTCATTAAAATGATTTCCAGAGGCTTCCTTCCCTGTCTTTCTTCCCTACGTCCTCTGAGTTCTTCCAGGGATACCTCCTTAATACATTGCTTACATTCAGATCCTCATCACAGGTCAGCTTCTGGAAGATCTCAGTCTAGAGAGAACAAGTGATCAGATTCTTGAGACATGTCGTCGAGTTCACTAGACAAAAAGTAAGAGTATCCAAAGAGCCAGGATCCCCAGGGAAGAGACTCCAAGCCTTATTTCCACCCTGGTACGCTGCCTCTACAAGGGTCAGATTTTGGTTTTGGCTGGGCCCCTGCAAAGTATCCACAGGAAAAGATCGTAAGTGATTGGCTGATCCTCAGCACGTCAGACTTGCTATTTCAGAGCCAAGAGCACAGTCCAGTGCAGGTGGACGGAAGGTTCTAAACCCAAAATAACACATTGCAACCCACATGCTACACTCAGGAATCTTTAACCAAAGAGCTTCTTTGTGTCTTTCCCTTTTTTGAAATACAACTCAAGATCCAGGAATGTGATGCCTAACCCCGAAAAGGAAACCTTGTACAAATGGTTCCTTGAAAGCCAGCATGGAGTGTGTTCATAAATTTTACGATGTGTGAAGCACATGTTCGAGGAAGTATTTATTAGTCGGGCCCTAAGTTAAATTAGAAAGGGTGGGTCATGCCTTAAATATTCGGTCACTTTCCATACTGTTTATGTATCCAGACCCAAGTGTGAAATTTAAATTTGCTTTTAATGTGTTCACCTGACAAATGATTTACCCTAGTCAAACGTGTTTTCTCTTGAGTCCACGGTAGTTCTGTTCTGTGGTTGGGGGGAGACTGGGGAGGTGCTTTTAAATTACTTTTTCAATGTTGAAGTTTCTGTGCGGATATCATGAAATGATTTTACTGGTGGATTTACAGAAACGTAGTTTATTTCTCCCCGCAAATTAGACTATTTTTTATTGTGGATGCTATGATGAATTTAGAAACTGGGTAGTCACAGTGCTATCTCGGAAAGTCACTCTTAGTAACATAACTGAGTGTATGAATGGCTCATATTAAGGCACAGGTTCTAGAATGAACTGTGGCCGTTGGTTGCTGATTTTTGTAAAGTCCTTGCCAGGGCATGCCAGAATGAGAGCTAGAGTTGGAAAACAGTGAACCTTGCGAACTTAAAAGGCGTTGTAACCACCCTCTGATAGTAAAATCCTGTAAATCTGCAATTACTCATAGTGGAGACTATACTGTGTATAGTGCTGAGAGCCGTCCTTGCTTTATACTGGAGTATCAGCATGAATATGGTTAATTTTATACAGATAAAATGTAACGTATTTATTGAAAGAGCCTAACTCATTCTGTGTCTTTAAAACAAAAAATAGTGTGTGCACATGTGTGTGCATGCGTGTGTTCTATAATGGGAAAATGACTCGTGTAAAAACAAGAACTCATTAAAACGTGCTATAAATGTATATAGATGTATGTAGTGTGTGCCCTAAGGAGACCCTCCTTGAAACCACAAAGTAGTCAAAATATGAACTCAAACTTTTTAAAACATTTACATCTTGGAAAATGTTTTTTCAATGTCTGTGTATTCTATTTCCTTGACACATGGTCACTGACACTCTCTGGAAAGTGATAGTGGCCTTAAGTAAAAGCAAACTGGCTTAGACCCCTGAAATACACTGGCATAAATTAAAGAAGAGAAGCTACCTGATTTTTAAGCCTTGGTTCATTTCACAAAAGGTGGACGGCAATGTTGCTGTACCATGAAACCTACCCATCACGTTTTTCTGCATTTAAAATCCTGACTAGGAGCCAAGGTTTATATATATATTTTTTTAATTCCATTGTTTCTTCGCCTTTTGGTTAAGATCAAGCGTAGCGGTTTTTTTTAATTCCAGTATAATTAGCACACAGTGTTATATTCAAGGTTTATCTTTAAACACCCCAGCTTGAGCAAGTTCAGACAAAGTGATCCTAAGTGGAACTTGCTTTGGTTTCCTTTTTATCTAGTAGATTTCTTTTGTAAGGGACAGAATAAGCAATGGACATTCAGACATAGGGCATAAAAATACATGTGACAACAGTATTTCAAGGCATCACTTGTTTATTTTATGCATCGTTGTCAAAATTATAGACTTTGGAATCAGTTGCCTGGAATCAGTTGCTCTGCAAATCATTGGCTCTGCGTGATTTGGATCTCTGTTCCCTTCTCTATAACTAGGGAATGTCGAAAGCATCTATTGTGTATTTTTCTGTGGACATTAAGAGAAATATGGAAAGCACCTTGCACTGTGTCTGACATCTAGAAAGCACTCAGCAAATATTGGCTATTATTATATGTGGTCAGAATAGTGGTCGTCTGCTATGTGCCAGGCACTATACCAGGCTCTTTGCATGGTCAACAAATGACCTGCATGGTAAATGTAATTATGGCTATTTTATAAATTAAGAGATGGAGGCTCAGAAAAGATACCAAGAAACTAGCTGGTAAGATGCAGGACAATGATTCAAACCCAGGCCCTCGGCCTCCGTGTTCTTTACCCTACTCATATCCTGTTTCATACAGTACCAGCTGCATATGGCCGTTTAGCTGGTGGCTTACGAGCTGGTGGGAGAGCCGGAGGTGGCCTCCTGTACCCGCAGGCACTTTTTCACTTCTAACACTACTATCTGACTCCTAAGAAATCCCCGTTTCTGCAGAACCAGCCAGGTTGACATCAAAGAGGAGGGAATGATTTCCAGTCTACAACAACTACACAGGAACATTGATCCAGTCTTCATTCTTAAAGTGGGGCTTGGGGCTGTTTTCCATAACATGACATATATTCCCCAGTTTGAGAAGTGAGGCATTGCTCAGGATGATATTGAGATCGTGAGATCCCATTCTGTCACTTGTTGGGAAGGTTTGCCTTCCTATGGCAGATTCTTTCTTCGAAAACTGAAGAAATCAAATTGATCAGCTCAAGTTAGGTCTTTCCTGAATGCAGTTGTTAGTATCTGAGTTATTTCCCCTGGCAAAATGACATCTGTGTTCTGCCTCCTTTGGGAGAGCCTGGTTTGCAAAGCAAATTATTTTTTCCGTTTGATTTCCTTTCTGTTTCTTCAAGTAAACATTTTTCATGAGCATTTGATCAGGAGGAATCAGAAAGCTAACGAAGGCATTTGACTTTATCGACTGTGGTGTTGTCATCAAAGGATCTATGCAAAATGCATTTTTTTTATGCATCCCAGGACCACACCTTTCATCTTTCTTTCCCCCATGGACAGTTTTTGTTGACTCCAAAGAATGATTTGACCTCAGAGAAAGCTTCTTATCAGGTGAAATAAGAGGAAGAAGGAGCTGTACCAACCAAGGCGAACACTCCTTTCACCTCAAGGAATGTGCGTATGCTGTTCTAAGTCCCTCATTCAGATTTTATCACCTGTTTGGAATTGAGCAATGTAACATGGCCATTTAAACACACAGTGTCTCAGTGGAGACGTTTCTAAGTAGAGTCCAGGCAAAGAAGCCCTAAGGATGTACAGATCAAGAGCTATCCACAACCTAAACACGGTCTCAACCAATGAGGTCTAGTGAATACCTGTCATGGGTCAGGCAGTGGTAGGTAGTTGGCAGACTGTCATGGACCCAGGGAAGATTGAATGAAGATCAATTCGAAAGACTGAAGTTTCATAATTCCCATGACAAATCAAAGGTCAACTTCAATGAACTAGTCCCTTCTCTGAGTTCTCATTTTATATAAAAACAACGTAACCCATCTGGTTTCCTCTTTTTCTTATTCACAGAATGTCAGTACTGGGGCGCAGAGCTCCAGCTACCTACACTGGATTTTGAAGATGTTTTAAAAAATGATGAACATGCTTACAAGTGGCTTTCCAGCCTCAAGAAAGTAGGCATAGTACGACTTACAGGAGCATCTGACAAACGAGGACAAATTTTAAAACTTGGGAAAAGGATTGGTTTCCTTTATCTCACATTTTATGGGTGAGTCACCAAAGAGTTTGTATTCGCCATTATATATAAAGTTTGATATATTTCCCAGAAGGGAGACTCTTTTGATTGGAGATAGAAAGTTTCCATTTTGCCCTGAGCAGGAAGTCGGATGGGAAGACGTGCCTAAAAGTGGGATTTCTCTGAGAATAACTGGGATTTTAAAGGATCGTAAAAGCCCAAAGGCATCAGACATCAAAGACAGGCTAGTTATAGAGGGTGTGTGTTAATTTGCTAGGGCGGCCATAACAGAATACCGTAGAATAGGTGGCTTAAACAGCAGAAATTCATTTCCTCGGACTTCTGAAAGCCAGAAGTCCAAGATGAAGGTGGCTGCATGTTTGGTTTCCAGTGAGAGCTCTCTTCCTGACTTGGAGATGGCCACTCTCTCACTGGGTTCTCACATGGCCTTTCCTCTCTGTACCTGCACTGCTGGTGTCTCTCCTCTTCTTACAAGGACACTAGTCCTGTTGGAGAAGGGCCCCATCCTTACGACTTCATTTAACCTTAATCACCTTCTTAAAGGTTCCCTCTCCAAATACAGTCACATTGGTGGTTAGGGCTTCATCATTTGATTTTGGGGAGAGCACCATTCAGCTCGTAGCAGGTAGGATGGAAGACTGTGTTTCTCCGAGGCTTTTATAAATGCTGAAGTTCATTAAAGTTTTACTGCCCAAGACTTGGCACAAAATAAAGTAGGGCCCTGGGGAACCGAAACCAGCCACCAGATGTGCTAAAACAGATAAAACTAACATGCAGAAAATTAGGTCTATGCACTTCGGCAAGTAACAGGAAATATATCTGATTTTAACTTTGGAACAAGAAGCTGTTTGCATAAGAATTGCCTGGGAGGGAATATTCATTATGGATAATGAAACAGTAACAACAGGAAACACTTATTTGGAAGTGGGGGGTATGACTATTTTTAATCTGTAGGGTGAACCCCTCATGCGGGATGTATACAATTATTCTTGGGCTCACAGAGCAGAGGACTTTGGGAGTGAAAAGTACCTTTAAAATCCAAAGGTTGCAAAACTGGTAGCACACAGGCTGTATTCAGATATGTTTTGGTTGGCCCACAGGATGTTGAAAGAAAATAGAATAAGTTGTCAACACTTAAAAACTGGGAGATTTTACATTAAATATGGATCTGACTTTTCTTGAAAAACAAATCTGGCAACAACTGAGACTAAATCCCTGCGTGCCAGGAACCTGCTTGATGTAAGTGGAGGCTGCCCCTTGAAGAGAGCACGTCCTCATGCTCCAGTTGCACAAATGGAGCCCCCCCACAAGACCTGCAAGGGCCCTGCCTGTCCTTGAGTTCGCCACCTTAATCTAGAGTAAGACTCTGTCTGTAGATAAACAGAGGATCAAAAATAACTAATCTCTTGCCCTCAGTGATTTGATCAAGTTTATTCATGGCAGAAGACTCTATTGTGTATAGGCTTAGATGACCTGGCCCCCACCCCCACCCCAAGAACTTACCATTACCATTAGCACACTGTGTCCTACATAATTTTTATCTCCCCTTCATCTGCAAGAATTTAAGCTGTTTTGGGGCTCCCGGGTGATTCAGTTGGTCAAGCAGCCAACTCTGGATTTTGACTAAGGTGATGATCTCAGGATTATGGGAGTCTGCTTGAAATTCTCTCTATCCCTCTGCCCTTCCCCCCCCCATGCGCGCACACAAGCACTCTCTCTCTCTCAAATAAATAAATAAATCTTTAAAAAAAATTTAAGCTTTTTAGAGATTATATCAGTAACAACAGACAAAACAAAGAGTTGGAAAAAGTCTTGAAATTATTAAGAGCCTCGATCTAATTATTTGTTTAATGTTCACAATTTTCTGAAATAGATAATTTCCCCCAGTTAGCTGATTAGGAATCTGAAGTGCGGAGAATTAAGCTATAAACTAAGTTTTCACAGGTAGTAGAAAAGGAACCAGAATTAGAATCCGGGTCTGTTTTATCCACGGGCTTTCTAATGCACCTCACTATCAATGATATTAAGGAAGAACATGGAAGGAATGCTTTTAGGCACCAGAAGTAAACAGAATACTTTAAAATAAATCTCTTCTATATTCTTTTACTTAGTTTTTATTTGCTGACAACAGACTTTTTGTATCTATGCAACACATTTCACAATTTCACAACAGCAGCCAAATTTGGGGGGCTATTTGTTATAGGGCTCTTTCTAATGCTCACCCCCACCCATCACATTTAGGGTCAGATTCTTAGTCCTGATTTATGACTTGCATTTTGTTTTGTTTTGTTGTTATAATTCCTAAAATGGCTTGATAATTTGACCACTGATCTAATTGACCTAATCTTGTAAAATTTATTGGAATAAATACTCCAGGTTTGTTGCCAAAAACAAATCAGACCTCCTACTACTGTTGCATTTCCTTTGTCCAAGACCTTTGCATCTAAGCAGATAGGTTTAACCTACGCAATCTCATCTTCCATGCGGAGGATCACATTTCTTCCCTGAATCGCTCAAACTGCACCACATGCCTTACTGCGACTTCCACAACTGATTACCAAGATCTCTGTGGGTATTTTGTTTGGGGTTTGTTTGTTTTTTAATTTTCATTTTTAATTCTTTACCTCAAGAACTTACAGTAGAGGACAGTTTTGCTGTTGTTGCTTTCTTTTTATTTGTTTGCTTATTTGTTTTTTGTTAAGAGAATGAGAAAAGTGAATGTTTTCCTGAAGTGATTTCCCTTTTCTGCCCCTTCCCACAGTAATGTGCAATGTGATATTAAAATTTCTGTAACATGAGATTCAAAGGAGGAAGGGATATTCAGAGCAATAGTTCTCAACTGAGGTTACACATTGGAATAGTTAATTTTAAAAACGCTGACATCTGGGTCCATTCTCTGGAAATTTTTCAAAACAGGATTTGGATTTGACATGAGTATCAGGACTTTTAAAAACTCTGCAGGTGATTCTTGTGTGTAGTTAAGGTTACAAACTCTGCTTGAGAGGAGGGTTACTTCAAGAGAAGGCAGATCTTGGGGCGCCTGGGTGGCACAGTTGTTAAGCGTCTGCCTTCGGCTCAGGGCGTGATCCTGGCGTTCCAGGATCGAGTCCCACGTCAGGCTCCTCCGCTATGAGCCTGCTTCTTCCTCTCCCACTCCCCCTGCTTGTGTTCCCTCTCTTGCTGGCTGTCTCTGTCAAATAAATAAAATCTTTTAAAAAAAGAGAGAGAAAGCAGATCTCAGCTGGTGTGGAATTTGGGTGCTTTACCTCCTCTCAGCTCTCACAGTTGTGTACACCAAGTGGCAGTTCTCACGTTATTCTTTGTGCTGTGGCAATGCCTGGACACGGCTTATCTTTATAACAGAATCAGCCACTGCCTTCAGTGCGGTCCCTTTCTTTCATAGCTTTGTTTCTCCCCTGGCAAAGAGCCTTAAGACTCTTGTTTGAAAAAAAGTTGGCAGATGAGGGATTGCCAGAAATAGAAGGATAGAGAAAGGAAAGCGGGAAGAGGAAGGCTAAAGGCTAACTTTGCGTTCCATGTAGATTTTTCAAGGAGCCTGGTTTCTACTCTTGCTTAAATGCCAAAAATAATAATAGCGTGGTGCTACTTTACACATGCTTCCCTTGAGAAACAAATATCCACCTAGCACTTTTCCATTCAAATAGGATTACTAGTTTGGAGAATTTGAATGCATGGGTCCAAAGTGAGAATTATAATATCTATTTTTGGTTCTTGGCTGTCATCTCAATTGTTAAAGGGTTGGTCGGATAAATCAAAACAGTAGATTCTAGCACTTTGCAGTCTCAGCATATAGTAGGTGAGGAATAACTGTTTAATGATAGAAGCACACCTAGATGTTTTCAAAAAACTATAAAGCAACAGGTGAATGTAAAAATTATTAGAACATTTCATAATCATAAAATTCTGTTAAATTACTAAATCAAAATGGTAATAACTTTGAGGACAAAAGTATATGTCATTTCCATGTCTACATTTTCTCAGATGCTTATCATTATTTTGTCAGTGCATCATCTAGACAATATTTTTTTCATGCAACTCTGTGAAATGCTCTGCAAGCTTACTGCCTTGATGAAAGCTTTCCTAGGAGAAAAGAATAAGACTTGGTAAAGAAGCTCTCATTGTTAATTTGTCAGATATATATATATATGTAGAACAGTATGTAATAAGATAACCTTTTCAGAGGGACTTAGACCTTAAATTTGGATCAATATAGTTTTTACAGAGTGGGGCTAAAAGCCTCATTTCATGTCCCTGAACTTCTTCCTAAAAATCAATAAAAATATCTTTTTGGATAATTTCTTTTTTAAATTTTTATTTATTTTTTTAAATTTTATGTCTAATTCATATAGAGTTATACTCATTTCGGGTGTACAATATAATGATTGAGCAATTCTATACATTATCAGTGCTCCTCACAATAAGTGTACTCTTGATCCCCTTTATTTTCCTGCTTTCCCCACTTGCCTCCCCTCTGGCAACCACTGATTTGTTCTCTATATTTAAAAGTCTGTTTCTTTGTCTTTTTTTCTTTATTCGTGTGTTTTGTTTCTTAAATTCCACATGTGATAGGGTATATACCTTTTTCTGACTGACTTATTTTGCTCAGCATTTTACCTTCTAGATTCATCCGTGTTGTTGCAAATGGCAAGATCTCACTCTTTTTTTATGTCTGAGTAGTGGTCCATTGTATATACACCACATCTTCTTTATCCATTCATCTATGGATGGACACTTGTGCTGCTTCCGTATCTTGGCTATTATAAATAATGGTATAATAAACATAGGGGTGCACATATCTTTTCAAATTAGTGTTTCTGTTTTCTTTGGGTAAATAGCTACTAGTGGAATTACCGGATTGTATGTTAGTTCTATTTTTAATTTTTTGAAGAACATCCACAGTTTTCCACAGGGGCTGCATCAGTTTGCATTCCCACTAATAGGGCATGAGGCTTCCTTTTCTCCACATCCTCGCCAACACCTGTTGTTTCTCATGCTTTTGATGCCATTCTGACAGGTGTGAGGTGATATCTCATTGTGGTTTTGATGATAATTTCTTAATTGAAGAAATTATTTGAATTTATGACACAATCTAACCCAATGAGAAATAGTCATTGTAAACTATACTTTTTCTATACACTGCTATCCTCAATGATTATACCAAGTTAGAATGTTTTCAAGAATGCAACCAGCAGAATAAATTTGAAAGGAAGTACAGTCACTCTCAATCATACTGAATGTCTTGATTGGCAATATTATTGTTTTACCCATCAGTACGCTACACGGTACAAGGCACTGTGTTAGGCATTTTGTTCTGACCTAGATTTGGGTTTCTACTTTATGGAAAAGTATCCTATCTGACTGTTGTATATGGGCAAATATAAATACTTGAGTTGACTTTATCTAAATAATCAGAACTAATAAAAATCCCATAAAATCAAGAAACAGACTGAAAGTAACCCTGGACTTTTGGCATTATAAATGAGGAAACGTTCCATACCAACAGCAGTTAAAAGGCAGTGAAGGGTGATGTTCTCCCAGCATGGTGAAAGAACAGTAAAGATGGGCAAACATATAGCCACTTGAAAAAATGAAGCCAGACTCCTCAAAATTTACACAGGCTACCATCGTGTAAGTAGGGTTGGCATGAATAAATATATATTTAATTAAGACTTCATAAAGTTACACAGCCCCTTTGCCCATCCCCATGCTAATTCAATTCAGATGAAAGCCATTTTTATTTTATGCTATTCTTCCCCTTTCCTGGCCATCCCACCAGAGACAGCTGGTAAGGGACAACTACAGCACTAGCACTCTTTCCATTGTTTGTCCAAGATTGCTTCCCTTCCATCCTACTTAACTCTTTTCCCTAGCTTTTCCCTCTCCTGGCCTTTATTCTGCCTATAGACAGCATATCCTGGTCCAAGTCCTCCTCTCTTCTTGGCTACTTTTTGGCCTTTCTTACTCTTCTCACTTGACATACTAACATTTTCCCCCTCCCTCCAGACCACCACCTCTGCGACACACTCCCTTGATCTGGTAGCCTCTGTAGCTCTAGGAAAGACAACCCTCTCCCAGCCTCTGCTCTCTGAGATCACTACCAGCACCACTGGTCGTGGGCTTTTGAAACCATAATTCTGATAAGAAAACATTGAGAAGGTCAGATGTACTTCCCTAAAAGGGTAAAATCATGCTCTGGAAATATTCCTTTGCCAACTGGTTGGACAACTAAATAAATTGGCCAGGTCAGGGTTTGTTATTTACATAAGTTCATGTAATGGTGTGTGTGTGCATGCATGCGACAGAGACAAGGAAGAAATTCAGTGTCAATTTTTTAAAGCATTTACCACCGGTAGTGTGTATCAACCAGCTGTTCGGCTAGTAACAGGGTAATCTCTGAAAATAAGGCCTGCGCATCTCATTGCCATCATCACTGTCATATGGAGCTCCTTGTAGGCTCAAATGGTGGCCTTCAGTACTAGCTCAGTGCCTGACACAGAGTGAGCACTCGGGGAATTTTAATAAAAGGGAAAGTATGCTAAGATCTTAAGGACTTTCGAAATTCTTTCTTAGCATTGTCAACATTTGTAAGCCCTTAGTTAGAAAATTAACCTTGTGAGCAACTCTGAGTGACCCATCTTCATCAGAAAGTCAAGCAGACGAAAATACAAATTTCAACCTTAGCTAGCAAGACTGCCTTCTTTCCAGAATACAGTCCAGAAGTTTCAGATTTTCTTCTTTCTAAGAATGTTTTATTTGCTGGCATAAGCAAGTTGCATTAACACTTGTAGCAGGGATTAGACTAATAAGCATAATGAGGTGAAAATGAAAAATATGTTTTTCTGAAACACCAACATCAGGAATAAAATAGTGACAATGAGGAAAAGGGGTAAAAGGAACTCAGTGGATCTTGGTAGTAGTCAAATTTTATCTTGTGGAGACAAACATAGAAGCTGTTCAATTACTGAATAAAACTTACAAGGTTACAAATTGTAGTGGAAAAGTTTAAATAAAGACTTTGGAACACTTCATTCCTAAAAACTGGGGGAGAGTTGGGAACCCAACGCCCCAGAGCATCTGCATTACATTACTGCCCGGAGAGCTGCCCATAGGACCAAAAGAGAAACACAGTTGATCACGGCTCCACCACTGGCTATGTGTAGGTGAGAAGGTGATCTAAGCTTTTCATGTAATTTCCTGGAGCTCTCTGATTCTCCTCTACTGAGGACTTGCTTCTCTCTTCCTACAGGAATCTTTTAATACCTGGCACGCCCTTTGAAACCTTTAGATGAAAGTTTGCTGGAAAATGTAAGAGGCTACTACTGCTGCCCAGTTTCGCATCTGCATGAGCGCCTTGCATGCAGGCTTCATCAGATGAATAAAGTCATGTCGAACCAAAAATGTTTCTAGTGGGCTGTTTGTCAAGTACACCAGCCAGGCCAGTTAGGAATTAACAATATTGAAATGGCCTCTGGGGAATACAAGAATATATCCTTTCCAGCATTCACTGGATTTCTGCTAGCATTTCTGTAAGCCAGCCCAGCAGCATTTCACACATTCGGTTGTATTAGAGATTGGGGGTATATGAGTGAAAAATATTATTATTCCTTGGCTTCTGCTCCCTTTGAAATTGCTTCTATCATTAGCACTGCCTCCAAAACTGACTTTGAAACAGCTACTTGTTTGATATACATGCTACCAGAAAACATTTGTGAAGTGTGGAGACTCAACAGGGAAAGAAAAAACAAGTTTACCCATTTTGGTGAAATTTCTAGCCAAGAAAATGCTTGAGAGAACCACATAGCCCTTCTTGAATAAAAATGGCTCTGAGTTATGAAAAACCAACCTAAAGGCAATTTAGACTTGGGAAGAAAACAAAGAAAACCTGTCTGAGTTCTGAATCTAATTGTAATTCCATCCTACTGTAAAAAATTCACAATGGGATTTCTTAATGAGTTGTTTTAGATTTAGTACTGACCCTAGTGTTTGAGTAGGGGGGAGAGAACCTTTAAAATGTGTGTTCTTGTGAATATGAGGGGTTCCCAAGCAGAGTAACAGGCTGTGTTCTTTCGGCCATTGTGAACCCCAGCTCATGTTATCAGCCAAAAGACAGTCCCTGGGGTTCCCTTTGTAATACTTGCTTTTGCAGTAATTAAAGTTGCTGCCAGCAAAACCACTTGAGTCTGAGGTCATCTCATGAATTAAAGGAAAAATAATTTCCGTGTCTCATGCTCCCCTAGAAATCACTTGAGGAAATTATGAGACCCTAGTAAACCACTTGCTTCTCCACAAGCCCTGACTCCCACTTGCCTCCTTGGTTTTCCTCCGAGCATCCAGGACAGGTAACTAGTATTGGGATGGGACAAAATAATTTTCTGTTAAGCACTTTTTATGTGCTAAGTATTGAACTCCATGCTTTATGGTCATTATCTTGAATCTTCACAATTCCAATAAGAACCATTATTCCCATTTTAGAGATAAGGAAACCGAGGCAGAAGAATCAGGCTTCAAACCCAGGTTTACTTGTTTCAACAGCCTGCAGCCTTTCCTTGGCACTGTACTTCTATGGCGGTTTATCTAGTACTCCCCCTATAGTTCCTAATGCTGTAAGAATTATTAACTATCAAATGTGGCTTCCGCTCGTATTCATAGCTCAGATACCAGGGAACCCTTCAACAGGGTGATATAGAAATTTCTCAAACTAATTCATAACAACAGCACCAGAATATTCATTCCCATCCCATCTATTAAATTCAAATTATAGCCATCTGTTTATGCAAAGGGAAAGTGACAGTTGACAAGGAATCAGATAACTTGTGACAAGAGAAAATGAGGCTCATATTTTAATCTTTCACATCAAAAATCTAAACCAGCATCTAGCTCCTGTTCTGTTGAAATAAATTAAGCACAATTTGACCTACCACCTCCAAAAAATTAAATATGCTTAATTTGGAATTCTCATAAGCTTTTTTTTTTTTTTCTGCAATGCACTGCATTCTTAGTTTTTCATAATGAAAGACTTTAGAATTTTGGAGGAAATTGCTATAACTTTTTTCTTTATGTTTTTAGAGGCAGTTGTCATCTTTCTATCACTACTTGTCTTTATTTTTATTATTGGGAGTATTTTTAACCTTTCAAAATAAATTTAAGAAACCACTTCTTGTGGTAAAATACAATCCAGACACAGAAATATTACATAAGACAGATATATACCTAAATGAATTTTTGTAAGACACATGCTCTTGAAATACCAGCCAGGTCAAGAAATAGAACATCGCCAGTCACTCTGGAGCCGATCCACATATGCCAAGCAATCACAAACCTCTCTTTTTTCCCCAAATGTAACAGCTCTTCTGCATTTTATGGTATTCACTATCTTGTTTTCCTGATTTAGAATATTATCACCAAAATGTGCATCCCTTGTCAGTAGTCTGGTTTCCCAATTTTTTAGATTTTTTGTATCTTTTTTTTTCTCTCCTATTACTAATTCTGTTAGTAAGTAAATTTACTACTTAGCACCAGTGCTGTGTGAACATATCTGTATTCAGTTTGGTTGTCTGAATGCTATTCTCTTGTAAATTCCTCAGGAAGGCCCCACGAGAACAATATTCTCTAAATTCTTGCATGTTGACAGCAATTTAAGATCTTTATACTTGAAAATCAGTTTGGCTAAATATAAAATTCTTGGCTCACGTCATCTTTAATATGTCACTACAGTTTTATTGGTAATCTAATTTTCTTTCCCTTATAAATAATTTGATATTTTTACTTGGACGCCCAAAAGATTTTCTTTTTAAAGACCAGCAATTTTACAGGCTATCTTGGTGTTGGTTGCTCTGGGGCAACTTTCTCAGGGAGCATATGGTTTGGTCTTTCAATGTTTCAAACCTTTTTTTTTTTTAATTTCAAGAATTTTTTTTTGAATTATAGTTCTTAATATTTGTTCTCCTTACTTTGGATGTCTTCTTTTGAGGACTCCTATTGTGTGTATATTAAAGGCGTTATCTGCTGGGCTTATTCTATATTGCATATCCCTTCTAGCTTAGTCTTCATTTTTAATGATTTTTAAAATTTTTCCTTTCTGAGTATAACACTCCATTCCTGAGTCCAGAAGACATGAATGAAATGATACACTATATGAAAGAATAACATATCAGAGTTAGAAACTCAGAAATGGAGTGTTAGTAGGTATAAACAGAAAAACAGAAGTTAGAAATAGAAAAACTAGAATATTTTTTATCTTTGGGGGAATATCCTTCTGGCATGTATTATCTATAGGTATGTTATTTTGTTATTCATTCTCTTTTTGTCTTAAAATAACTTCATGAAACTAAACTTTAATCACGTGATGTTTCTCATTTTTATGTGATTTTTTTCTTAATTATGAAAAGGAGATATGATTCAGAACCTTTATTATAGTTTTAAGCTGTATTTCCAAACAACGGCTGATTAATTTCTAAGACCTCCTGGTTTCTCTCCTTTACTTTTATCTGGAACTTCTTTTTCCTTTGTCCTTACTGTCCCTGGACTGCTCAGTTTGGGGTCTTTTTCTCAGAAGGAAGCTTCATCATGGATGAGGGTTTTGTCTGTTAGGCGAGTTCCCAAGGCCCAGACTAATCCAGTCCCTTACCATGGACCTCTCATAGGCAGCTATGTTGCAATGTGAACATACCATTGTTTGGTGTCCTCCTGCAGGCACCAGTAACTGTCCATTCGTGATCTGGGAGTTTTTCAGATCCGTCCAGTACCTAGTTGCTTCCCTCTGCTTCCTCCTCTGCACCATTTCTGATACCGCATATTGTGACTTCGGAAAGTCTGTCTCTATTCCTACTCCTATTTTGGGCTTTATGGATATATCTCGTCACCTAATTTTGATGTGGATGTTGCCCTGAGTTTTGGGGTTTGCACACTAGATGTCCTACGAAGAAAATTCAGAGAGATTAATAACTATGTCACCATCATCACCCCAGGACCCTCCTTGTTTACTTTGTATCTATGCTTCATGGAGATTTCCATACGAGTTTAATGGATTGAGTCAGAGCAATGCTAGATATCAGACAGGTTACTTTTGTTCTTCTAGTTTATAGTGGGGATATTAATTCTCACCAAGAATGGTATGGAGTTTTTCATTTTCAGGAATAAATTCAATGTAAATGAGTGTCCATAATATAAGTAGAACTGAAAAGATAATGGCTTTTTAAAACACAACTCTAGCAATTTTGCCAAGTATTGTTTACAAACAACCGTAACACTTTCCCTAGAAATCAGACAACAGAAATGATTAGTGGCCAAATTATTCATAATTTAATATATCTAAAACATATAGCTTTGGCCAGGATTAAAGTTGATAGCCAGACAATTGGGAAAATAACACAATTTACTGTTTTATAGTCCATGCCTTCATTCACAAATATTTTTGGCAGTGGGTTAAATGCTATAAGATAAAGAGTATGTTTCAACTCAGTTCCCCAATGTAATGAGATTCTTTTAGGTAAGACTTTACAGAAAAGAAGGGAAGCAGAAATTTGAAGCAAAGCCGGGAATAGCCATAGAGCAAACTATCCCCACTCCAGCCCATATTGGACTTCTCTCACTTCCCTTGAGAGGTCATGTTCTCTCCCTCCACCAGGCCTTCTCACATGCTATTTCTTCTACCCACAATGACCTTTACTCTTCTAGGTAAATCCTACTCAATCTTCAGGTCTTAACCTAATCTTCACTTCTTTATTCTCATAACACCTTGTACTTTAGGTTTGGAAGATAAGTCACACTGATTTTTCTTTCCCATAGACTGTACGTTCCATGAGGTCCAAGTACCATGTCTGCTCTGTTCACACCTTCATCCTTAGTTCCTGGCCCACTGTGTGTATCTAACAGGTGATAATGCAAGAATAAATATCTGAAGCTCAGAAGGGTGACTGCATCTGGGAAGGTATATGTGGATGTGTTTCAACTACAGTTAGAAACGATAGGGGCACCTGGGGGTTCAGTCAGTTAAGTGTCTGCCTTCGTCTCAAGTTGTGATCCCAGGGTCCCAGGATTGAAACCCGTATCAGACTCCTTGCTCAGTGGGGAGTCTGCTTCTCCCTCCCCCACTCTTGCGCTCTCTCTCTCTCTCTCTCAAATAAATAAATAAAATCTTTGAAAAAATAAAAAATAAATAGAAAAAAAAAGAAATGATACACAGTATAATATTCCTTTGAATGATTATAAAGGTTTCTATTTATTTTAGCTAGGATATAAGCTTCTTTAAGATTTGTTTATAGATTTATTTGAGATAGAGAGAGCATGTGCTCACATGTATGTGCGTCAAAGAGCAGAGGAGGGGAAAGATAGAGGGAGAGGGAGAGAGAGAACCTCAGACTCTCCACTCAGTGTGGAGCCTGAGATCATGACCTGAGCCAAAATCAAGAGTTGGACACTTAACCAACGGAGCCACCCAGATGCCCCTAGAAGATAACTGTCTATGTTAAAACTTAAAAAATAAAAATGACACATGAGCATTATGTTTTAGATCCAACAGGACAAGTGATGATAGTCAAAAGAAGGCATTCTTCTGTTACCTGATGAGAGCAGCTTATAGCAGGCTACGTTAGAGATCGTAGCTGTTGGTGATAAGAAATCCAGGTCGCAGTTGTAGAACATCTTTTCATATAAGTCGTACTTCAAAAAAGAACAAGATTAAAAATAAATCCAGCATGATTTTCCAGGTGTGAACCACTAACCAAAAGATTATAAAATCTATCACCAAGGGTATAAAGAACAAATCTAGCAAAAACAATATTTAAGCATTCCCTAAACACTAAAGGATTCAGATTTGTCCCAGAACACTATTAATTTCATGAAATATCATGAATATTGATGACTGGCATCTAGAGTGGGATGGATCTAGTGAATAAGTATTCAAACCAAGACCACAAAATCGTCTCTAAAAATCATGATTTTGATGTACAGGTGGAGCTTCTGACAAAATCCTTAAATGGAAAATAGAAATTTCTTTTTTTTTAAATTTTAATTCCAGTATAGTTAACATGTAGTATCATATTAGTCTCAGGTGTACAATATAGTGATTTAACAATTCTGTAGATCACTCAGTGTGCATCGTGATGAGTGTAACCTCAATCCCCATGCCCTATTTCATCCATCCTCCCACCCACCTCCCGACGGTAACCATCAGTTTGTTCTCTAGAGTTAAGAGTCTGTGTTTTGGTTTATCCGATTTTGAGAATGACACGAGTAGCTCAGTGGAAATACCTAGATTTGTTTAAAATAGGATCTCTGGCAAAAACAGGATTACGAGCACAGTTTCAATCGCCTGTCCCAGCACAATACCGGACACGTCTATAGCAATTGGCTAAGATGTTATGCTGAGCCTGCCCCTTCGGTCTTAGAAAACCCCGGGTCCTGCACCTCTGATCCGGTCATGATGCAGTTCCTGATGGTCTGCTTGAGTTGCTTTACTTGGAGGGGCATTAGAACCTGCCTCTAATGAAAGATGCCTATAAATACACCTTCATCCCACTCAGGCCCCACAAGTGGGCTTTTAAAAAACAGTTTCTCCACAGGCCAATGGATCCCATTTGCATTTATTTCTGCTGTGTTTTCCTTTGGATTTGAGAAGGATACGGATACGTGAAAGCTTAGGGTCATAAACAATCAGCGGCAGTCTTCTTGGCATGGTTCATTTCTATAAGGAGGTAGAAAGGTAGATCAGATGACATTTCTAGGATTTTTCCAGACTTACGCTATGACTATGATGAGAATGTTTTATGACTGGAATTGGCAAGCCCCTTTCCTGGGATTTATCATTATGTGCGAGCATAGACTTTTAGGCTACATATCCCACACCGTGCCTAAGACACTTTAGGGCTGAAAAATATTTATTATCCCCTGCCAGTTAGCACAGAGGGCTGGAGAACTGCTTCAATGATGCCAAGTCACAGGCCCCATCCCTGCAGAAGCCAGTTAATGTCGAATAAAGGAAAGATCTGTTCCCTGGCTGAAACATGCACCTTGAATCTCAGCCAGCTCTTGGCTGCATGAAAATTCAGTGAATTTACCCCTGATCATAGGAGGAACCAGGAAAGGGAATGTGGGTGAATCAATGCAAAACCATCATCAATCTTGAAAAGAAACTCTAAATATAGTCATTTCCTGTCCACAGTGTCAAAAGCATCATCTTTTAGAAGATATTATAGATTCTACAACTTGATGAAATTACTTTCTTTGTATCCTTAAATGCTTTCCTCCATGTTGATTATTGTTGGAATGCTCTTGGTGACAACAGGCAGAATCTTCATTAGGTTTGGGTCACAGAGTGGCATGAGGTCCATAGAGAACATGTATTTCCTGGCTGCAGTTACTATAGTATAATGGATTGTCTGACTCATATTTGAAATGAGTTGCAGCAGGCTATATATATTCTTCTTTCACTGGGTCTCTTTCCAACTTATGGCCACATAGAGATGATTCTTTAAATTTTGGTGAAAGATTTACCAGGCTTTTCATTTTAAATTTATTTTTTTTTAATTTTTAAAAAAAATTTATTTATTTGAGAGAGAGAGAGCGAGCACGAGTGGGAGGGTGGGGCAGCGGCAGAGGGAGAAGCAGGCTCCCCACTGACCAGGGATCCTGAAGTGGGACTCAATCCCAGGATCCTGAGATCATGACCTGAGCTGAAGGCAGATGCTTAACTGACTGAGCCACCCGCGGGCCCCTCCATTTTACATTTAGATGAAATACAAAACAAAACAAAACAAAAACAGAGCCAAATAGTTTCATCCTCAATTCCAAAGAATGGGGAAGAAACCCTACGTTTCACCTCAGATTCCTCTCCCTAAAATACATCTCCCAGAAATTCGTGTTTCTCCTTTTCTTCCAGGTCTTCTGGAGAGAGATGAGATTGTGGCTAGGAAGGGACATATAACCTTAAAGTTATATTTTGTGATCTGAGTAATAGTTACACGAGTATAATTAAAAATTCATTAAGTTCAAATAAAATAAAATAAAATAAATATTCATTAACTGCCCTCTAAGATCAAGAACAAGACAAGAGTGCTGGTTTTCACCATTGCTATTCAACATTGTACTAGAAGTTCTGGCCAGGGCAGTTGGGCAAGATATAGAAATATAGGCATCCAAATGAGAAAGGTAGAAGTAAGTCTATCTTTATTCATAGATAACATGATCCTATATATAGAAAACCCCACAGAATGCACACGAAAAATCTATTAGAGCTAATAAATGACTTCAGCAAAGTTGCAGGATACAAGAGCAATACACAGAAATGAGTTGTGTTTATATACACTAGCAACGAACAATCTGAAAAAGAAATTAAAAAAAAATTCCATTTACAATAGCATCCATAAGAATAAATACCTAGGAATAAATTTAACCAAGAAGGTGAAAACTCATAAAACAAAAACTATAAAACATTGCTGAAGGAAATTAAAGAAGACCTAATAAATGGAAGGACATTCTGCATTCATGGATTGGAAGATGTAATATTGTTAAGATGTGATTCCTACCCAAAGACGTCTACAGATTCAATGCAATGCTTACCAAAATTCCAATGGCTTTCTTGTGGAAGTGGAAAAGCAATGCTCAAATTCATATGAAATTGCAAGGGGCTCTGAGTAGCCAAAACAATAAAAAAAAAATAACAAACTTGGAGGACTCATACTTCCTTATTTCAAAACTTATTACAAATCTATAGTAATCAAAATATTGTGGTGCTGGGATAAAGACATGCAGACTACTGGAATAGAACTGAGGGTCCAGAAGTAAGCCCATGCATCTATGGCTAACTGATTTTTAACAAGGGTGCCCAAACCTTTCAATGGGGAAAGAGCAGTCCCTTCAACAAACCGTGCTGGGACAACTGTATATGCACACGCAAAAAGAATGAAGTTGGACCCCTCACGCATTATATAAAAATTAGCTCAAATGGATCAAGGACCTACATATAAAACCATAAGATTCTCTGGAGAAAACATAGGGGTAAATCTTCATGACCTTGGATTGGGCAATGGATTCTCAGATATAACACTAAAAGCACAAACAACAACACAAATAGATGAATAGAACTTCATCAAAATTTAAAATTTTTGAGCATCAAAGATCATTACTAAGATAATGAAAAGACAACATACAGAAAGGGCAAAACATAGTTGCAAATCATATATCTATTAAGGGTCTAGTATCCAGACTATCTAAAGTGCTCATAGAAATTACAAAAGGACAAACCACTCAATTTAAAAATGGGCAAAGGACTTGAACTGACATTTGTCCAAAGTAAATATACAGATGGCCAACAGGCATATGAAAAGATGCCCAACATCATTAACCACTGGGAAAATACGCATCAAAGCTTTGAGATACCACCTCACACCCACTAGGATGGTTAAAACCAACAACAGCAGCAACAACAACAAAACCCAGAAAATAACAAGTGTTGATGAGGATGTGAAGAAATTGAAGGCCTCACATATTGCTGGTGGGAATGTAAGTGGTCCAACCACTATGGAAAACAGTTTTGCAGCTCCTCAAAAGTTAAAGATAGCATTATGGTATAATTCCATTATTCCACTCCTAGGCATTACCCAAAAGAATTGAAAACAGGGGCTCAAATAAGTAAATGCACAGACATGCTTATGCCAGCACTAGTCATAACAGCCAAGGAGTAGAAATAGTACAAATGTCCATCAGTTGATGAGTCAATAAACGAATTGTGGCATATCCGTACAGAAAATATTATTCAACTATAAAAAGGAATGAAGTAATGATACATGGACCATCATGGAGGAATCTCAGAAATCTTCTGTTAAGTAGAACAAGCCAGACACAAGAGGTCACACATATGATTCCACTTATATTAAATATCCCAAATAGATAAATCCTTAGAGACAGAATGCATATTGGTGTTTGCCAGGGACTGGGAGGAGGGCAGAATGGGAAGAAAATGCTTCATGGGTAAGAGGTTTCCATGTGGAGTGATGGAAATGTTTTGTACCTAGGTAGATAGAGATGATGCTTACCAACATGGTGAAAGTCCTAAGGGCCTCTGAACTGTCCACTAAATGGTTCATTTCATGTTATGTGAATTTCACTTCAATAAATGATTTTAAATGCACTAAGCTATTAAAAAACATGACCTACAATCCCACACATACCTCTTTATAAACTCTGTGGGATAGACTAATGTGTAAATGTACTTTTCTCTGGAGAAGAGACAAGAAAGGAGGAGGTGCACACTCTCAAATGGTAACTTTGGACAAGGAAAGGTCAGGCTCTCTTCCTGGCTCACATCGTTATGGTAATTATTTCATAAAATGAAAAGTTTCCATTTCCCCCATGTATTCAGTTCATTCTAACACATTTCCTCTGGCTTACTGACAGCCCGTTTAAACATATGTTTCTTGTATTTTACAGACATACTTGGCAAGTGCAAGACAAAATTGACGCAAACAATGTGGCTTACACAACCGGGAAGCTAAGCTTTCACACTGATTATCCAGCCCTCCATCATCCACCTGGGGTAAGGTGAGCCTCAACATATTTTCCACAAGGCAGGCCAAGGACAAATATCCTCCTATATTTTGAGTCTAACAGACTATAGGTTTCACTAGCTAATTTGTCCTACATAGATCTTCTTCAAGCACAAATCCAAACACAAAATCTCTGTGCCTAAATCCTGAATAGCCTGACATTTCCAAGGGATAGATTTTGGTGTATTTTTTAAAAAAATATTTCTTTGTTTCCTTTTGGAAATAACTATTGGCACTTTTTGCTTTGCCTGGACAAATTTTACGATAGCAGGACATCTTGCTGTCCTTTTGCATATTTACCATTCCCAAGAGAGTTAAAAGAGAAAATGAAACCAGAGAACACAATGTAGGGTTTTCCCATAAAGTTCCATGGCCACCATTCATATCAGTTAGCTATCACTGCATAAAAACCACTTCATAACTTAGTGGCTTAAAAAAATACCATTGGGATGCCCAGGTGGCTCCGTCAGTTACGCTTCTGCCCTTGGCTCAGGTCATGATCTTGGGGTCCTGGGATCGGGCTTCACGTCTGGATCCCTGCTCAGCGGGGAGCCTGCTCTTCCCTCTGCCACTGTCCCTGCTTGTGCTCTCTCTCTCTTTCTTAACTAAATAAATAAGATCTTTTTAAAAAAATAAATAGAAGAATAGCCATTTACTTAGCATACGTTTTTACCGTTTGGGCTGTGTTCAGCTGGGCAGTTCTGCTGTTGGGCTCACTGGAAACTGGTTGACCTGGGCGGACAACCTAAGGTGGCTTGTCTCTGCTCCACTTGATCCATCACCCTCCAGAAGGCTAGCCCAGGTTTATATGAATTCTCAGAGCACAAGCCTTTATGTAAAGGGCCTCTTAGACAAACATTAGTAATCAGCACTATGTCACTTCTGCCATCTTTCATTGTTCTAAAGAAGTCATAATAGGGTAGCCCAGCTTCAAGAGGTGGGAATGCAAAGAGCAAAATAACCATGGTTATTTTTGGAAATCATCTACTCCCACCTACCAGATTCCTCCTCAGGGAGAGACCTGTTCAGCATGGAGCTACAAACCCTCCAGGACAATTTCTGGGAGGACACTCCGCCACTACATTTTTACAAAATTGCCCTTTTACTAAACCAGCAACATATTTACAAAAGCATCATTTTGCTAAACCAAGAAATAAATGGTCAGGACACTGCCTTTGAAAAGATATTTTCTTCCTATTTTTTTAAATAATAATATTTTGTTATGTTAGTCACCATACAGTACATCCTTAGTTTTTGATGTAATGTTCCATGATTCATTACTTGTACATAACACCCAGTGCACCATGCAATACATGCCCTCCTTAATACCCATCACCAGCCTATCCCATTTCCCTACCCCCCTTCCCTCTGAAGCCCTCAGTTTGTTTCCGAGTCCACAGTCTCTCATGGTTCATTCCCCCTTCTGTTTACCCCCCCTTCATTCTTCCCTTTCTTCTCCTACCAATCTTCCTCTTTCTTATGTTCCATAAATGAGTGAAACCATATGATAATTGTCTTTCTCTGCTTGACTTATTTCACTTAGCATTATCTCCTCTTCCTATTTTTATAGCTAAATGGGATTAAATGCAATAACCACACAGAAATCTGTATCTTCAAAAGTAAGGAGAAGTGGACATTCGGGGCAATTCTTAGTTAACGAAGGCAAAGTGGGCCAAAATCAAAATTAGTCTTTTTTTCCATCATGTTGACTGAACAAATTTTCTCTGCACCCTCGTTGTTAACCATTTTCCAGTATGAACTTCACACATTTTAAATTATTTTCTTGACTGTAAAACACCGCATGATTTTTTTTTTTTTAACAAAATGATGATAGTAAAATGACTCCTATAGTCACTTTTGGGTGGAGATGAGGGGCCACAGAGGACACACAATGTGATTTGTTCTAAACGTGCCCCAGAGAGTCTCTAAAACGTTGGGAGTTAAAAGCTAAACTAATCAGCTCAATTCATCTACCAAAGATAGGTTGGAGAAGTTGGACGAAATAAAATTTTAAAAATTCGACTAGAAGGGACCCCTTAGTGGCTCAGTCAGTTAATTGTCTGCCTTTGGCTCGGGTCATGATCTCCAGATCCCGGGATCAAGTCCCTCATTGGGCTCCTTGCAGCCTGCTTCTCCCTCTGCCTGCTGCTCCCCCTGCTTGTGTTCTCTCTCTCTCTCTCTGACAAATAAATAAATAAAATCTTTTGTAAAAATTAGACTAGAAAACTAAAGATTCTAATTTAATATTTTAATTATCTGCTATTTTTTATGAGTTTAGGTTTTGTTTCCAGGTTAAAATTGAAAGCCTAAGGAAAAGTGATTACCTGGCTTTGTAAAAATTCTTGAAATAATATAATGCTTGACATTTTTATAGCATTTTATACTTTTTCAAAATATTGCTACATAGATTACGTTGTCTGGTCCCTCTTAATATTCCTGTAAGGTAGACGATTGATCATGTCTTTCTATGTTAGATGACAAAATGACACACAGCAACATTAAACATTAAATTCTTTCGCTGAATGACATGTGACTAATAGGACACTTAAAACTGAACCCAGGCCTCTGTCTAGTTTTTTTTTTTCCATACCATGGTGGTCTTGAGTTGGACTTTCTAATTACCATAATTTATATAACGTGAACATAGACATTGTCAGACATTACAAACTCTTTAAGTACAGGAACTGAATCTTCCACTTCTCTCTATCTATTCAAACAGTACATATGGACCTGATGTGTGACAGTAGTCACTAGCCATATAGGGTCATTTAAATTTTAATCTAATGTAATTATGTATAAATAAAATTTAAAATGCAGTTCTTCAGTCCTATTGACCACATTTCAAGTCTTAGGCCAGCACCTTTCACGTAATAGAGACTTCACAGGTATGCTATAAAGAGGCAAAGAAACACCACAAAGCTGCACCTATCTCCATCAGTGAATGAAACATGCAAAGATAAATGACCTGATAGAAGCTTTTTAAGTGAAAGATGATTCCTAAAATGTCTAGGTTGTAGTAGGAGAATAATTAGAATGTAGGCAGCTATTTGTGCTATTGGTCAAGTTTCCATCTTGACCATCATTCAAGACCCCGTTGAATCATTCAGGGGTCTTTGTACCAAAGTTTGAGCTTTTTTTTTTATAACAAATAGAATAAGTCACTTTTCTTGTCAGTACAGATGATCTGAATAATGAGTTACCTGTTGAGAGTTGAATTTCATCAGTTTGGATCATGTGGGGCAGGGATAAGGTGACACATCTTTAAAGAAACACGGATGTTCCTTTGCTCACTGTCTTTGGGCCAAAAGTCCCATGCTGCCATAAAGTAACATCTAGAAAGAAAATATTTTTGGTTCTAAATGAATTACATGAAACAGAATTTGGTTTTATACACATCAGGTCCATATGTACTGTTTGAATTAGGTGATGGAAGGGTTGTCTGGCACCATCATCTTTTTTCTTTCATAAGATTGCATTAAAATATAAATATATAAAAGAAGATTATTACTGGCCTTGCCATATATGTAAAAGACATCAATCGATCTTTTTTAAAGATTTATATTGAAATATTCTGTGACTTCATTATGGCAAAATCTGAGAGGATTTAAAGAACACTGATTCTCTCAAAGAGTTATACCATTATTTTGCCTTCTGTTGGTAGACTTGAGGTTGAGGTTTCCATTTCATCCTCCTATTAATCATGCCACTTCATCCTTCATCGCTCTGGCGATGAGACAGTTTTCTACAATGACTTGGTCAGCTTATGCACATTTTTTCGAGCTTAAAAAACTGGCATCAGTTTAAGGTTGGAACGATTTTTAATGTAGACCAGTTCTCTCCTAACACCAGAAAATGAGGCATAATCAACCTGAAATGGGAATTAGAGTTTACAAAGCACATATATACACACACCGCATGATACTAAACTATTAAGAGTTCCGTAAAGGGATTTCCCCGTTTTATAGAAAAGGAACTCGCTGTGTGATGATTTTGAGGCAAATAGACAAAGGTTTGAATGTCAGTTTTACCATGTGTGGCTGAGTTCGTACTAGCTGACCAACTATTTCACTTCTGGGTCTCAGGTTCTTCAGCCATAAAATGGATATGAAAGCACCAAATTCTAAGGACTGTGGTGAGGAATTGATAAATGTACAATCATAATTTGAGAACAAGTATGTATAAGATTTAAAATATTGAAAAAATGTGTGCGGTTTGGGGAAGAAGGCAAGATTTGTGTTCTAGATCTGCATTATCCAATACAGTAGGCACTAGCCATATATGGTCATTTAAATTTTAATCTAAATTAATTATGTATAAATAAAATTTAAAATGCAGTTCTTCAGTCCCATTGACCACATTTCAAATGCACAATAGCCATGTGGGACTAATGTCTACGTATTGGGCAGCATAGAAGAACATTTAGTCACTGCAGAAAGTTCGAATGGACAGCACTGTTCTAGACCCTTTACAGAAATAACCAAGCCAAATGGATATTTTTCCCACTCATATTCCCCCTATTCTGGATGTTTGATCATATTTGCCTCTTTTCTTATTTTTGTTTAACTGAGAATAAAGTTTTCACAGCTGAATAGTGTTCATTTCTTTAAGCAAAAAAGTCTGGGTCTAAACTTAGGTATTCAAAACCACTCACTCATGCTAACTAACGAAGTCATAGAACCTCCATCCAAAAAATGTATTTCTAAATTTTTACTAGTTTTTGCTTTTCAAAATGAAACAATGTTGAACATTTCTCCCTAAATCTTAGTAAAAATAACTATCCTTTTGGTGTCTTATTCCCAATGTTTCTTGAGTTTATCCATCCTCATAGCCCCACCCAACCTCCATTCCCTTCTTATCCTTATACCTGAACTGTCTTATTTAACTCTCAAGTAGTTCCTGTCTCACTAATTCCCCCCCTAAAAAAAACGTATCCTATGTAACACCACTGGACTAATATTCTTCAACTCAGTCTTGGCTACATTACATCTGTAATGTAAAACCCTTTAACAGTTCCCCTCTATGCACAAGAGAAAGTCCAATATTCTTCATCTGACATTCAAGACTCCACAATGAGGGCTTCAATGACCTTTTCAACTGGATCTCTTCCTTTTAGTTGTGAACCTCTATTGCGACCAAAGTGTTTGATACCTAATGAGGTGTGCATTTTTGCACATCCATTATCACTGCACTTGATTTGCTCTCTCCATTCTGCTCTGCATATCCAAAGTCTTATCCATCCTCCTTTGCCCAGTTTAAAGCCCACCTCCCCTATAAAGCCAAAATGAAGTGAGTAAATGCTCCAGCATGAAGTGTTCCCTCCCTATAGCTATTATGATCTGTGCCTTTGGTTTACTAATGAACATTATCATGCCTGTGTTCATGTCTCACCCTGAAACAAGGTTTGAACTATAGAATATTAGTTAAAAGCAACTTTTTCTCTCCAATCCTTTTCCCTGCTGACACAAAAGAGATTTAGGGAGTTTGTTGACTTTATTGCATTCATAACTTTCTGAATCTTTAACAGTGTCAAAAGATGTAAACGTTTACCATTTTAAAACACATTTCTCTATTTCTTTTTACAGGTTCAGTTTCTGCACTGCATAAAACAAACAGTCACTGGGGGAGATTCAGAAATTGTAGATGGGTTTAATGTATGCCGAAAGCTCAAGGAAAAAAATCCTCGAGCATTCCAGATTTTGTCCTCCACTTTTGTGGACTTTACAGACATTGGAGTGGATTACTGTGATTTCTCTGTACAATCCAAACACAAGATTATAGAGTAAGTACTATTTCTACATTTCCCATAGCAATTAAATACCTGACTGCAAATCCTCATTACCCTAAACCTAAAGCTTAAACAGAAGAAAGCTTCGATTAACTCCAGAGCTTACTTTTTATTAACGGTTTAATCCAATTTTAGAAAGAAAAAGAAAAAAAATTTTTTCACCATAAAAAAAATCATTATCAAATTCCATGAACTCTCTCTTCCTAATTAGTATAAGAGAAATAACTAAGACTTTATATATGCTTGACTTTTCTTACATACAAGTTCTACAGAATTATAATCAGTGTGATTGTAGTAGTCAGAATCCTTTCAGCCAGAAGGGAAAAGAATCTAACTCAAATTAGGTAGATCTGATAGATAAAAATGTCATCTGATGTTGATCTCTTTTTTTCTTCATCTTTTAGCTTTGCCATCCTCTGTGTTGGTCTCCTTTTCAAAGATGTCAATAGAAGCTCTGCATTTTCATTGTCCTCAGAGCTGGTAATCACATACACAGAAAGCCCTTATTTCCCAATAGTTATAACAAAACTAGATGACTCACTGCCAGATTAGTATTTAAGTCTATCCTTGAAGCAATCACCATGGCCAGGAAGTCAGAGAATTCCGATTGGCCATTCCTGGATTACATGTTCATCTCTGAAGCAAAGTCAAACTCATTTGAACCACATGGGCTGAGAATGAAACAGGAATGTCTGCCTAAATTGATGCCAACAAAAATCGTATTTCCCTACATAGAACATTTTATTATTTTTTCTTTTTTTTAATTAGTTTTTTTTTAAAGATTTTATTTATTTATTTGACAGAGATAGAGACAGCCAGCGAGAGAGGGAACACAAGCAGGGGGAGTGGGAGAGGAAGAAGCAGACTCATAGCAGAGGAGCCTGATGTGGGGCTCGATCCCATAACGCCGGGATCACGCCCTGAGCCAAAGGCAGACGTTCAACCGCTGTGCCACCCAGGCGCCCCTATTATTTTTTCATTTAACGTTATTTTGACATAATTTTCCCAAGTATTTACGAAGGCCACAAATCTATCCTTTTATTTGAGAATTATCTTACCTTGTCTTTCCTGGACATGATTTATTTAATCAGACCTCAGTTCATGAATTTTGGAGTGTTTCCAATTTTATTTATTTATTTATTTATTTATTTATTTATTTATTTATTTTACTTAGTTAACATACAGCACAATATTGGTTTCTGGAGTAGAATTCAGTAAGTCATCACTTACATACAACACCCAGTGCTCATCACAAAAAGTGCCCTCCCTAATACCCATCACCCATCTAGCCCATCACTGACCCACCACCCTCCATCAACCCTCAGTTTATTCTCTATCATTAAGAATCTCTTATGGCTTATTTCTCTCTCTCCCTTATGCCCTCCTTCCCATATGTTCATCTATTTTCTTTCTTAAATTCCACCTATAAGTGAGATCATATGGTATTTGTCTTTCTCAGACTGACTTATTTCACTCAGCATAATACACTTTAGCTCTATCCAAGTCATTGCAAATAGCAAGATTTCATTCTCTTTGATGGTTGAGTAATATTCCATTGTGTATATTTCCCATATCTTCTTTTTTTTAAGATTTTACTTTATTTATTTGAAAGAGAGAGAGAGAAAGGGAAGGCACAGAGGGAGAGTTGGAGGGAGAAGCAGACTCCCAGCTGAGCAGACAGCCTGATATGGGGCTCGATCCCAGGATCCTGAGATCATGACCTGAGCTGTAGGCAGACACTTAACCGACTGAGCCACCCAGGCACCCCTCCCATGTCTTCTTTATCCATTAATCAGTTGATGGACATTTGGGCTCTCTCTATAGTTTGGCTATTGCTGCTAATGTTGCTATAAACATCGGGGTACATGTACCCCTTTAAATCCCTATTGTTGTATCCTTTGGGTATCCTAGTAGTGCAATTGTTGGGTCATAGGGGTGTTTCCAATTTTAGAGTTGAGTCTGTGTTCTTCTTTTAGTAGAAACAGCCAGATAATATGAGAATTAACTCACTTAACAAATAATCAAATACCAAATATGCAAACTCATCTTTCTTATATAAACATACGGACTTCATTTATTCATTCAACAAGTTTTTATTGAGAGCAGCCACTCTTCTTGCTGGTTGGAATATATCCGTAGACAAAACAAAGATTCCTGCCCTCATGTAGCTTAAATTTAATGGGGGAAGAGGAAATTAGAGATTTTAAAACAAATGAGTAAATTACAGTGACTGTTAAAACATTTTTTAAGTGTTTAAGAAAAAAAGGAGAAGTAGGGCAGAATAAGGGGAATCTGTAGAACCAAAGACTTAGGGAAGATGGAACTTGCACTATTTATGTGTGGTGAGGAAAAGCTTTCCTGAGTAGGTGGTATTTGAGCAAAAACTTAAAGGAGCGAAGGACTCCCAGAAGAGGAGTCGTTTCCAGAAGCAGCTAAAGCAAATGTCCTAAGAAGCCTCTAAGAGCACAGCTGGTGTTCAAAGGACAGCAAGGAGGCTGGTGTGGAGCAGAGTTTTAAGAGAGGAGGTCAGATGGGAGTAAGTTCATGTTGAGCCTTGTTATCCATTGTTTAAAACCATATTGCCTTTCACTCTCAGTGAAATAGGGAGCTGCTGAGAGATTTCAAGCAGAAGAGAGACATTTATATTTATATAAATTTATTTACATTTTATTTCCCAGAGCCCATTGTCTCTTATGGTTCATTCCGCCTTCTGTTTATCCCCCCTTCATTCTTCCCTTCCTTCTCCTACCGAAAACAAACTGAGGGCTTCAGAGGGGAGGGGGGTATGGGACTGGGATAGACCAGTGATGGGTATTAAGGAGGGCACATATTGCATGTTGCACTGGGTGTTATACACAAATAATGAATAATGGAACACTACATCAAAAACTAAGGATATACTGTACGGTGACTAACATAACATAATAAAAATTATTATTTAAAAAAACAAATAAATAAAATTTATTTACATTTTAAATGGGTCACCGTGGCTGTTGTGCTGAATATAGTGAAGAAAGGAAGGACAGAAACAGGAAGACCAGTCAGGAAGCCACTGCAGGACAGTAGGCTAGAGGTGAGGGTAACTTGAACATGAGTAGCCCACGTGGTGGGAGAGGCAGTGTGGAGAACTGCTTAAGGATGTGTTTTGCAGGTTGAAACAGCATATTTTCCTGACAGATGGGATGAAGAGTGTGAGAGAAAGAGAGCCATCAAAAATAAATTCTAGTTCAGAATCATGTTCTCTGAGAGTCAGTGGCCACAGTGAAAAAGAGAAGAAATAACTCTTGGATTCCTAGTTTTAACATGATGGTTTTAACTATTCAAAAATTACCTTAAAAATCCATGACAGATTGCATAATTTTGTTGTGGCAGAATATAACTGCAGATTCTGCAAGGCTGGTGAGCGGAGGCAGAACAAATAAACCCTTCGTTATTGAGTGAGATTAATTGAATGTTCATCATCCGAATCATAATTTGTCTTTGTTATTTTTTGGAGTAGAATTCCAGAATTTGGCCATTGTCAAGTGTTAAGGTCTCAGGGATATCCCTGAGACTAGCAAGTGGTTAATGTTAATCCGATTTAAAATGTATTTTTAAACAACAGGGGGTGAAACGAATAGGGTTTTCAACTAATTGAGGGATTTGGTTGTCTGTGTGTTTGGGTTAATTTAATATTCCTCATGCTTAAATTTTTAACTCCTTTGAGATGTTTATGTCCTATCTAGTACAAAAAGATCTTAGAGGCTGCTGGCAGAATTAGGGTACAATGCAGTATAATGAAAAGTAAACAGAAAAAGAAACTAGGAAAAATAATAATGGTGAGACTGAGCTACAGCAGTGCATCCTCATGGCTACAAGTTCAATCCCATGAACACTGCTCCTACTCTTTGCCTGGTTAGTGGTGTAATCACGGTCTAGTGACTCAGGCTTGCTAAGCACAGTCTCTTTGCCAGTACAAAGGGAGTAATAGCAATGCCTACCACATACAACCGAAGCGGGAATTATAGAGACAATAGATAGACTTCCCCTGCCTGGCTCTGAAAGAGTAGAATAACTTTTAGCAGCTAAAATTCTATAAAGTCCAACACAACTACTAGTGATAGATTTCAGTTTCAGCTCTGAGTTTCTACAGACCAAAGCAAGGAGGCAACATAATCAATTTGCAAGATTCGAGACACTTCTAAAGTGTGAAATAAATTTTTCCTGCAGATTCCAGTAAAATGTGATGTGGGCAACACCACAGTGACATACAACAAATTCAAGTAGTCCCATCTCTCAATGAGACAGACTGTTGTAACTAACGAGGAGCAGTCACGTCACCAACTCTGATGGCAGGAACTGATTCTACAGTCCTTTCACTGGGTTCTTTTGTTGGCATCACTGATGACATTTTGCTTTTGCTGATTTGCAGTCATTGGGATGCTGGTTTATGTTCAAATGTTTGCCCCTTATGTATTGCTAGTATGTAACCAGTTACTCCTCATCTTTGGAGGCTTTTTACCCATTCCTTAGCATGTAACCCTGCATTGGGACCTCCATTTCATTCTGTGGCTGCACAAAGAATGCGTAATGAGACTCAGTTTTGCATTTTAGGTTGACCTTCAAGATATCAACCAATCAGCTCCTCTAACATTGTTCAATCCCTAAAATAATGTCTTCTCTAGACCTCAAAACTAAATTTTCTTTCTTTTCCCCTCATGTCATTGCTGAAAAATGCTAAATAATGAATTTGTGCCTTGTTTTCTCAGATAGAAAGTAAACATCAGGCAAAAGGAGACAGAGACTGTCTCTCTCTTGATCTCTCTCTCTCGCTCTCTCTCTCTCTCACACACAAAGAGAAAATATTGATTAGTATTGCCTATATATATGAACTTTTTGGAAATGAAAGTGTAATACAATGGTTCATGGGGTACACAATTCTGATTTTCCTTAAATTGATGAGTCACAAAATTTCTTTCATTGATATGTGAGGATACACACATGAACTCCAAAAGGGAGCACTCATTACTAGCACAACCATTTCCATCAAAGAATTACGATGTCAATGAAAAAAAGAAACAGATCGCCTGAGTGGCTTGTGTAGAAGACCCCCAAGAAGTTTTAAAGTCATGACAACCTTGTCTGTAACACAGTGGATGGCACAAAGGGTGTCATCATTAAATGTACAGAAAATAGCATAGGGAGAGTGGAGGGAAAGGGAATCAGGAGCAATGAGGCTAGAATCTTAAGATTAAAAGACAAAATGGCCTTAGAAACTGTGAAAGGGTCTGAAACCCACAGTGTAAATTCTAACAGGGCAATTGAAAGGTCAGTCACTGCCCTTTGTGCCACTCAGACCTTTGTGGAGGCCCACAGTCTCTTCCGATGATTGACCTTTTCCTTGACTCTTTGTTCAGAAAGCCGCAACCTGCAGGCCACGGAGTATTCTTCATCTGTGTGGAAAGGATGGGGGAAGGAGGGAGGGCACTCCTTGCCTATTCAGTCATATTTGCTTTTTAATCAATATATGTAAATTCTGGTTTTAAGGGTCCAAGAGCCTTATTGAAAACCTGTTCCTTTTTTCACTTTCTTTCCCCGGTGTGGTTTCAATAGGTGGTTTTCTGTCACTATCAAAAAGCAGAGTTGTGGCTAACGACCAGTTCTTAGAGTTTACTGTTACAATTACCTTTGGCTCAGAAAATTGAATATTAATCTGAGTCACAAAGCAGAGGGACCCAGAGGGCCACAATTTATATGCCACAGGCAATCACGTTTTCTTCCTATACCCTGACTTGTTGATAATGGTTCACTCTGTGTGATTGGTCAGCTAAGTATGATCTAGACTCCAAATCAGCGTCACCAAGTCCCTGGGTACATGCAGCAGTCTCTTTGGTTTGATCCATCAGGTCTGGATCCCTGTCAGCTGTAGGCTCATAGTACCACCTCCTGGGCCGGCCCAGGAACAACTCTAGGCACTTTGCCACCATCCTTGCTCACCTTCAGTTTTTATCCATCCTTCCTTTCTTCTATCTAAAGAAAGGATAGAGTTGGTAGATGCTTTAGGACTGACTGAAAGTTTACCTTCCCGATAAGCTTAACAATATATCTTCCTTTTGCTTCTGTGTGGAAACAGTGCTTATGTTGTGCTAGTTATAACAAGCATAGCTTAAATTAGAAAATAATGGTATTTTTTTTACATCGAAAGTAATATTACCCTACATTGTCATGATTATGATGCATATTCTAAGGAAGGGTAGAGAAATCACAATATACTATCTCAAAAGTACTAAAAAGACCTTGGTATTCTCCCAGGGTACTGAAAAAAGTATAGAGAGTCACATATGCAATGAATATTTATTAATGGCCTATGATGTGCAGGCTCTATGTTAAGTGCTGAGAATACAATATTAAATGAGATAGAGTATTGGTTTTCTAGAAGCCTATATACTAAGATACATAGTACAGATAGATACAAAGAACATATCCCAGGCTAGATTCTTCTTTTCTCTATGTCTTCGTTTCCCTACCTGTAAACTAAGGGTTGAATTAGAACAGTGAATTTCACACTTTTAGAAAATAGATCATTCCTCCCAATCATGCTTCAAAAAAATTATACTTAAAACCCTAATAAAGTGGTTGACCATGAATTTGTAACATTAAAAATATTTAATACATAAAAGCTACTATTTTAAAGAATGAGGAATGAATTCATTTCCCAAAATATAAAAAAAATAACTGGAATCTTTCAGTAACATTTATTTTAAGTTAATTTGAATCATTCTGGCACTTACGTAGTAAGGTTTCAAAAAATACCTGCTAAATGGATGGCCAACATGAGAAGATACTCAACGTTACTCGTCATCAGGGAAATGCAAATCAACACCACAATGAGCTATCACCTCACACCTGTCAGACTGGCTAAAATCAAACACACAAGAAACAGCAAGTGTTGACGAGGATGTGGAGAAAAAGGCACCCTCGTGCACTGTTGGTGGGAATGCAAACTGGTGCAGCCACTGTGGAAAACATTACGGAGGTTCCTCATAAAGTTAAAAATAGAATTACCCCACAATGCAGTAATTACACTATGTAGAATTTAAGAACAAGCCGAAGAAAAAAAGATAAACCAAGAAACAGACTCTTAGCTACAGAGAACAGACTGTTGGCTGCCGGGGGGAGGTGGGTTGGGAAATGGGCGAAGTAGGTAAAGGGGATTAAGAGCGCTCTCATCTTGATGAGCAGTGGATGTAGAGGTTGCCATATCCCTACAGGATACGCATGAAGCTTAATATAACACTGTGGGTTACTATACTGGATTGAAAATCTTTTAAAAACTGCTAAATGAATGAATAAAAAACAAATGAGCACATCATACCACAGATAGCCTTAATACCTTTTGTACATGTCTTTGGATTCTTTAATACTGTATTTCAGACACATCTTCCAAGACAAATTGACCCTCAGAAATGTAAATAAATACCTCATGGCTTTTTAACTTTTTTTCTCTTTAAAAAACAGATTAGATGATAAAGGCCAAGTGGTTCGCATCAACTTCAATAATGCAACCAGAGACACGGCATTTGATGTACCTGTTGAAAGAGTTCAGCCTTTTTATGCTGCTCTGAGGGAGTTTGTTGACCTCATGAACTGTAAGGAATCCAAGTTTACTTTCAAGATGAATCCAGGTCAGTGAACACATTTTCTTAAACAACTGAAAACATGGATGTTCTTTAAGCTTAACCACGTAGAGCAGTATCGCGAGCAGTTTTTCTCAGATACAGCGTGTGGAACCCTTATAACGGAATCTTTGTCAGCAGCCCCTGTCCCTGCTCGGCCGCCTCTCCAGACTTAAAAATACTCATTCTTAACAAACTCCTAGGTAACCTTTAAGCACACCGAAATTTAATAACCTCCAACCTAAAGAAAAAGTATGTGAAAGACAAGCTCTAAGCCAAATGAAATCTCATGTCTGAGGTCAAGACAGATGACTTATATTTTCTGTGCCGATAGCCAGTCAATATGAACTGCGGCTTCGACTTAATTCTTCTATCCCAGTAAACAAGTGAAAGTATCCCCATGATTCTCACTCATGAGGTACATGGGTCGTGTGTACTCATTTAGCTTATCTGGTCTGGCAGAAAGAGTGCTACCTGAAATAAGCGGTATTTGTAGTCCAGCTACTTGAAATAAAGGAACAGAAAGCATTGTGTTTGTTCTTGACCATCTCTACTCAGTGAAGTGACCTCAAACTTGAGGCTTTCCATATCTATAGTAAAAACAGAATTTCTCTCTACTGTTGACCTGGCCAAGTGGAAGGTGCTTTTACTTCTGACTATTTTTTGAATTGATCTTTGACATCATAAAGTAATACTAGAAACCTCTATAAATCCACTGATATGCAGGCTCCACAGGCTGATTTTAAGAGCAGTAACATATAAAATTGAAATACCAGGAGAGAAAAATACCAAAAAAAATAGAAATTGGAATCCGAGCTCCACTGTCTAATGGTTGTATAGCTTCAGGCAAATCCCTCAACTTCCTGGAGCCTCAGTTTTCTCACACAAAAAGAAGAGCTCACACTCTTCTCGGGATTTTTATGAGGCTTGGAAATAATGCACACAAAATACTGGGAACATAGAAGACAAACCAAGTCATTATCCTTTTAATTATTTGAAGCTGTTAAACTGGAAATAAACCTTTCTAAGTAAGTAAATAAACATTTCTAAATAACAACCGGGAAGAACAATTCAAAGTTTTACACAAAGATAATATTTTAAGTAGAAATTATAAAAGTGTCTACAGATGCCTGTACTTTAAATGTCAAAAGGTCTAAAGCAGTTTGCGTCCAATGGCCTAAGTTCTGTGAAAAAGCAAGTGCACAGTTTTCAGTCAGAGAAAGACAAATACCATATGATTTCACTCATCTGTGGAATTTAAGAAACAAAACAGACGAACATGGGGGAGGGAGAAAGAGAGAGGGAAGCAAACCATAAAACAGACTCTTCAGAGAACAAACTGAGGTTTGATGGAGTGGAAGTGGGCAGGAGGGGTGGGCCAAACGGGTGACGGGTATTAAGGGGGCGCTTGGTTGTGATGAACACTATGGAAGTGATGGATCACTAAATTCTGCTCCTGCAACAAATATTACACTATATGTTAACTACCTAGAATTTAGATAAAAACTTGAAACAAACAAAAAAACGAGACAAACAAACATACTGTTTCTCGATGTGAACAAAGTAGCAATGTTATTTTGCATTTTATATTTTCTAGGTCTGCAAATCATTTAAATTCATGATTATTCATGTTGAAAAAAATCTTTTGTCTAGGTGATGTGATTACTTTTGATAACTGGCGTTTACTTCATGGCCGATGTAGCTATGAAGCAGGAACAGAGATATCTCGCCATCTGGAAGGAGCTTATGCTGACTGGGATGTAGTGATGTCAAGGCTTCGTATCTTAAGGCAGAGTATCCAGAATAGAAACTGAATCTCCTGTCTGCAATTTCAGTAAGATTCCAATTATAAGATATGGCAAGGTTGTCTTCACAGACCACGGTCCATGTCATTTACATATTAATTTCTTTCACATTGAATATGTCACCTTTCTTGAATGGGTTTTCTTTTCTTTGTAATCACATATAATGCCAACTTTTTAGATGTTTTAGCAGTGTTCTTTCCAAATAAAGCATTTCTTCTGCTCTATTGCATGTATGATCTAATTTCTTTTGCCTGTATAGGAGAGTCTCCAGAATGCCTACAAATAGTTTTGTATCAAATAAAACTTTTTCAAATGAAGCCTTTTTTAAATAAAGCTTTTGTTTCAAATAAAGCTTGTGTTTCAAATAAAACTTGTCTCAAATAAAACATGTTTCTCCTCTGTTCTCTGTAGAGTCTCAGTTTTCATGACTGCATGTGACTGTCCTTAGCGTGATTGGAAAAAGTCTTCATATTTTCAAAGATCTGTTTTATTCACTTTTATTATAGGTTTCTGTTATCCAAATTTTCAGACCTCAAGAACATGTGATCTCAACATTTTCTTTAACAGCTGAATTATGACACCAAACCCAAACATGTCAAATTAAGAAAAAACCTAGTCTCCTTAAGTTTCTCTTGCCCTAAGTAAACACTCCTAAGTATTGCCAGAATAGCTTACACCTGTCTGTGAATCAGTTCTCATTCCTTGCCTTCAACTAATAACTAGGAAAGGTACAACCAAGGTGCACACAACCCTCATATACAAACACAATGTCTGCTAACCTCAGGACCACTTCACCTGCTGATCTTGCCTTCCTCTATGGCCACTCCTTGCCCCCAGTGGTGGAACACAGATATCACTGCCAGCCATGGAAGTCCCACTCCTGGTGAGCCCAGTCCCTTCCCCAACCCCGCTGAAAGCAAATTATCATTTGCTGAAATCCTGGTAATATAGATTTTTAGTTGATAACTTTGGGGACCTAAACAGCCCTCTAATTTTTTAAGTGTTAATGACTCACTGCTGTGGAGCTCTACCTGTTGCCTTAAGACCAAGTGAAAACTCAACTTCCAACCATGTGCTCCTTCTACTTCACACTCATTGGGTGTCCACGGCACCGGGAGGCTAGATCACAGGTGCTGTGAGCCCATGTCAGCACACACTCTGATTCTCTAAACTCTGGTATTGAGTCCACATTGCCAGCCCAGACTCCCCTTTCCCCGACAACACTGCCTTGTCCTTTCCTATCGTCTGGTTTTGATCAAGATTACAGTAATATATCATGTATGATTAATGTCTTTGAACTTCAAAAGGAATGGGTTGGGTTCTCAATCTCCTCTCTCATAAGGCACCCCTAGTGAATAGGTGAGTTCAATGGAGACATGGCCTGATTCTAAGAGGCAGCATTCAATACCTAAAAATAATTTTCTGGAGTGACCCTAGCTTCATCCATTTACAGCATCTAAACCCTAGGCACTTGCCAGGCTAAAGTGACTTATACTTTTATTCATTCAGCAGATATTTACCCTATAGCTGGTATATGTCATGCACTCCGCTAGACTAAGGACACAGAAGGACTTGAGATGTGCCTGCTTATAGTCTGGTAGAGGAACCGATAAGGATATAGATGACGATATGTAATGTTAACAGAATGGTTCATAGGAAGGAAACCAAGCCAGACTGGGAAGATTGATCAAAGCTTCAGTCTGAGTTGAATGGGTGTCAATAGTAGTTTTTCAGGCAAAGAAGGGAACATGACTGTCCAAGTCAAAGGGCAAAAGAGGCACAGAGAACTGAGTGTGAACAGAGTGCATGTGTTGACTTAAAGTGAAAAATCGTGGACTAGCAGTGGTGTAAATTCTGGGACTGTGTGCCTAGGTTCAAACTATAATGATGACGGTTAGCTGTGTATTTGAACATATAACATGTTCCCTGAAGCCTCAGTTTTTCTATCTATAAATGAGACTAGTAACAGTTCTTATCTGATTAAATTTTCATGAGGATTAAATGCAAGTTCATGTAAAGCAATATTTTCCCAAACTTCTCAAATAATGAATCACACATTGATTTTTGTGTGTTGTTTTTAAGTTTTTTAATGTTTTTTAACGTTTTTAAAGTTAAGTGTGTGTGCACGTTGTGCACATCTTTTTTTGCCTTTTTGAGTCTTTATTTTAATTCCAGTTAACATACCATCAGTTTGTTCTCTATAATTAAGAGTCTGTTTCTTGATTTGTCCCTCTCTCTCTTTTTCCTTTGCCCATTTGTCTTCTTAAATTCCACATATGAGTGAAATCATATAGTATTTGTCTTTCTCTGACTGACTTATTTCACCTAGCATTATACTCTCTAGCTCCATCCATGTCGTTGTAAATGGCAAGATTTCACTTTTTTATGGCTGAATAGTATTCATTGTAGATCTATACCACGTCTTCTTTGTATATTTGGACTGCTTCCATATCTTGGCTATTATAAATAATGCTGCTATAAACATAGGGGTGCATGTATACCTTTAAATTAGTGTTTTTGTATTCTTTGGGTAAATACCCACTAGTGCGATTGTTAGAGCATAGGGTAATTCTATTTTTAACTTTTTGAGAAACCTCCATATTGTTTTCCACAGTGGCTGTACCACTTTACATTCCCACCAACAGTGTGTAAGAGCTCCTTTTTCTCTACATTCTTGCCAACACCTGTTATTTCTTGTGTTATTAATTTTAGCCATTCTGACAGGTGTGAGGTGGTATCTCATTATGGTGTTGATTTGTATTCACCTGATGATGAGTGATGTTGAGCATCTTTTCATGTGTCTGCTGGCCATCTGGATGTCTTTGGAAAAATGTCTACTCCTGTCTTCTGCCCATCTTTTAATTGGATTATTTCCTTTTTGGGTGTTGAGTTTCCGAAGTTTTTCACAGATTCTGGATATTAGCTCTTTATCAGGTATGTCATTTGCAAATATCTTCTCCCATTCTGTAGTTTGCCCTTTAGGTTTTTGATTGTCTCCTTCTCTGTGCAGAAGTTTTTATTTTGATGAAGTCCCAATAGTTTATTTTTGCTTTTGTTTCTCTTGCCTGGGGAGATATATCTAGAAAGCAGTTGCTACGGCTGATGTCAAAAAAGTTACTGCCTGTGTTCTCTTCTAGGATTTTTATGATTCCAGGTCTCACATTTAGATCTTTAATCCATTCTGAACTTATTTTTGTGTATAGTGTAAGAAACTGGCCCAGTTCCTTTTTCTTTCTCTTTCTTTCTCTTTCTTTCTTTCTTTTTCTTTCTTTCTTTCTTTCTTTCTTTCTTTCTTTCTTTCTTTCTCTTTCTTTCTTTCTTTTTTTTTTTTCTTTTCTTTTCTTTTCTTTTCTTTTCTTTTCTTTTCTTTTCTTTTCTTTTCTTTTCTTTTCTTTCTATGCTGCTGTCCAGTTTTCCCAACTTCATTTGTTGAAGAGACTTTTTCCCATTGCATATTCTTCTTGCTTTGTCAAAGATTAATTGACCATATACTTGTGGGCTTATATCTGGGCTTTCTATTCTGTTCCATTGATCTATGTGTCTATTTTTATGCTAGTACCATACTTTTTTGGTTACTACACCTTTGTAATACAACTTGAAGTCTGGAATTGTGATGCCTCCAGCTTTGCTTTTCTTTTTCAAGATTGCTTTGACTCTTCAGGGTCTTTTGTGACTCCATACAAATTTTAGAATTTTTTCTAGTTCTATGAATGTGCATGTTTTAATACAACTTCCTAGACTCATTCCCTGAAGATTACAATTCAGTGGGTCTGGGATAAGGAACAGGAACTGTATTTTTTATCAAAGATCCCAGGTGATATGCCTCATCAAAAAGTTTGAAAAATATTGATGTAAAGCATTTAGCGTAGTTTCTAGCTGAAAGTAAGTGCTCAACATATGTTAACAATTATTAGTTATAATAACAGAGGTTGTAGAGGAAGAGGGTAGATTAGGGTAAAAAGAGATTTATGAAGCTGGAGACAGAGATGGGGCCAAGTCATGAAATGTTAAAATGCATGTTGCACTAAAGATCCGATTTTTTTATCTTGAAAGTAATGAGGAACCATTTAAAAGTTTTTAAGCATTAAAGTGCCTTGATCAGATATTCATTATTTAAAGATGCATTTGGCTACATTGTGGACAGAATTGTAAATGAGCAAGACCAGAGGCCATAAATCCACTCACAAGGTTGTGAATCCACTTACTGAAAGAATTTGGATGAGAAGTTAGGAAGGATTGAATGAGAATGCTTGGGAGAGGGACAAGAAGAGGAGAGATATTTAGAAGCCAAATCTAGAGGACCTGAGGACCCATGGAAGGAGGGAGATGTTTAAGATGTTTCTTAACATGGGTTTCTACTTGGGAAAGAGAGACTAACAGTGATTCCAAGTACAAGGAGAGAAACCACAACAGCAGAAACAAGCTTGTGGCAAGAAAACAAATCCACTTTCGAGCAGACTGAATTTGAATTGCCCCCGAGTTAGTCTACTTGGCAGCTAGACATATATGCACACACACAGCTTGGGACAGACACCTGGAATAGAGCGCTCCATTTGGAAAGTATATAGATGGTGGATGAAATCATCACTTGTTTTCCTGGAGACATTTAGTGATTGTGACCAAGGTCACAAGCCTCATGGTAGGATGATAACCTAATGATATTGGCCTAGTTTGTGGAATCAGTTACACTTTGAACATAAAGAATCTGCAGTGGCTTATATTCAAACTCAGCTAGACCTCTTACATATCATATTTTGTTGCTAGAAGACAGCATTCCAAGCCAGCACCCCACGGCCTGGCTGTTTCCTTCTCTGTCAGAAATTATTTCTGCCCTGGAAAGGAGGGACAGAAGGATTGGATGCAGTTGCAACAATTTCTGAAGTGTTATATAGGACATGACATATTATGGGCTACAGCAGCTGGTGCTGACTAAAGATGATTGGGTTTCCTGGATATAATGGTCTAAAGATTTGACTTTCCCCCAAACTCATAATAGATCTGAGGTAACTTGGATTGGAATTTACCCATATTTGGCAGTGGGGATTCTTACTGTCTGTTCCATTGCTCTGATTTGACTTGGAGAATATTAGCTGCTTGGCAGGTTAATCAGAATAACTCCACAGGTCACAAGAATGACATGTCACTGGTCTCTATTTCTCCCTCAAGCTAACCACTAAAAGGTGAGCAAGTGACTATTGGTACAGGGAATTTATGCAAAAGAAGGAATTCCAGGGAGAAACTGAGTGACACTGAGGGTAATTTCATGGTTCAGGAACTTAAACTAGGAAACAGGAAACATTTTATAAACAAAAGTACCCCTTTATGTTAAATATGATTTTAAGGACACATCTGAACTGAAATCTCTTGCAATGAAAATGTGATTTGGTTGGACTTAATGACATGTAGCATACCTCTCTGTCTCTGCACAGCTGCCTGGAATACTCTTCCCTGTTATCTTTTAAGCCTAGAAAATTCTTCCTCCTCCTTCAAAATTTAGGTTACATTTCACCTCCCCTGGGAGACCTTTCCTTATTCTTCTAGTATGGCTTAAGCACCCTTTACTCTGGCTTCCACCGAGCCTTACATACAGGTTTGTATATTTATCCATTCATTCTAGCAATATTCATGAGCATGTACTATGTACCAGACACTATTTAGTGCACTGGTAATACTGTGATGAGCAAGACAGACATAAGGGCTCTCTTAGAGCTAATGGTCTAGTGGTAATATCAAGCATTGATCAAATAATCACATAAATAAGTAATTTTGAATTATGGCAACTGCTATAGGTGGAAAGTCCAAGAAGCTACAGCAGTATAAAATAAGAAGATAGGACAAATAAGAAGAAAGTGGGACTCAGGGAAGGCTTCCCTAAGGAAGAAGCTTTTGAGCTGTTTGATGAAGAATGATATACAATGATGATACTTTGGCCTCAATTAACAGAAACTCTAAATCTAACAATAAGGAAATTTTTTTAAAGATTTTATTTTATTTACTTATTTATTTAGAGAGAGAGAGAGAGAGCAAGCAGAGAGAGGGACAAAGGGAGAGAGAGAATCTCAAGTAGACACCCCACTGAGCACAGAGCCCAACATGGGGCTCAATCCCACGACCCTGAGGTCCTGACTGAGCCAAAATCAAGAGTCAGATGCTTCACCAACTGAGCCAAACAGGCGCCCAAATAAGGAAGTTTTTTATCTCATAAAACATGGAGTCCAGAAGCTTCCCCATACTGTGTATCCCCATTCCCACCTCTGTGCAGCCATTTTGGCTCTGTCTTCAAGTGTGTGCTTCACCCTCTGGTAAAGCTGGTAAAATGGCTACAAAAGTCCCAGGTCTCACATTCAGACATGACTGCAGAATGAAAAAGAAAGAAACAGACTTTTCTTACGTCACCTTCTTAGAAGCATAGAAATGCTTCCCAGAACCTCTCAGACAGGCTTCTCCTCATGCCTTCTCAACCAGAATTAGGTCAAATACACTCTCCTAAACTAACTACTGACAGAAGGAAATGGGATTTCCGTGACAAACTGAAACAAGCCAGGACCTGCCCTTGGGCTGGGGAGGTGGTTTCTATCTCTGGTGCACATGGTTGTATGGAGAAGGAGTGAATAACTAAAAAGTTGGGATGAACATGAAGGCTAGATGGCATGTAGACAACCACTAGTGTCTGTGCTGGATAGGAGAGATTTGTCTAGGGGAAGGGAAAGGGGAAGGCAGGCAGGGAGAGCATGCCTGTGAGAGCAAGCAGAGTAAGGACTCTGGCATGGAAGGCAGCATGGTGCCCTTGAAAAAATAAAGGAAGGCCATGAGTCTAAGAAGCCAGGTAGGCAACAAGCAGAGTCCAATATACTGTGAACCCTTTAGGCAGAGATATTTTCATTTGTGTCTCTCCAGTGCCTAAATGTTTATAGAATAAGTGAGGGGTACTAGGTCGGTTGTTTCTCAGAGTTCCTTATTTTACATTTTCAACGAAATCAAGTCCCATCCTCAGGATCTCAGTCACCCAAAAAAGTCTTCATTTTTTGTGTCAGGCAGGACCTCATTTCTTTCTCCCTCTCTACTGTGTAACACATTTTATCTATGCACATACCAAATTTTAGCCTCAAAAGCTTTCCCACTCTCCCAGAATCAGTCCATTCACCAATTTAAAACAATCTGATAGGGAACTTCCAGTTTCCAGTCCTTGCTCCATTCTCACAGCAAGTAAAAAAGCTGAACAAACTGAAAAATCAACAACTCTTCTTAGATTTGTCAGACAAGTGAGGTTATAGGGGGAATCACTGCCCTGAAAATTGTACAGACAGAAGGCAAATACAGAGAATCACAATGTACCAGAGTAGAAACTTCCACAGGAACCAGTGCCAGGGTAGGAAGACCTGAATTATAACTGGCAAACTGCTGAAGGCTCAATACGGACAAGTCCAAGAGAAAAAAACATATCAGACTATATCAGAACTTAACCTACCTGGAAGATCTAAAATACACAACTCTAGACTCCGTCAGCCATCCTGAGCCACCTAAAGAAGGGAACAAATTAAGAAGCACTGAAGTTCACAGTCAACAAGCAAAGACTCATCAAAAGACTAAGACCTAATCATAGGATTACAGAGCACTTCCCCTCCCCCTACATCTTATCACTACCTTATTAAAGGATATTTACCGCCAATCCTTTTACCTCATATATCATGTCCACCTTTCAACAAAAAATTACAAGGCTTACTAAAAGATAAAAAAAACAGAGTTTGAAGAGACTGAACAAGTCTCAGAACCAGAGTCAGATATGGCCGGCATGTTGGAATTATCAGACCAGTAACTCTAAAAAAAAAAAACAAAAAAAAACACAAAAAAACCCCAAAAAACTTATTAATATGCTAAGATCTTTAATAGAAAAGTATACAACACACAATAACAGATGGATAGTATAAGCAGGGAGGTAGAAATTCTAAGAAATAATTGAAAAGAAATGCTAGAGATCAAAACCACTATAACAGAAATGAAGAATATCTTTGATGGGCTCATAAGGGGAGTAGACCCAGCTAAAGAAAGAATATCTGAGCTTCAGGATATGAAAGTAGAAATTTCCAAAACTGAAAAACAAAAAGAAAAAACAAACTGAAAAAAAAAAAATAGAACAGAATATCCAAGGACTGTGGGACAGCTACAACTTGATTTGCTTTTCTATCTGGATGACCTATCTACTGCTAGAAGTAGGGTATTGAAGTCCCCTACTATTATTGTATTATTTTCTATTTCTTGTTTCAGAGCTTTTAGCATCTGCTTAATGTATTTAGAAGCTCTGATTCATATAAGAGGTTCATATCCAAAATATATGAAGAACTCATACAACTCAATAACCACCACCAACAACAATCCATTTGAAAAATGGGCAGAGGAACTACATAGAAATTTTTCAAAAGAAGATATACAAAAATGGTTGACAAGTACATAAAAAGATGCTCATCATTAATTATCAGGGAAATGCAATCAAACCACAATGAGATATAACCTAACATCTTAGAATAGCTATCATCTAAAAGACAAGAGATAAGTGTTGTCAAGGACCATTAAGAAAAGGGAACCCTTGTGTACTGTTGGTGGAAATGCAAACTGGTGCAGCCACTATGGAAAACAGTGTGGAGGTTCCTCAAAAAAATAAAAATAGAAATACCAGGGGTGCCTGGGTGGCACAGCGGTTAAGCGTCTGCCTTCGGCTCAGGGCGTGATCCCGGCGTTCCGGGATCGAGCCCCACATCAGGCTCCTCTGCTATGAGCCTGCTTCTTCCTCTCCCACTCCCCCTGCTTGTGTTCCCTCTCTCGCTGGCTGTCTCTGTCTCTGTCAAATAAATAAATAAAATCTTAAAAAAAAAAATAGAAATACCATTTGATTCAATAATTTCACTTCTGTGTATATATGCAAAGAAAATAAAAGCAGGATATCAAAGACACATCTGCACTCCCATGTTCATTGCAGCATTATTTAAAATAGCCAAAGTATGGAAACAACATAAGTGTCCATCAATGGATGAACAGATAAAGATTATATATATATATATATACACACATATATATATAAATGTATAAAAACTATAATACATATAATATTCCATTGCATTTATATAATATATATGTATATACATATATGTGTATATATGTTGTATATATGTATATGTATTATTTGTATATATACAACAGAATATTATTTGGCCAGAGAAAGAAGGAAATACTTCTATTTGTGACAGCATGAATGGACCTTGAGGGCATTATGCTAAGTGAAATAAGTCAGAAAAGAAAGACAAACACTGTATGTTATAGATAACAGTACTGTACTATATACATGAAATTTGCTAGCAGAGTCTATCTTAAATATTCTCGCCACAAAAAGAAATGGTAATTATGTGACATTATAGAAGTGTTAGATAACACTATGGTAGTAATCACATTACAATATATAAATGCAACAAATCAAACATTGTATATCTTAAATTTATACAATGTTATATGTCAATTATATCTCAATAAAGCTGAGGAAAAAATGATGTACAATAAGTATACTGTGAACAGATTTGGAATTTCATTTCTGCAAAAAGTGTAATATTTTTTATAATTCCATCCTAGTTTTAATGATGTGAAAAAAGAAACAGATGGAATTAGCAGATGTAATTCTTGTTTAAATACTGTGCACTTGATATAATTGTTTAATTAAATATTTGAGTAACATTAAATGCCATTTCTTTTGAGGAAGAAGTGTCATTTTTTTCTCAGCTTCTATTATAGAATTTTTGCCTGATAGTCACTGATGGTTGATTTTTCAGAAATTGCCTTATAAATTTGGACTTCTTTTCTCCCAGAAATAATGAAATAACCATTTGCATGATATTCTAATAAACACTTAGATTTATAAAGCAGCAACTAATCTTAAATAGTATTTAATTCACTGTTTCCCAAAGTATCATGACAATATCATTAACAGTAGGTACATTTGTTTTAGAGCTTCAGGGATAGACTTTAAAAATTTTTTAATTGTTATATATTTTATAGTTATGACTTTCTAATTATAGTAAGTGATGATTGGTTTCCACTTATGGTAATGGTATAAAGCTTTGTAAAAATGAACCTGAAGTAACTATTAGAAGAAAAGTATTGCTAATACTGTAGGTGGTACTATCTCGAAGGTGGTAGCACATTGACCAAAGTTTGGAAAATGCTGATAATTTTATGAACAAGCAAACAGAATGGAGAGGAGAAATTACTTTCCATGACCATATATAACAACATGTGTTATTGTTCAGATATTGTTATACGGGCAATGCAAACACAAGTTTGGATTTCCAGTTCAGTTCTCTTTCCACTTTTCTACACTATGAGTATTCCAATTTCATGTGGAGTTAGGTTGGCTACTTGCATTTCTAAATGTCTGACTCTGTGAAGTAATCCCAGAAATGATTCAGAGACAAAAGTGAAAGGGTACAAAGGTCATTTGAGGGTTTAATAAACACGAGAATCTAAATCAGTGCAAAAGTGTTCAAATTATGGAGTGCAGGCGAAGAACACTGGAAGCCCATTTAAAATGCTGACTCCTGATACAGCTCCATTTGGTTCCAGCAGGCTGGGCCCACAAATCTCGACATTTAACAGGCATCCCAGGGATAGGGCTGTAGGCGGCGCACAGAATACACTTTCAGAAACAGAGTTCTAATCACATGATCCCAAAGAAGCAGTCCTGATCGAAAAGGCCTCTGGGACCTTTGATAGCCATTCATTGTCTGCACTTACTCCGTTCTCCTTGCTCAAGACTTCCCTTCTTTTCCTTTGGTACCTCAGTAGCAAAAAACGGTCTCCTTACCCTATTGTATATTACTAGGGGTCAACTCTCCTCAAAAACTGAACATTTCCTTGGAAGTACTTACCATCACTATAATCAAAGGGTTGTCTGCATAATTAATTATCTGGGATCTATTTTTCCCCCCTGGACATTGTTATATTCACAATATACAGTATACTTGGGAGCTGGGAGATACTCGATGAATAGATGCTGATTAACAAGCAAAATATCACCTTCTTTTTTCTTTTGAAAATAATTCAAATTTCACATTTGGCAGAAGAGAGGAAATGTTCTCCTTCCTTTTATTTTTGGAGAAAGTAGCATTTCCAATGGTCACCCTATGATGTGCCCAGGAAGATGGTGGTTATAAATGTTCTCAAATTGCTGAAATGAATATAATGAGAAAACATTTACAACAACTGCAAAAAGGGTGCTTTTGGCTTATTTATGTATGATGTAAGCAGTGGGCCTGCCTAAGCTTTACATTCTCAGGAAGCCATATGGAAACAATCATTGTCAATGATGCTTGATGAACGCAAATACTGCTATGATTTCTCTCCAAGAAGTATCAGAGTGCTGACCCAGCTGTATAGCGTCCATTATATATTTAAAGACATAAATCACAAGGTTTCCCTTTTAATACATTTATGCAAAATTACAGATCTTACCACCAGAGTTGCTCTGGGTTAAATCATACACAGAAAGACCTAATTCTTCAGCTGGTGGTGGGGAACCAGGATAGAGAAGATGCAATGCATATAGATATGTGGTTTCATTGTAAGACATAAATCACAGCATTTCCTTTCTAATACACTGGGGCAAAATTGCAGTCCTAGTTGTTTTGAGTTAAGTCATGCATAGAGAGACCTAATTCTTGGACCAGTCGTGGGGCAGAACCAGATGGGAAAAAAAGATGCAATGAATATAAATATGCACATTAAAGAAAACTTATTTCGTGGTTTCTATTTTTCCTCTATACAATTTGCTTTCAAATTTTAGGCAATGTCTTTGAAATATTGGCTTCAACAAAAATTCAAATGAAACTGGTGAAAGCTAACATTTAACAATTCACAGAAAAAGTCTTGTATTTTTTCTTGGATACAACTGAAAGTATTGGTGGTGAGGAATAATGTACCTTCTTTCCCAGGAACCAAAGGAAGACCTGATCTCAAGTCTGAAGACCACATCTGAAGCCACCACCAAGCCGTTTCCCATTGGCATTATCTGCTGAAGAAACTGAATCAGGACCCAAGTGGAAAACCTCTTAAGGAAGAAGGAGATGCCATTTGCTTTCCTTTAGCAGCAACTACCAATTATGTAGCCTTTTAAATTAATTTTTAAAAACAGTGTGGTATTTAAAAAAAAAAAAAAAGAAAAGAGTATGATTTACTTATCTAATAAACCAACCAAACCAGATAGCCCCTACACTGAATGCTGATTTCTGGCAAATTTTACCCTCTATATTTTGGCACATACAAAAAGTGATTCAACAAGTATTTCCAATTAAGATAGGGAGCCATAATCAGCATTGGTGACTCTGGATATGTGTCTCATCCCTTGTGACAGAATGAGTCCTGAGAGGATCTACAGCTGAGCCACTAGTGGTTCAAGACCTTAATAACAAAGCTTCTTTAATCTATTCATTATGCTACTGGTACTGAAATAGCTAAACAGACCAGTGAAATGTAATAGGGAATCCAGAAATAAAACCTACCATGTAAAAGAATTTATTGGATTAACAAATATGGTAGTTCAGTTCCTAAGTAAAAGGATGGATTATTTATTGATAATGACATAGCAGGCTATCTTTCTGGAAAAATAAACTGACCAAGATCCCAATCTTAAAACACCCACAAAAATAAATTATAGGGGCGCCTCAGTGGCTCAGCCATTAAGCATCTGCCTTCGGCTCGGGTCATGATCCCAGGGTCCTGGGATCAAGCCCCGCGTCGGGCTTCCTGCTTGGGGGGAAGCCTGCTTCTCCCTCTCATACTCCCCTTGCTTGTGTACCCTCTCTCGCTGTCTCTCTGTGTCAAATAAATAAATAAAATCTTTTAAAAAAATAAATAAAAAATAAAAAAGTAAATTATAGATAGACGAATGACTTCAATTTTTTTAAGAATAAAAGCCTAAAAATAAACCTAGGAGACTGCATGTACAATCTGCATTGAAAACCCAAAGTTATAAGCTAGAAATTATAGCCATTCAACTATACAGAACAAATTTTTGCAAGTTTTTCGTCAGTGTATAAACCAGCAGGGGCTGCTGCTGGCTACCTGCCAAATGTCAGACCTGATAAAACCACAGACATGAGTGGGGAAATGTGGATTCCCAGAATCATCAAGAAAACGCAAGAAGCTCTGAAGAGGAAATGACTGTCTTGATCAGGGTTGTATAGGAAATGGGTAAATGCGGCATGGGGTGGAAATGGTCTGGAAAGGAGTGAGGAGATCAATTGGGGAAAATATTTTTTAATTTTCTTCTTGTCTCAGTCCTGTTAACCTTGGGGAAATCACAGCCTGTTCCTTTAGCACCCACACTGATGATGGCCAGAGAGACAGGAGTCAGCTCAAAAGTCTTAACAAGGTGAAGAATTAACGAAAATGGATACGACTGCCCAGATCCTACTCTCTACCTCCCAAATTCCCAGGATTGGCAATACTACAACCTGTAGCCATCATCTCCTCACCATGCTATTTTTTCATAAGAGTTAAAAGTGGTGCAAGGCCTTGTTCTTCCCTCCTCAAACTCACTGGGGTGGACAGACATGAAGGCTTGGCCTCGGCCCTTAATTAACACTCATTTTCAGAGTAATTGTTACCTTTAGGGCAATGTGATCTCACGAGACAAAATAACAATTCACCTAAGGATATGACCACTGTGAAAGAGAGGCAAGGCAGCCACTAAAGAACCAGAAGCACAGAGGGGCCAATAATCTAGAATAAACATGAAAATGTATCATTAAGGAGGTAAGGAAAGATAATAGTAATATGAAGCAATAATAAAAAGTCATTTAAAAAAATAAGGAAAATAACAGATATAAAAAATGTAGCTGTTGAAATAAAGACTAAAATATACAAGACAAATAGGATGAGTTCAGCTAAGAATGGATTAGGAATTCATCATTAGGGAGATCAGATTAATCTAAGAACACAATATAGTAAATTTTTTAAATAAAATAGGATGGCAAAAATAAGCCCCAATATAACTGAAATTCTATAAATAAATGAGAGCCAGCTTGAAGGGATTCCACTGACCAAATATGGGATAATTTGAGCCTCCAATAAATGACTATGGCTTCAGATTGCATAAAGAATAATTCCAGAGTCCATACTAATATAAATAAATAGATGGAGGTGAATGGAAAACTTCATCTTTCAGCAGAATGCCCTTTAATCATGTGGAAGAGATCATGGAATTAAAATGCCATGATAGTAATAACTGATTCTGATAAAAATCATCAATGAATATTGAAACTAGTAGGTGAAAATTTGTTGAGGAACAGAATATTTACATAGTCTCAAAGTAGCTGCCCATAAAACACTTATTAATTACTTACCAATATAATTATGTATTAATGAATAAGTACAAAATACATCAAGTGGACTTTAATGTAGAGAAATCTTGCAGACGCCATCTTAACCAAGTAATAAAAGTGATTTTATCCGAAGTGATGGTTCAAATAGACACCATCTGCTTCCTTGTAGGAAGAACTAGGAAGGACACAACATCGTGCTATTCTTGCCAAAGGAAAAAAGTGTATAAATTAATCAAAACATGGGAAAACGTCAGATAACCCAAACTGAAGAACATTCTACAAAGCAACTTGACTGTACTTCTCAAAAATGTCAAAGTCATGAATGACAAAGAAAAAAAATGAGAAACTCTTCCTGATTGAAGGAGACTAGAAAGATATGACAATTTAATGCAACAATTTAATGCAACAATTTCTCTAGATCCTAGAGAAAAAGGAATGGATGTGTTTACAAAGACATTATTGAGACAATGGACCAGAATTTAAGTGGGCTCTGGGTTTGAATAGTAGTATTATATTGCTAGTATGTGCTTTTAGTAGTGGTCCAGTGATTTTGTAGGACAGGGTTCTTCAAGTATTAAACAGCAATAGGCATTACATCTTCAATTTGTTCTTTCTCTAAAGTTTGAGAAATAATAATACAATTATAAAAATTATAGGTTAAATATGTGGAGGGGGAAGAGTGAAAAGGCATATATAATAAATTAAACATATATATATATATATATATAATGTTAACTTTTAGAGAATCTGAGTTAAGAATATACAAAAATCCTTTTTATTATTCTTGCAATTTTTCAGTAAGTTTGAAAGGAGAAAGGAAAGAATCTTTAAAATGGAGGTAATAATACCTACCTTTTAGATTTAAGTAGTGTGTGTAAAGTGCTGAGTGCTGTAATTCAAGCATAGAAGGTGTCCAATAAAGGAGAGCTATTCTACAACCTGGAGCACTCAAAGAATACCTATGTAGTCGTTCTAATGGGCTTTTGAAAAAGTTTTCAGACAAGTTTTTATTTCTCTTTAATTTACAGGGATATTCTAGCATGTAGGGATGTTTCCATTATAGGACTCTCCCAGAGCTTCTTAAATCTATAAAAGTTTGATTCTCACCTTTTATCCAAGGATTTTAGCAAAAGTAAGAAATCTACTGATTGCCTACATTAATATAAAGCATATCCTCAAATGCTATCTTATTGGATACTTATAATGACCCTGTATGAAGTTAAAATTATTACTCCAATTTTACAGATGAGAATGGAGAACAACAACAGAAATGTTACGTGATTTATATATAACAAATAGTGGGGCACAATAACACTTTTTGTGATTCTAAATCTAGTAATTTTTTTCTAGTTAGGATCAATGTTACCATATTATTCAGCATAATAGAATCTTACATGACTCAAACAAATCAGTTTCTCTGAGATAAATAAAATCTTGCCAAAACAAGATTGACAATACCAATGAGAGAAAGCAATTTAAAAGGAAACTTGGAATATATAGGAATAAATAAATCTAGCAACAAATGTGGAAGATTCAAATAAAAAACGATGTTAACTTTACTGACACACTTTGAAAGACCTAAACAATGTAGAGATACGATGGTCCTGCATGTAAAACTTCAATGTTATAAATATTTCAGTTCTGTTCCAGTTAATTATTTCATAATAAAATGAAATTAGAACCATCATTCAAACTGGATCATTTTTTTTAAAGACTTCATTTATTTATTTGAGAAAGAGAGGGAGAGAGAGAGCCCGAGCAGGGGGGAGGGGCAGAGGGAGAGGGAGAAGCAGGCTCCCCACTGAGCAGGGAGCCTGATTCAGGGCTGATCCCAGGACCATGGGAACATGCCCTGAGCCGCAGGCGGATGCTTATCAACTGAGCCACCCAGGCACCCTTCCAACTGGATCATTTATGAACTCTGACAAGCTATTCTAAAATGCACTTTAAAGATAAAATGTGTAAGAATAGCAAAGAACATTAAAAACAGAGTAAAGGAAGAAGAACAAGGGCCTTCTACCCTACCAGATGTCAAAGAGAACTATGTTGTAGTAACAGAAACCATGGTATTGGCACAAGAATAGAAGGCTCTTTCATGGTATAACATAGAGTTCAGAAACATATCTACAATTTTATTTATTATAAAAGTGACATTTTATGTCAGTAGGGAAAGATGTTCTTTCCAATATTAGAACATTATTGGCCATCATTTTGAAAGCATTAAATTCATACCATCTCTATCACAAGATCTCACTCTCTATACACACACACACGCACACACACACACACACACCTTCAAATAGATTTTGGAGTTATAATAAATGTACAAAGTATGAACATAATAAGAACTATCAGAAGTATTTTACAATCAGGGAGTAGGGAAGACTCCATAGACGGGATATAAAACCTAGAACATAATGGGGAAGATTGGACCTCACAAAAACATAAAACTTCTATACAACAAACATCAACATAAATAAAGACAAAAGTCAGATGACGGACAGAAATAAAATATTTGCAAAATATTTAACAAATGACATTACAGAGAAAACACGAAAAACTACAAATTAATTTTTAAATAACAACTCAGCTTCAGAAAGTTCTCCCATTTCTTTTCATACTGTGGGAGATGGTCCTTCATTGCTCCTCTGTATAACCCTCTACCAAAAGTTATTTCACTTTGCATTATATCGATCTGATGTATGTAATCTCCTTTAATTGATGGAGTTACCCAAAGTGAAAGAAACTGGAATTTACTGAGTACCTCCAAAGTGAAAGACACTGCTTAGCATTCCACACTACGTTTTTCCATTATTCCTTAACAGATCAAGAAACAGATGGTAAATATCTTGGCCAAGTTCATTGGGTGACTTAGGTGGAGAGTCCCTGTACAAATCCAGTCTTTCTACTCCAAAATCTGTGTTTTAATTCCCATCCGTGTGACTCTTGGTGCTCTCAGAACCTGCTACAGGATCTAGTGAATCCTTGAAGAAAGAAATGAAAAACATAATGTAGTCAAAATGGAGGGAAGAGACATTTCTCTATGGTAGAGTAAGCCTCTAACAAAATGGTTCTCTTAATAGACGACCGTAAACATGGGAAAACACAGGAGTCAAAAAGAAAAACTACCCGAGGTCTCTGCAGAGCGAACAAGACAGGCAAATTTTGAAAGGATATCAGAGCTTGGGAGAAGAGACTGGAGTAGGATGAATTTTTTCTTCTTTGGCCTGTGGACAAGCTGCAGGCCAAGTCACAACACGATTCAGGATGACTAGCCCTCTGATAGAAACCCCTCAATCCTGCTCACCTGATGAACTGAATAATGGAGCCCAGAGAAACCAGAGAAAGGGAAGAGGCAATCTCAGATGGGAGAAGAAGGAGGGGCCCCAAATTATGCATAAGAACTCTGAACTTTATGTGCTGGGCACGTTCAAACAACTTCCCTAGAACTAAAAAAATTAATCTGAGATTTAAACATCCACCACAGTTAAGGCAGACTTTCCAGTTTGAGTTTCACCAAATTAGCTGCCCTTCTGGAACAAAAGTATCAACACTCTTTGGCGCATTAAAACAGTATACAGGGTCCTGACACATAAATTCACAATCCAAAATTATTCAAATGTGAAGAACAAGGAAACGGAGAGTATAGGGGTCATTTCAGTCCAAAAGGAGAAAAGAGAGAATGGAAAGAAAAACCTATTTGAAGAAAGAATACCGAAAAATTCCTAAATAGAGTAGAGGATATATATAGAGATGCACAGGTGAAAGAACCGCAGCAAGCACTAAACACGGAGAAGTAGGAATAAAAATCACACCTCGGCATATCATCATCAAACTGCCAAAACCAAAGATGAAGAGAAAACATGGAAAGCAACCAGAGATAAACATATTACATAAAGAGACGCAAGGATTCAAATAACCGTGAACTTCTTATCAAGAATTATAGGGACCAAAAAACAGTAGAACCACATCTTTAAATTCCTAAAAGACAACTGTCAACCTAGAACTCTACATCCAATGAACATATCTTCAATGAAAAAAGCCACTTTTGTGTACACTAAGAGAATAGATGGACAGCGAATCCACATAATAAATACTAAAAGAAGTTCTTCAGACTGAAATGACTTGGTAGCATAAGTACACACAGGTGTTTAAGAATGAGCAAAAAGTACCCAAAATTGTAAAAAGAGTAAACTAAAAAATAAGTTTCCTTTCTTAATGTCTTTAAAATACATATAAATGTTTAAAGCAAGTATTGTTGTGATTATTGATTTTATGCGTCAACTTGACTGGGCTCGGGATGTCCAGACAACTAGTAAATTACTATTTCTGGGTGAGTCTGTGAAGGTGTTTCTGGACGAGGACCTTCAGGGCAGTGGAAGTTCTCTGTGTGATACTCCAGTGGTGGATACACATCGTTATACATTTGTCAGACCCACAGAATGTACACCACCAGGAGTGGACTCTGATGTAAACTGTTAGGGTCTTTGGGTGATGATGAGCCCATGTTTTTTCATGGACGATAAGAAATGTACCACTTGTGGTATAGGACGTTGGTCACGTGTAAGTATAGGGAGCGACAGTAATTCTTGTATTATCAGCTCCATTTTTCTACGAACCTAAAACTGCTCTTAAAAATTTAGGTTATTAATTTAAAAAAATAAAAAATAAAAATAAACAGTCTATAAAAACACATTTACATGTTCAGCACATCTATCCTCTGGCTATGGATCGAATAAAGACAAAGACAGCAGGCTCTAGTTTTGCTAAATCACCAGAAGGATTTTACTTTTGAATATTTCACTTTATTCTCTGAGAGGATCCTAAGTTGGATCCAACCACTTAAGTGAAAAAGAATTTGGACTAAATGAAAAACTAAATTTGACTTGGAAAAGTTCTGAACAGTTTCCATCATAAATGCAACCCTTAAGTTCTCCTTATTTTCTGTTTTGGGAACTCTAAGCTGAGAAGGGTATTTAGGCTACTGTATGGTCATCAGTCCTTACTCCCATGAGAATAAGGAAGATGAGGATGAAGAGGAACAGAGGGAGGAAGAGAAGGACAGGATGGGGAAGTGGGGGAACTGACGGAGGAGAAAGTAATTTTAAATATTCCCTTTTTATTACTTTGCCCTCTGCTTCTATGGCAGATTATACTTCGATAGCCTAAAAATGGCCATTTTACTATTGTCAGATCCTGTTCTATGGGAAAGGGATTATTCGTGATATTTGGGGTTAGAACAAAATATAGATCAAATATCAATTTTGCCATGTGCCTTATCTGCATTGTCCTATCAGGAAAACTCTCTGCGGAATCTCAGTAAATGAAACCAGTATGTGTTGTATTTTATGGGGTTTGCAAAACTTATTTTGAAGGGAAAAAAATAAAGAAAACATAACTCCTAATAGAATCAGAATGGAAATGAGTGTGTGTGTGTGTGATTTCACATGATCTTAAATGCTCCAAAGAACTCTCTGGACCTAAAATAGAGAAGAAAGAGATCAGACTGGAGGACTCCATATTTAATAAAATAAAATCTACATACAGAAATGCTGGCAAGATGGCAAAAAAAAAAAATGACTTAGTAAACATTTATGTCCCCCTTCCTAGACTCTTGGGCTGGGCTTGCACAGAACAAAATGGTTCCCTTGATGCAGAGATGTCTGCCATTCCAGCATAAGGTGTCTTGTCTTTCCTAGAATGCCTAAGTCATTCACTAAGCAATCAAAAGAAGGACTTCAGAGGTTAAGCCAGAAGGTGTAATCCCCCAGTCAAGTTAATTTCACATCTTTCCATCCATTCACAGTTGCTTGTCTACAGTATCTCCTAACTCCATCAGCCACCCCCTCACCCAGGCCCTATGAGCAATCCACGCCTTTCCCTTTCCTTCAGTCTCAGCATCTATCACTCACCTAATCGCTTTGCTTCCACATCTAAAATCAAGTTAGGTGCTGTACACTCCCCCTCCATTCCCATTGCAACTCTCCAAGTAGAGGTCTCATCATCTGTTTCCTACACTACTGTAATACTCTCCTCCCTAGCCTCCCTCTAATCGTGGAGGGATGCCTCCCATCTATTCTGCCCTTGACAGCTAGATCAGCTTCCAACACATAAACCCAGCTGATCCTCAGCCGCTATGTACCCATCTTGCCATAACAGTGGTTGGACAGGTTATTGCATACACCTGTTGTTAAATACTGAGCATCATCCCCTCTGCTCATCCTGTCACTCTCTTCCTTAAAACCATTCTCTTTTGATTCTCTTAAAATTTATTGCCTTCAGGATATAGTACAACTGCTTAGCAATGCAAATAAGGCAGGATAATTTCCTAAAATAGCAATTTTTTTTGTTATCACCATTTCTACCTAATACCTTTTCCAAACCAGTAACCAAACTTTGCAATTTCTTGCCTTAGGAATTCTTATGAGAAAAAATCAGAAGCTTAAGTTTTTTGTAATTATCTAAACCTTTTGAAGACATTAGATTATGTTAGACTCTCTGGAAGATAAGGGAAAGAGAGAGAAGAAATGAGGTCATAGCAAACAATCGTAAGACATTTCAGGGAAGGGAGAAGTTTGTGAACAGTAGGGATCCAAGCCCTACTCCCCCATCTTATAGCAGGAAGGTGGAGAGACCTTGGACAGAAAGACAGAATGGCCGATCTAGGGAATCTAGGTTCTTAGACGCTAGAGTTCCCACCTCAACAAAGATTCTCACGGGTGATGAAACCGCAAAACTGCAGGGACCATGAAGACTGAAGCAATGGGTTCTTCGTGACAACTACTGTGGACAGACGACTGATACCCTTAAGGGCCTCTCTAAAGACACAACCCTGGGAGCATGAGACACTCCAAGAATAACCAGAGGCATCCTATAGTATATTTCCAATCATAGATCTTATACTCAAAGCAGTTACCATTTATCTGTCTGCCCAGGCAATGGCAAACTTGATTTGTAGAGGGCCAGATGATAAATAATTTAGACCCAAATCGCAACCAATGCGGTCTGTTGTAGCCACTCAACTCCGCCATTGTAGCACAAAACAGCGGAAGACAATATCTGAATAAATGGATATGGCAGTGCTTCAATAAAACTTTATTTACAAACACAAGTAGTAGATGAGATTTGGCCCAAGGGCGAGAATTTGCCAACCTCTTGTCCACTATATTGAATTATACATTCACTAAGGTCAAAATCATATCTTTCCTTAATTCAGCAAAAATTTGTTGAGAATTTACCATCAAAACCCCTGGAAAGTTGGCATCAGCATTTAGTAGTAAATAATACAAAATCTGTGCTCTAATGTAGCTTAGATTCTAGCATGTGAGGAGACAATAAGCAAAATCAATAAAATCTGAGAGCAATGGGTCTTATTCACCAGTTCTGTTCTCCAACATAGTGCTCAGTATCCAATAAGTACTGAGTATAAGTACTGAGTTGCTCAATGAACATGTCTGGTACTAAAAAGTTTTGCAGCCAACCTTTAGCTCTGTTCTTCCTAAGCAACCAGAGGCCTAGGCTGCAGAGAACTGCAAGAGAAAGTGGAGTCCCACGTTAGCCCTAAAGCAGCTGACTCAATCACGCATCATTTACTGAAGTCTTGAGGCAGTGTCTGCCTTCAGCTCCCACCGGGAGAGTGGTGAGGACCAGGAGCTGATGAACAGGCTTCTTCAATGTGGGTGTTTCTGCAAGGACACTGTGCCCTCTCCCGACAAGACGAAGCTCTTGTGGTAGGCTGAATAATGGCAAAGGGGGTTTCCAGCTCTGATAAATTAAGGATTTTGAGATGAGGAGATTATTCTGGATTGCCAAAGTAGGCCCAATGTAATCACCAAGGCCCTTATAAGAACAGAGTAGGATGGTTAGAGTAGGAAGTCTTCATGGGAAACAGAAAAGGAGAAGGGGTGAGGGAGCGGTTAGGGGGAGATTTGAAGACACAACCTTGCTGGAAGATGGAGAACAGAGCCAGAAACCAAGAAATGCAGGCGGTCCCTAGAAGCAAGAAAAGGCAAGACACATATTTTCCCCTAGAATCTCCAAAAGGAATTCACCCTGCCAACACCTTGATTTTAGACTCATAAGATTCATTGCATACTTCGGACCTCCAGAACTGTAAGAACATCAATCTGTGTTGTCTTCAGCCACTCAGCGTGCGGTGATTTGTCGCAGTGGTAATAGGAAATGAATACAGTCCCTCACTCTGGAACCGGCACAAGACAGATCTGGGTCTTACCATATATGTCCTCACCCACCACCAGCTCTGTGCCTGGAGCCCCTTTCCCATCTGTGCAGAGATCCCAACACCACCCGCGCTGCTGAGCCAGGCTGGGGCTGGCCCAGGATCAGGGTTTACTCTGCAATTTTCTTCCCCCTTTCAGAGCTTTCTCCACCTGCTCCACCAAACCCAGCCAAAGGTTCTGAGGACTGTCCTCCTCCACTGCCTTCCTCTGCAACAGCCTTGACTCACCCCAGGCCAGCAGGGCTTCCCGTGTCCTTGATGGGAAACCACTGCTCTTGGACATCTCAGCTGTGCAGCTCAGCTCCCTACAACCAATCTAGTCAGCCCAGGGAATGGATCCCAAGTGGGCTAACGGATCATCAGGCATATCAAGCAAACTTGTGTCAGTTCCCAAAATTTCACGTGCAAGGAAAAGGATTATTTAAAAAGGTGCTGAGGGTAGGATCTTTAATTGGGCAGGCTTCCTAATCGGATGGTAATGGCAAGAAAGGTTCCCTATGTCTCCTCCATCTATCCACCCCCGTCACTGAAATTATACTGTTTTCTTCAACAAAGGCTCTAGTTTGCAAAACTATACAAAAGAGATCGGACTAGATTGTTCTTCTAAGGAACCATCTACTGTACCATGATCTGTGATCTAAATAGTCAGTTAGGCTTCAGAGAAGGTTTCTTTTCATAGATTTAAGTTGCATTCTAGAATTCACCCCATAGCACTGAAGGCCCTCTGCACTAGCATTCTATCCAGAATGCTCTAGAATTTCCAGGTCTGGCTTAGCCAGTAAGGCCAAGATTATCTTCACACGACGGGGTGAGACAAAGAACTCTTTTTTTTTAATTTTTTTAATTTTTTTTATAATAATATTTTTTATTATATTATGTTAGTCACCATACAGTACATCCCTGGTTTTTGATGTAAAGTTCGATGATTCATTAGTTGTGTATAACACCCAGTGCACCATGCAATACGAATGCGGCCGAGTACTCATCCAATCTTCAACTGATTTAGTTTTTATAAATCAAAAGCTGAGCTTTACTTTCATCCTTTTTTGGTTTGATCTGTTCATTGAACCTTTTGTTCCTTTCATTTTCACTCTTTTACTGTATTTTCACTGTCCTTGGTCTACTCTGTGTTTTTTTTATTTATACTGCTTTCTTCATTCTTTTTAGGGTCGTATCATGGTTTAATTTCATTTGTTTTATCCTGCCTGTTTTTATTATAATTTTCATTGCTTCAACATTCTTTTTTGTTTCCTATTTGGAGTTATTTTTGTTTGTTTTATCTGTTCTGGTTATCTAACATATAATTGGAAAGCATAAGGATATCATCTGCAGGAATAACCCGTAATCCAAGCAAGAAAGAGTACAAAATTTTCTCCTCTAGGGACTGACCAATTTGTTCTACAGGTAATTTCTGAAATGTTAGGAAGAATTACTGCTGTCAGGGTGAAGAATGAACATGAAGTACAGTAGAGAGTCTCAGTGAGAACCAGAGGCTTTAGCCCTCCTGCTGGGAGAGAAAATGTCCACAAGGACTTTTAAGGGGAGTAGGCGGTGAAAGTTTCTGTCCTCCCCTTACAGGTGGTGCTGGGCAGCTCAGAGTCCACAAAGAGCACCCTGAACTTGACTGCTCCAGGGGCCTTCTTGGGAAAAGTGCGTCTGATTATTTATTTTAATACTTACTTACTGACCAACAAACTGCTTTTATTGTATTACTGGATCTATAAAATAGATTCATTTTAAAACTATTTTTAATTCATTTTAAAAAGTTAAGATGATGTATATCTGTGAACATTGAATAATCTTAAAAGCTTCCTTAAGTTGACAGTACGAACATTAGAAAAATGAGCAGAATATTTTTGGAACATATACCTGTGTCTAATACCATGTCACTGGTATGCTATCGAATGCTTTGTGTTACGTAATGTTACCTTTAATTTTTTCATAAAACTGTCTGCAAACTTCAAAATTAGATTTTATGGTTAATAACTTGACACCTTTAATTGACTTTTCTCAGTAGACTATTATATATTGAATTAAAAAATACTTTCTCTACAACAGGTGCTGAATTTCCTAGAAAACACAGAGCAAAATCTGCTAAACAGAAAGTATTTTTTTTCTATATTTTTTGGATTAAATGGATAAAAATTCAGCCCAAATGTGCCCAAAGGTACTCTCTTTCTGATTTTATTTAAAATATTTTTATTTAATAAGTATTTTATTAGAAGGCGAGATTGATCAAAAAAATTGTATAATTCTTTGAAATGTCGCCAGATTTAGATGTTACAAAATTGTAGGCCTCCTTGTTTTCATTCCATTTTGGAACAGAATATTAACATACCCAATTAAAATTAGAAGCCCCATCAAAAGACTCTACCCTACGATAGAGATACTCTCAGCATTATTTACTTCCTCCTGTGCTTTGTCTTTTATTTGAACTATTTAGTCCTTTGGCAGGCCCTCATTTCCTACTTTTATCTCCCAGTACCTTAATACCACCAACAGCTCTGCTTCTCCCTCAGCCTCTTAGATACACCTTTCTATTACCTTCTCCCTCATTCGGCCCCTCTCCCCCTCTCTTTTACTCTTTCCATACTGATTTTCTCCCTTTTAGCAAAAACATAAACATAACAGGAGACCACAATCTAGCTCTATAGGACCTTCCAGCTATAGTACTCAAAAGCAACTAACACTAGTTTCTGTAGTCCATTCTAATTCCTGGAAGAAAATGTTGGATTGGGGGAACCTGGGTGGCTCAGTCAGTTAAGCATCTGCCTTCAGCTCAGGTCATGATCCCAGGGTCCTGCGATCGAGCCCTGCATCAGGCTCCCTGCTCAGTGGGGAGCCTGTTTCTCCATCTCCCTCTGTGCTCTCTCTCCCTCTCAAGGAAAGAAAGAAAGAAAGAAAGAAAGAAAGAAAGAAAGAAAAGAAAAGAAAAGAAAAGAAAGAAAGTGTTGGATTGGTCTTACTTGGTATGGATGTTTGCCTGTTGTACTTTTCCTGGACCCATTTACCCTCCCTCAGCTTTGCTCTGTAGCCAGGGGCCTGGTCCCTGTAGGAAGTATTTCCCAATATCCCCATCAGTTGGCTTCTGGTGAGTTTGGACAATGGAAGCCTTTGTTGAAAGACTGCAGACCCAATGAAGGGGAAAGCCAGAGTATTTCCCCCCGTTACTACGCCAGGGTGGCATCTCGGGGAGGGAATGCACCTTCCCCATGACTCCAGTTCCTGCTATCAGGGTTTCTATGGTTCCAAGCTCTGATTGATGATCCTAGCCCCTGAATCAGGACATACTTCCTTCTCCCTTTGTCTCTTCAAGCCCAGAGGTAGTAACTTCTTGCTATTGTTAATCCTGGATTGGTTTCTTGCCCTCTTAATCTTTGCAGCTCTGCTATAAATCACTTGTATGACCAATCACCTGTATTAAATTTCCTGTGTTTTAAATACTCGGAGTACTTTAGGCTATCCTGGGAGATCCTGCAAGAATCACCTGGTCTGGTCATTTGGGATGGTAAAATAATGTTACCCCCTTCCCAGTCTTGACCAAGGGGTAGAAACAAGCAGGCAAAGTGATAAACATGGCCCCTGCTACTGACTGCAAGAAATGCAGAGGTAAAGAGAGGCTAGCTGAACATCAAAGACACTGGAAAGAAACGTCTTCAGCCCCCAATTTTCTTTCAGCCACCTTGACCTTGGTCAGCCTAGCCAAGAGGGATTCAGAGGCTACTTGGTATCAAGATTTCCCAAGGCTAACATCAGTGTAACCTAATTCTCCATCTGGTTTCACTAGAAAACAAATCATTCTTTGTCAAGTGCAAAGTTGTTGCTTTCTTACTCACAAAAGGGAAACAGACAAACCCTGTGAATTGTCAGTTCACTCATAAATCTCAAGCGTGAAGCTTTTTGTTGGCAAAAATGTCAAATATTTGTGAGTTCATAGCTCATTAAATCGATCTATCGTATGTTTAAATTAACGGAGTTTTATTTGCAGAATAAATGCACACTTGCTTCTAGTAATCCTTGTAATAAAAATAAAGTCTGTCTCAAGTTCCTTAGCTATGGGGTAATCAGTATCAGTCAGAAAAAGTCAATTCAACCCCTAGAAAGAGAAGTTAGCTGGCTCCAGATTTGTCTGAGTTTACTTACGGCCTTGTTTGCACGTAAAAGCCATACTGGGAGAATTACCTGTGTTTGCAGGGTTTCCTTTCAAGGAACAAAGAGCTCTTCACAGGACAGGCAGTACTTAAAGCTCATGAAATGGAGGGAAAAAAGACAAAACTGGCTGTTCAGGCATTCAAAGGGGAAGAACCACTGGAAAAGTAAACACTGCAGTAGTGGTCTAAGCTTAATAAACCATGTGGCACGGAATGACCCACATTTGGGGCAATTCCTGAGAAGATGTGGAGAAAGCAGTTTGAGAGAAAGCGTGTTCCACAACAAGACAAGATTACAGAGCCCTTTAGATAGATTGGGGTTTCACCTGGTGCCCCCAATTCACATTTTCATCTAGAGAAGAAAATGCGCAGACTGGAGTCCCGGATCCGACCGTGTTCTTTAGGCAGGAACTCCATCTAGTGGTTTGCTCTAGAAATTACCTCACCAGGTGTTCCCTGAGCCCACTGAACGCCGTCCCTTTGTCACCCAGAACTGTAGATTTCTTAGCCTCTAGATTTTGCTGTGTCCTCTCCACTCATGGAGGTCTTGTATCTAGTTTATCTTGTTGCTATAGATGAAAAATGATTTCTAATGACAAAAAGGAAAGAAGGTGCGTGTGTGGGAGAAAGGGGTGTGTGAGTGTGTATTATGTAGTGTATAGTGTGTGTGTGTGTGTGTGTGTGTGTGTCAGGTTTGGGTATGCTGAGAAAAGAGCCCAGTTGTGGGCTAGAGTAGACAATGGCCAAAGTTGGAGATATGGGATACAAGTCCGTACAACAGGAGAATGAATGAATGCACAACGAGACAAAAGCAGATGCACAAACTTGCAAGCATGGTGCCTCACGGGACTGGGAGGCACAGTGTGACCAAAAGGAGACAAATATCAACCAGGACATTTAGTTCCTGGCCCTCGACAAGTCACCTCAGGTGGCCAGAGCGCCCCTGCTCCTATCAGCAGGTGACTTTGATTAAGGACCTCCCCATATGAGCTTCTGACATTCATTACCAGTGTACTTTAAAGCTTCTTCGACCCCATACCCCTTTGCAGTTCTGGTAAGTGTTGTGGACCCTCTTCTCTCATTTTATATGTAATTTTGCATACAATTTTGATCGTTTAAGGATGTCCCCAGAACCCATCCCTGATCTCTAAGTTCACTATTCCATAAATACTAGGCCTGTGACAATTCTTAGCACTGGTACAGTCTTCCCCATTCTTTAAAATTTCCACTCGTCCAAGTTTTTCGGTCCCTTCTCTGCACGCTCTCAAACATCACGCCGAGCCACGGACTCTGTTTCCCCATCATTGTTCACTCCCATTTGTGTCTCCCATTATTCACTTGTGTCTTTTTCCTCTACATGTTTCTTTTACTTGACACGTTTCCTTTCAGTGCACTGAGAGCAAACAGTGTTTTTAAAGGAAATCTTTATGCCCCTCAGGGGAGAATCAGAAAACATGCCCCAGGAAAGCAGATGAAGAATCGTGGGTGGCAAAGGAATTCTAAGAAGCCACGAGAGTGTGAAAATAGATGGAGAGAGATTCAGAAAAACACCAGTGAAAGGCCCGTCAGTTTTAAGGCAGCAGACTGCTGTTTTTGTGGGCTTATGACACATTTTCAACTGCTAGAAATCTTGGAAGCATAGCTGTGGTGATTGTGTGGCAGGATTCTTTCCCCAAAGATGACCAAAACAATATCTCTCATTCCACAGACTCTTCTTAAATTTAACTTTGGCTCGCCACCCATTGAAAGTGGGTCTATGTCCCCTTTCCTTGAATCTGAGTGGTCTAGGACTCAGCACCAATAGAATGGAGTGGAAATAAATTCCAAAGCTAGGTCAGAGGGGCGAGGCTCTCTCTGCCTTGTGCACTGAAGTGCCTGCCCTGAAGCCCTCAGTCACCATGTAAGCAGTGCACCAGTTCAGAGCCTGCCATGCTGTGAGGAAGCCAAACCATTTCACATGGAGAAGCCCTGAGGTTATACAAAGAGAGACAGAAGAGAGACATCTGGCTGGTCCCCAGATGCTATAAACACCTACTGCTCTAGCTACAGCCACCAATTGACTAAAACAATTAAAGACTCCAGAACTGTCCATCAGAGTGTTTCCCCAAATCATTAACCCACAGAAACCAAGGACGATAATAAAATAATTGTCCCTTTGAACCAGTGAGTTTTGGAGGAATTTGTCACAAAGCAGTAGACAGTGTAACAGAATGAAAGACTTAAAGCCATACAGGACAAGCCAGGAATCATTTAAATGGGAGCACAACTGCAGAATCGTCAAGTTTCATGCTGTCTATAAACACATGCTCAATTTCTTCTACCGGCTCCCCTAAGCAGGGTTCCCTTTGGAGTATTCTCAAGCTCTATAAACACTCTCTCTTTTCTTTAACCCGGACTTGATATTATGATCCTATGCTCTGCCCTACAGGGCCTCCCTAACCAACTCAACTCTGTTTCATTTAGTAGACATTAACATAACACCAGAAGTATTTGGATCAAAATACAGTGGCTCACCCATCATCCCCATCTTGGTTTCTTCTTCTTCTTCCTTTTCGTTAAATACCTTCCTTCTCAAATTTTCTATTAAAGTTAATGTAGCCATGTGGCTTATACAAGTCATAACAAAATGGAAGCCGATTATCTTGAACCATTTACTTTTTTTTTGGACATTTGTTAATTTGAATATAGTTGACATTAGTTACATTAGTTTCAGAGGTACAACTTAGTGATTTGACAAGTTTGTACATTATGTTATGTTCACCACAAGGATAACTACCCTCTGTCTCATTACGTCGCTGTTACAACATCATTGACTGCATTCCTTTTGCTCTCCTTTTTATTTTCGTGGCTTACTCATTCTATAACCAGAGGCCTGTATTTCTCTCTCCCCTTCATTCATTTTGCCCAACCTCCCATTCCCCATTCCTCTGCCAACCATCAGTTTGCTCTCTGTATTTATAGTTCTGATTCTGCTTTTTATTTGTTTATTCATTTTTAAGATTCTGTTTACAAGTGGAATCATATAGCATTTGCCTTTCTCAATCTGATCTAAATCTTAATCTGTCTTTCTTAATCTGATTTATTACACTTAGCATAACACCTTCTAGATCCATCCATGTTGTCTCAAACGACACTACCTCATCCTTTTTTATGGCTTTTTAAGTATATAATATGTATGATATATACACACACACCTTTTTTATATGTACTATATATTATACACACACACACACACACACACACCCCACATTTTTCTTATACATTCCTCTATTGATTGAAATTTAGGTTGCTTCCATGTCTTTGGATATTGTAAATAATGCTCCAATAAACAGAGAGGTGTATATATTTTTTCAAGTCAGTGTTTTCATTTTCCCTGGGTAAACACCCACTAGTGGAATTATTGGATCATATGATGTTTCCATTTTTAATTTTTTGAGGAAACTCCCCCATACTGTCTTCCACAGTGGCTGTTCCAATTTACATCCCCACCAGTGGTGCAGGAGGGCTTCTTTTTCTCCACATCCTTGCCAACTTTCGTTTTTCTTGTCTTCCTGATTTTAGCTATTCTAATAGGTGTGAGGTGACATCTCATTGCAGTGCTGATTGGTGTTTCCCTGATGACAAGTGATGTTGAGCATCTTTTCATGTGCCTGGTGGCCATCTGGATGTCTTGTTTGGAGATGTGTTTATTGGTTTCTAATTCTACTCTCCAATAAAAGAAACTAAGGCTTCTTGGTGAAATGGACAATTTGAGAGCAAGTCAAGGGAAAATACAAAGTGAGTCTAGAGGATCTTGCAATGCCAAACAGTAAAGAAGGGTGCAAACAGAAGAATGGAGGCACACCAAAGGTAAACAGGAGTCAGCTTGAAAAATCTCCCAGTGGAGCCTGAACGATTTGAGTAACGAAGTAACATAGCACAGTAATACCTCATTTAACTGCTCTTCACTTTTGTGTTTGACAGTCTACTGCCTTTTTCACAAATTGAAGGTGTGTGACACCCCCACGCTAAGCGTGTCTTTCAGCGCCATTTTTCCAATAGCAAGCTCACTTTGTGTCTCTGTATCACATTTTGGTAATTCTCGCAATATTTCAAACTTTTTCATTTTTATTGTATTTGTTATAATGATCTGTAATCAGTGATTAGGACTGCCTGAAAGCTCAGATGATGGTTATCATTTTTTAGCAACAAACTTTTTAAATTGAGGTATGTACATAGCTTTTAGAGACATAATGCTATGCATACTTAATAAGCTATAGTATAGTATAAACATAATTTTATATGTACTGAGAAATCAAAAAGTTCATTTGACCTGTTTTATTGCAATATTTGCTTTATTGTGGTGGTCTGGAATCAAACCCTCCATATGTTTGAGATATGCCTCTATCTGATTAAAAAAGTACAAAATAAATATTTATGAATCCCCTTTTACAGATAATAGTTACATTATCTATAATACATATAATAATTGCTTACATATATTACTTACTCTGTCAAATGTCCTGTTCTAAACATTTTGTAAATTCTAATTATTTTAATCCTTATAGCATCCCATGAAGTAGGTAGTATTGTTGAAACCATTTTGCAAACGAAGAACTCAAGGTTTGTCATGTCAAGCCACAGATAGAAAAGGATACCATTTGTACAGCACATTGTAGGTATTAGCAGCCATAAGAAATTATCTTTGGGAGACGGGCCACCATAGGCCCTGTCCAGCCACCCAAGAGCTGGGGGCACTGCCCTCCCAGGCACACCAAGAGCTGTAATTTTCTCTGTGTCCTACAGCCTAGGACTTAAGCCTAGATATAACACTCCACAATCTCTGCTCTCTGCCTTACAATCAAAATAGTAAATGCCAGCACTGTAATAATAACTATATTGAGATTGTTCTGAGATCGTACAATTATACCAAACTCCAACATAGAGTCTCAGAAGTTGTGCAAAGTCTCGATGGGCCCTAAGGAGAATGTAGTCATTAACTTATTAAGTAAAAAGTAAGTAAAGTACTTGCCCAACCAAGCAAGAGATCTGGAACAACCTGCTCAATGGAGAGACTCAACAAAACCTCTCAAGCAGAACCCAGTCAACCTGAACTCTCTGTTCCCAGAATTTTAGCTGAGTTCCACTTCTAGGGAAAGAAACACACAAGGGGACAGGCTGAATTTTTTTCTTGAACTAAAAGAAAAATCACGACAACATCTAGGTGTTTTCTGGGTCATAACAGATTCAAGGTCCAGCATCCAGCCCCTACCACCACACACACATTATTAAAACAAAGAATAATGGCACTGGGGGACAGAGCAGACAGCACAGTGTGGAAGGGGTGGAATCCTCACTATAAAGCACCTGCTATGCGCTAAGAACTGTGCCAGGCACCATCTCTTTATTGTTTTTCATAGTAACCTTTGAAGAAAAGTATTATTAATACCATTTTGCATGTGAACACAAGGTTCAGAGAGGTGAAATAATTTCCCTGAGGTCACACAGCTAAGAAGAGATGAATATAGTATTTGAGTCCAACTGTGACTGGCTCCAAAGACCCTTGTCTCTCTTTGTAAAGCCACAATCAAGGAAAGACAGTTAAAGGTATAGGCAGACCCCTGAGCTCTAGGGAAGTCTAGTCCCTAAAGCCAGAGATCCAGAAAGTACCTCATGGACAGAATGTAGGTCCCAAACTCCATGTTTGTAAGTAGGGATCAATCCACAACTGGAAGTGGGTGGCCATCCCACTAGGTAGTGATGGATAACTCATCAGGAAGTAGCTAAATAGGGAGACGTCAGGGAATCTGTCATAGAAAACTAGATTACAGAGGCAGGCTTCCTATCTCTGGGAAAGTAGAGAATGAGTTTCATTGACATTCCCCACATTCTCCCCTGACTACAACCTAACATTTATAGATTTGCTTACTGTGGGCAGGATACTTTCCTGCTTTTTCTCATTTGATTCTCACATCATCCCTATGAGGGAGATACCACCATTACTTCCAATTCATAATGAGAAACTGAGAACTAAGTTGCTTAACCAACTAACATAATGTCCGAAAGTCAGGGTAGAGCCAGACACTCTGATTCTAGAACCCATGTTCTTAACCACTAAGAGGAAAAGAACAAAGTTCAAATACTGAGGTTCAACCCATGTTATTCAGTCTATTTAGAATACTAAGTTTTATTGCCATTATAATACTGAATTTTATTTTACTCTGATAATGAATTTCATTAACATTGAGTTTCATTACCATGATTTTAAAGTTTAGTTTAACTACAATACTTGGCTGGTCATTAATACTATATTGCATGTATTATTTTAGTACTGGGTTTTATGGTGATGATTATTATCATTATTACAGTTCTAGATTTTATCATTGCTGCCACGTTTAGTGTTTTAGTAAGAGTTTAATGGTCTGGGTAGAGATGGAAAAAATGACAATCATGATATTAAAACAATCTCATGGTTGCATATGTCAAATGAAAAATGAGTAAACGCAGCACTGTGTGGCTAATCCCGCAAATTGGTTTACCCAACACCTGTTCGGAAACTCTTTTTGTGTGACTTCCTGTTACTATAACAGTAGAAAATGGGGAAAACTGTGAATCTTTCCCAGAATCTTTTGCGGCTGACATACTCATTATTTACAGTCTGTGGAGAAACATTATTGGAAAGCAGAAGTGACACAGATGACAAGATGACGAAAGACACAACATAAGGTAGTGGTCACACTCCACAAGACAGGGTCTTCTGGGGTCCTCAGTTCTTCTGGGCAGCTATGGTGAAGGTTCTGGCATCACAGGTGACAAGAGCTGGGCATCTCTGGCAATACAATTTCTTCTAGATGACTTTCTATAGTAGTTGGGTGCTTCCAACTTGCTATGTTCTAGCTGTGTAGCATGAAAACAAGTTCCCTGGCCCTCATTTAAATTTAATAAACTTATTAATGCCCTATAATAAATCCCTTTCCTAAAGTGGATTCTGTAATTTATAATTAAGAATCTTGACTAATACACACCCTTCCACTACCTGACAGACTTTCGAAGTGGGAGAGAATATTTAGAGGTTATTGAGTTTAAACTACCTCCTAATGTGAGAGAACTTTTAACAGTAATTTTGACATTCAGCCTCCTTTTTATTCCATCTAGGGAAAGGGGATTCATTTTTGCCACTTAAAATCCTTTGCAGTTCACGATGACTTCATCTGGCATTCCCTAAAGGGTCTTTTGCAGGAAAATTTGTGCATGCATACATTTAGGATTCTGTGGTTGAATAAATGTGGGGAATAAATGCTAGGTTAAATAAAGTTACATAGATTTCTCTCCTGGAGAATTTCTCAGAGCCTTTCATTTACTAAGGTTCATAGATAATCTTCAAGAAGTAGATAAAGTGTGCAAGTACTTCCCAAACATTTAACCAAATGTTCTTCTTTCGTGATTGTTCTCTAAGAATTACTGTTTCACAAGATACCTTTTATGGTACTTGCCTTAAATTAATGAATTATCAGAAGAATGGGAATTTCAGCTTTGAGACAGGTGAATGAAGAGGTTGTTTGGAAACCAAAGGTCATTCATCCCCCTCAGATAACATCACAGAAAAGACACCAGCTGCTCAGTCTTGAGATCAGTCCTTTTTTCCAACAGCCCTGACTTAAGAGGAACTCTGCTGGGAATATCTGAGCTGCTGCCTCTGTTCTGATGTTCCAGGTCTCTACTGATACACTGCGAATCACCCTGAAACTTTGTGTTACACAAATAGTGTGGAGAGTTCCTATATACTCATTACCCAGGCTCCATCAACATTAACTTCCTACACAACTTTAATACATCATCAAAGCTAAGTTAACAGGGTATTATACTATTAAAACTAAACTACGGACACTATTAACCTTCACCGGGTGATCTACTAATGATGTTTTTCTATGCCAAGATCCTATCCAGGATCCCACACTGTATTTAGTTGTTTACCCTTACTCTCTTCTAATCTGTAACAGTTCATCAGCCTTGTGTTTCATGGTCTTGACACTTTTGACAAGTACTAGTCAGTTATTTGTTAGAACACTTCTCAGTTTGGTTCTATCTGGCATCTTCTCCAATTCTGTAACTGGAATGAAGTTATGGTCACACCACTTCCATGGTGTCTGGCTTCTAAGAGGGAAAAGAGAAAGCTGCTTGTCTTCTGAAAGCCTGCAGAGCAACGCTGAAGCTTCTATTGTCAAGGCAAGACAGAGACAGTGAGATTCAAGGGGAGGGGCAAGAGAGTCCACCTCTGGATGTGAGCAGCAGATTGACCTACAGGAATGGAAGCAATAGATGGTGGCCATTTTGAAGACCATCTACCACAACTGGGTTTTCAAAAATATTTTAGAAATCTACTTAGCAGGACAGCCATGAATCTTGGGAATCTGTTGCTATCACACTGAACATTTCTAATTATCTGAAACTTCTTTAAAATAGGGTTATTGGCAACTGCTTTGTCTACTTCACAGGGTGTGGTAGCCATGGGTGACTGCAGGGAAGATCTTCCTCATTAAAGAGGAAAAACTGCCAGGGGGAGTACAGTTAGCTAGCAGCTTCCAGATGCTGTATTTTGGCCATCTGTAATAGTATTCATTCTGGGACTACACCTTCCCCAGGCTCTTCCTAGCCAGTGACTGAGTATGGCAGTGGAGCTTGAACCAGACCATTTCTTCTTTGTCACAGGATTCTCTAGTAAGCACTTTGTTCAGGAGCTCCCCATCAGCCCAGTAGAGACATTCCCAAAGCTACATTGCAGTCTGAGCCTCCTCCTACTCATCTCCTTCCTCTTCTGGTCTTTCCAGGGCCGTCCAACCTGCATTGTACTTGAAGGCTCTACCTGCCTACCCCTGTTCTCTCTCCTCTTCGTGGTTCACAGGCATTCCCCTCAGTAAATCTCTCACACTTCTAATTTCATCTTGCCCTCTGCTCCCAGGAGGACCTGCCTTGACACACAGAATGCTGTGAGGATCAATAAGATCATGGATGCAAATAGCCTTTGAAAACCATAGCAAGAAACTAAGTATTAGGTATTATCGCTTAAAAAAAAATACAGGGCAAATTGTTCTATACAACTCAATAGCCTTTTAGAACTCACTGCATCAGTACTTCATTCATTTATTAATATTGATATTCTTAAGAATATTGATATTCTTAGTGATAGCACTCAGTTTAAAAAGATTAGATTTAATAGGCCCCATGTAAGAAAGCATCTAAATTTGTATTGAATTGAAAGAGATTCTCATCTAAAAGAGAATTTACTTCTTAAAGAGAAGTTTCAGTTATCTGGGATATTCATTCAAGGTCAAAAGCTAAGAGTCTTTCTGTGTTTGATCCTCTCCCTGGGACGCCACCTTTTCTGGGGAATTGGGGGATTGCTGGCTACCCTGATTAGTAATCTGTGCCTGAAGCCCCCACCAGAAGTTCCCAAGATGATGAGGATCATTCCTCCTCTTTTTATTACAAAAACCTACAAAGCAAAAGTCCTCTATAGCCAGCCTCTTCCCTGGATCTGCTCCTGTCCATTGCATTCTACACTTGGCAGCAAGGGTTATCATTCTTCTGCTCAATATCCTTATTAACTTAACTAAGACTTTTAAGATGAAATCAAAATGCCTTGGTCTGACCACAGGCTACCACTTGCTCACCTCATTTTGCTCCCTGCAATACACACACACACATACACACACACACATACACACACACACCTCACACACATACACGCACACACACAGTCTGCTTCAGCCATATTTCATCATCCTTGGAGATGCACAATTTTTTTTCACGTTATAATACCCCTGAGGTTGGGACACATCTGAAAATCATTGTAAAACAGGCAAAGTTGTTAACTCAGAGTTCTGGCCTTGCATGCACAAACATGAAAAGGACCAGTTTCAAAACCGTCAGAATGGGTGTTAGCTTAGAAGAAAATCCCAGAAACAACAGTGGACCACCCTTTTAACCCATAGGTACCAAATGTTATGAGGAGGGTGTGGGGGAGGTGGTGAATCAGAGGCATTTAGCAACATTACCCAAGGAGGAATCAAAAGTAGGCTAGTTCCAGATATGTAAACCCAGCTTAAGGGCCCAGCCCTAATGGCTCAGTTCTTCCATGAATTCTTTCAAGAAATGCTACATCACCAGTGCTGTTGACCATATTGTGTGGAAAAGCTTGAAGTCAATGCATCTGAATTAAAAACACCTCTCAAAAGAATCTGACTCTAAAAGTGAAGTTTTAGGAACACTGAGAGCAAAGTATTTTACATATATATTGCTATATTTGATAGAGTGCTATTTGATAAAATGCATGTCCAATTAAGAACTAAAAAAATGTGGAACCTGGGAAGATGGTGGAGTAGAAGGGTCCTAAGAATTTTTAAAAAATAATAAAAAAAATAAATAAAGCTCTTTCAAATAGTATTTAAGCCCTAAGTTATAAGAAAACTTTATGCCATATTTAACTAGCAGTGTTTTTCTCTTTCTTGGGGGTATATAAAATAAGGGCTCATCTTAAAATCAATGGTGTCTCAAAGTAGATGAGATATACAGTAGAACCACTTTATTCTCTTGCTTTCTCTAATCTCTGGACTTTCATGTGTTCTGCTCTCACTATCTCTAACACTCTCTCTTTGCCTCGTTAACTCCTACTCATGCTCTGGGTTTTAGTTGATCATTTCCATGAAGTCTTCCTTAACTTCCCCACCCCCATCCTCAAACTACTGAGTTTCCCCTGCCACACAGAGGTCTCCAGCACTGATACTGCAACTCTCCCAACAATTATTGCGCTTACTGTCACTGCTTGTATACTTTCCTGTCTCCCCCACAGGCTGAAAACTCCTCCAAAACAGGGGACTCCTCTGTGTTGCTCACTTTGCCTGGCATAGTTCGCACTCAATGAATATTCATTCATCAGCAAATAAATGAGCACGGGAATAAATGCCTCCAATGCACCGCATACAAGTCAATTTATTCAATCTTGAATGGCGAAACAACGAGAATTTTATCTCAAGGATGGGGAAACTGAGGCAAAGTGAGTAAGAGGCTAGGTAGTGACCGAGCCAAAACTAAAATTTCCTAAAGTCCCATGTTATAGTGACACCTGATGCTTATTGGGCATTTACTATGTGCCCGGCACTGTTCTGACCTCTGTATATGTATAGTCTCACCTGACTCTCTCAAAAACTCTGTTAGTTGGGAGTGATTAGTATCCTCATTTTATGGAGAGGGAAACTGAGGTGCAAAGTCATCAATAAAATCTCCTCAGATAATGGAGCTAATAAGTGGCACAACCCAGATACAAACCCAAGCAGATTCCAGAGGACTTTCCACAGCATTAGAGGTGCTGGTGAATGAAATCAGAATATGTAGCAATAGTAAACACTATTAGTCACTAGCAGATCAATTCTTAAGAATGTGTTTTCAAGCTGGTCCAAGACAAATAGCTTTATTTCCGTGGATATTGGTACCAACAAAAACAATTAAGTCTAACATAGTTGAAAGGTGCCCTCAGTTTGACCAGCCAACTCTTCAAGTAGCTATAAAGCCCTGGGTGAAGAAATTAATCAGTTTCTTAGTCACTAGTTTAAAAAAAGGGTGATTCAATGCAAATGAATGCTTAAAATCCTCTGATAGGGTCTGTCACTTTATCTCAAAGCAATTAACTGGCACACCAAGTGGGAGCAATCAGCAATGGTTAGTATCCTAGCCAAATACTGAATTCGAGGATATAACTTAAACTCCAGTGTTTGTTCTACAAAATTCAAATAATGTTTGGCAAGGTGAAGGGCTCTTGATCCTCCTCCTGAAAGCACAGGTCTTTAATCCCAGCCATGGGCTTCTTCTCCTTTCCTGCTATTGACAGTGTTTGCCTTCATGGGGAGAGGGAAGCCCAGACTTGTGTGGACAGAGTTTGACTGGTGGGGAGAAGTACATACCTGGAGGGGGAATGGTGCTTAACAAGAAACAGGGCATCGGACTGACTCATTCTAAACGAGGCCTCCCTCCCCGTTGCTTTGTTCCAACACTGGATCAGAGACGCAGGCAGAGACTTGCTGAAGTTAAACACTATCAGAAACACTCCAGCCTAGCTCTGTCGGGGAGGAAAACAAGACCCTCGCCAGGTGGGTGTTCGCGCCAAGGCTACTGAGAAGAGCTGGAGCCACCCGCCAGGGCTCCAGGGAGGAACCAGACCGTACTCTTCAGGGTCACAGGGCTGCTGAAACCATATTCAGAGTCACCCACACCTATGGGAAATGCTTGGGAAATGCTTTCCTGACAGGCAGTGGTACCCATTTTCTTTTCTTTTTTCTTTTTCTTTTTTTTCCTTTGGCTTTGTAGGGAATAAAAGTCATTTTAAAGCTGTGGTTCCAAGGCTGTATTTCTATTCCAAGGCATCCAATGTTGTCAGGCTTCATGTTTGCACCTCAGGCTAGATAAATTTGGGTGAATCTCTCAACTTCTTAAAGGTTGAATTCCCTCGCCTATAAGATGAAAATAATACTGTCCACATTTGAGGAGTTAATGAGATTAACAAGTACACCTCACATACAGTGCCCTCAATAAGATGAGCTCTTTTGTGATTCCTTTCATGAAAGAGCACCCTCAGGTCAATCAGTTTTTGATCCTCCAAAACCAATCAAATTTTGGGAAGAAGGAAGCTCTTCTACTAAAAGATTTTCTAAAAGATTGTTTTCCTGTGGCTTAGGAAGTCCCTCTTGTTCACACAACTAGGACAAAAAAAAAATTTTTTTTAATAGAGGGATGCAGATATAGAGAAATTGCATTCCCAATTAAGGACGTATTCATTCAATAAGCATTTAAAGGCACCAGACTTTGAATAGGGTAACAATTACTTTCTTTTAAAGCACTTTACTATTGTTTTTTTTCACCAAGATTCTTTCACTTGATCCTTGACCATACTCTGTGGGAATAGATGGGGATCCTTGTTTATCTCTTACAGGTGGGAGTGAAAGTCATAGAACTAGCAGGAGTCCTATGAGATCAGAGTCTTTGATATCAGACAGACCTGGGTTTGAGGCCTGGGTCTTTTACCAGCTGCGAATCTCCTTGAGCAAGTTACCTTTTTGCATCTCACTTTCCTCCTCTGTGAAACAGGAGTAATATACCTATCTCATAGAATTGCCGTGAGGATTCAATAAAGTAGAACATGTAAGGTACTTATAACATACAGCTCCTAACACACAGCTTAACACACTATCCGTTAGTGATCATCATGGTCTTATCATAGTTTTGGGGTTTTTTGTTGTTGTTGTTCAAAGCCATCTAGCTGAAATAGCAGAATTGGGTCTAAAACCCTTGTTTGCTGAATTTCAATCCAATATTTTTTGCCATACCAATAGTTTCCAACATTGCAAAGCATGGAAATTCCTCTTTAGGAAAACAGGCATGCAAGTGTGTAATACAGCAGAACGGATCTTTCGGGTGCTGGAGGGGGGCAGGGGCTGAAGTCTCTACTGCCCGCTGCCACAGACAGAGGTCCTTCCTTACCCCCCACTCCATTACTACCAAGTGGGCTGTTTACAGTTATCATCGCCTGAGTTCACCAGGGACTCGATCTCAAAGAGTGAAGAGGGCATTTGGACCACAACGTTTCCATTTGCCTTGTTGTTAGTATCATCTGTGCCTTTTCCTACTTGTCTTGCCCTGCTCCTTGTTTCCTATCAATCCCTTGGTCCTTTGACCATCACCTTTTTCTGGCTCGTGAACTCCGTCAATTCTACCAGTTCCTAACTGTTTGCTAGAACCAGAGCCCCACCCATTTTGTTCTGCCAACCAGAATCGGTGTCTGCCTGTTTCGTGGAGGTTCATCCACTTCCCTGCCTATAGAAGAGGGAATGTTTCTGTCCCTCTCTTCATGCCATGCAAACTTCTGCCACCCCTTTCTAGCTCCTTCCCTCACCTTTCAAGAGAGGAAGAGTTACTAATCTGACTGATCAAAGTTCTGGATCATTTCTTATGTCACATGTTCTTTGGGATCAGATTACTGTGTGTTAAAGGTACAAACCCATTACCTCCTCCATGTGGTTGGGAACATACATCCAGGCAGATCAACTGTATCTCCCTATGCATGCCTAAGCATGCTGGCCCTTGCCTGTCTATATAATTGAGCCGGTCGGAAGGATTCAGACTCAATTCTATGAGACTTAAATCCCAACTTGGTCTTCAAGCTAAAGTCAGTGCTTTCCAGAACTCCACGTCGAGAGTTATTGTGTATTCCCAAGGCTAATTAGATTCCTATTTAGCTGTTATTCCTTGACTCTATTTCCACTGGAAAATCAATTAGAAGGAGAAATGACTGGTAGAGTAGATCTAAACTTTTCCAGGTCCCTAGACATGAAACTATTAAAAAGCCCACCTTAATTTCTAACACGTCTATGACCTTCCTTTTTTATGCCTGGCTGCTTTTCTCTGCTCCCAGCCATTTACAGGTCCCTCACCTTAGAGCCATCCTCTGGCGAAACAGAACATTGTAGACATCCCAGCCTATGCTCCTCCTGCTCCTGAACTCAGAATGCCTTTCCTGGCTTTTTTCTGTCTAAATCCTACTATATCCTTCAAGGCTGACCACAAATCCCTCCTCTACCTGAAGTCTTCCATTATCCTGTTGGAAAAAGTTCTCCCTCTTCTGGATCACATAACACTTAATTTTTCATTCCATTATAGCACTTACTTCATTCTGCCTCATATTCCGAAAAGTTGTTTACAAGAGTTCAGTCTTTCCTACATGACTGGAAGCAACACAAAAGAACGGAGCCTGGTTTAGTCATTTCTGATACCAGTCAGCTTCTACCACTATGCTTTGCAAACCACTACTGCACAATAATACTTTGCAATGTGCGAGCCCAATAATGTCCCAATAAACCTGATTGGAACCTTTATTTATATTACTGTATATATAATATAATAATATATATTATATATAGCGCATCTGTTGTTTGCAAAGAACAATTGTGTGTGTATGTCGCTTGATATATTGTACACATATTGGTGACCAGGTTGAACTGTTAAAGAACCCAGTGTTAGGGGCGCCTGGGTGACACAGCGGTTAAGCATCTGCCTTCGGCTCAGGGCGTGATCCTGGCGTTATGGGATCGAGCCCCACATCAGGCTCCTCCGCTATGAGCCTGCTTCTTCCTCTCCCACTCCCCCTGCTTGTGGTTCCCTCTCTCACTGGCTGTCTCTATCTCTGTCGAATAAATAAATAAAATCTTAAAAAAAAAAAAAAAAGAACCCAGTGTTAGAAATTCCAGGGGCATTGGACGTCTTGTGGGCATGAATGGAAAACACTTTGCCAGGAGCAGGAAGGAACTCATCTTTGGCCTCCTTGTGAGTTCACTTATTTTCCTCTTTTTTCTCATTTTTAATAATGAACAAGCTGCCTCACGTGTTTCCCTCTTCTGCTATCAGAATGTGCTGTCCATGAGCTTTGCGTGTTAGTCAGAAGGCTGACGCAGGCTGAGGGATTCTGACCCCTAGGGCCAACAGTCAGACTTCAGTATGAGTTCCTGCTTCTCTCAGAAGATCTGGCGGGGCTTCTAAGAGGCAGTGGAAAGGGCACAGAGTGTGGAGACTGAAGATTCCAATCCAGTTTTAGTTGGGTCCCTGGCTTTTTACACAACCTTGTGTGAGTTGCTTAACTTCTCCAAACCTCAGTCTTGTCTTTTCTTTCTAAGATTTTATTTATTTAATTATTTGAAAAAGAGAGAGAGAGAGAGAACGAGCAGGGGGAGAGGCAGAGGGAGAGACAGAGAAGTAGATTCCCTGCTGAGCAGGAAGCCTGATGCAGGGCTCCATCCCAGGACCTGGAGATCATGACCTGAGCAGAAGGCAGAGGCTTAACCAACTGAGCCACCCAGGGGTCCCCGAACCTCAGTCTTTTCTATAAGCTGGGACTGGTAAGACTAAAATGAGGTGGGGTTTTTTCATTTTTTTTTTGTTTTTGTTTTTTTTGAAAGGCAGATATGGAGATGTTTTGTAGACTGGCTCTCTGGAAAACAAGGTGCTCTCGTTCTCATGTGTCAAACAACTTTGTCTGGTAAAGCGATGAATGTGTCTCTCCCACAGAGAAGGTTGTCAGAGCCCAGTTTGGGATGAAAGGTAAGTAATCATTACGAAAAGACAGCCGGGAAGAAGAGGCTGGATACTAAGTCTCCTTGGGGGACTCACCAAAAACAAAAGTGCGTAGCGACTGGAAAATATGGCGTTTTGTAAGTAAGCTGTTGCTTCCTTCCTCCTCTTCTCCAAGACTCTCTCCCATCGTTGGATTGATTCTAAGGATAGAGACTCCCAGGAAAAAGGAGCCCTGCCCCTGGGTACCTCTGGAGAGACTGGCATGTTGCCTTCGGCTCCCCTGCCAAGCATCTTCTGTCAAGTTCAGTTAAGGAGGCCCAGGACAATGAAGCTGTGTTACCACCTGACGTTTCCTCACTTGCTATCTGCAGGTGGGTCTGCGGAGCCAGCAGCCCACAGCTGTATTTACAACCTCACATCACCCTCGTTAATTAAGGAATTCTGAGCCTGCTGCTCACCCTGACTAGACTTCTGCGGCATGAGATGGTGGCAGGTTATCCTTGCAGGAATGCCACACAGCATCTGGGCACTGTTAATCAGGGCCAGTATGGAGAGTGTTGTGGGGATGGGTAAAAAGGGCGCTGAGAGAATGGAAAGCAAGCTTTATGCACGAGGGCTAACCATTGGCTTAACCCATTCTGTACATGCCCAGCAAGTTCAAAGAGGCCCTCAGTTTCAGTTTTCATGACTTGGAAGACATTGTCTCCCACATTACAAATGTACAGCACATTTCAGATCAAATGCCATACAAAGTGTCCCACTTCCAATGAAATATCATTTATTCCCTGGATTGTAAGATGTCCCAATAAACCTGATCAGAAGGGTGTAAAGAAGTAGCTACCAGATCCCATGGCATTTCCAAGGGAGAAAAGAAGGCTACCTCGTTTTCTAAAAGTCTTGCTTCCTAAGAGACTGTCCTTGGAAAGCGCTAAAATGGGAAGCAGGAGAACTGAACTAGAAAATGACGTCAATCTTCACAGTTTTCCTCTCTGAATGTTTATTTGTGTGATTGTAATGGCAAATGAATTACATCCTCAAACCAGGTTGCTCTGTGTGACTAGAGTCAAACAAAACATGACGGAGTAGAATCACTATCAAAATATTCATCAAGTTTTAGAAGATTGCCATAAATAGAAAAAAAAACCTTTGATTTTCATAGAAAAAGAGATTGTTCCTGTAGTTTGGAACACATTAGATCTAAAGAGGTCCTTGTGGGTACCTAAGAGAACAAAAGCCCGTGATCAGGGACGCCTAATGCACATAGTAGAAGCCAAAGTTTTGCGTTCTGGTTCTGGTGCCAGCTCAGCTAGCTGTGTGACCTGGAACTGCTACCTCTCTGTCCAGTCTTCACCTTCTTCATCCACAAAAGACAGCAACAACACCTGGCCCGACTCCCTCACGTCCCCAGGCCAGTGATGTCTAACAGAGGATGGATGGGAAACTCGTTTGCAAACACAAAGCCTGAGTTTGATGGTGAAGATTCTACTCTAGGGAAGAGTTTCAAAAGTTTCAGTGTTGTTGTTACTGTTGGTTTTTTCCTTTTAAGGAGCCCTTAGAGGCCTTGTTTCAAAATGTATTTTGTTTCAAAACACATTTTCTTAAAGAAATTGTTTGATTTTGTTCCAATTTGGAATGTTTGGTGGGATGGAACAGATACATACTTGAGGGTTCCATCCGAAACACGATTTACAAAGTTAGTTAAGGAATGCCATCCTTTAAAAGTATTATTTTAAAAAGAAAAATAAAGGAAATATTAGCCTAATAAAGGGAATATGAATAAGCAATTTATGAAGTAGAACAAATGCTAAGTGAAAATTTAACTCAAGACCATCGGGCTGAGTGTCTAGGAAGTAAACTCAGTACATGGTGTCATACTTGAAAGAGCCTAGACGTTAATATATTTATAAATTCCTAGAATAATTGAGAATCTTAACCTTTATAATGAGAAATCGTCTTTTTCTATGGAGTCACAGAATTTCATATTGTCTACATAGCTGGGAAACAAAGAAAAAAGCTACTAAAACACAGTTAGTAAAGGCATGCTGAGTGATCGGCCTCAGTCTCAAAAGTTACACACAGAGGCGCCTGAGGGGCTCAGTTAATCATCCAACTCTTGGTCTCTACTCAGGTCCTGATCTCAGGGTCATGAGATTGAGGCTCTGTGCTCAGCATGGAGTCTCCTTGCCCCTGTGCTCCTCCCCCTGCTCGCTGACTCTCTCTCTCTCAAACACATACATAAAATCTTTTTTTAAAAAAAGTTACACACAGTTTGGTTCCACTTATGTAACGTTCTTAAAAGACAAACCACACATCTTCCTCAACTTAGGATGGGGTTACTTCCCAATAAACCCATTGTAAGTTGAAGATATCATCGGCCAAAAATGCACTTTATGCTCCTATCAAACAGCATAGCTCCGACTAGCCTAACTTTAACGTGCGCAGAACACTTATGTGCCTACAGTTGGGCACAGTCATCTAATACGAAGCCTATTTTATAACAAAGTGTGGACTACCTCAGGTAATTTATTGGATATCGTCCTGAAAGTGAACAACAGGATGGTTGCATGGGTACAGGATGGTTGTGAGTACGCTGACTGTTTACCCTCTTGATCACGTGGCTGACTGGAAGCTGAGGCTCACTGCCCTGCCCGGTATCACCAGAGAAGACCACACCATGTACCACTAGTCTGGGAAAAGACCCAAATTCAAAATTTGAAGTACAGTTTCTACTGAATGTCTTTCTTTCCCACCATAATAAAGTCAAAAAAATCCTAATTCGAAGCATCGTAAGTTGGGGACCATCTGTACGGTGACAGAATAGATCAGTGGTCACCAGGGATTCAGGATGGGGACAGAGTGGGCTTGTTGAGAACTAGCATGAGCAAGTTTTTTTTATGATGATTGAATGGTATTGACTACGATGGTGTTTCATAAATATGTATGTGTATTAAAATTCATAGAACCATACAGCAAAAATAAGTCAATTTAACTGTATGATCATTTGAAAATAAAATTTTTAAAAGGGAAGAAAAGAAAAAAATCGTATCATGGAATCAATGCAGCAGAATGCAGGCCCTGTCCTCTGAAATGTCACATTTGCAAATGTATGTGTAAATAAGCTTTATAGCAGCACTTTTCTAGCATGAATGGGCACACAAATCACTTCAGGCTTTAATTAAAATGAAGATTCTCTCTCAGTAGGTCTGGAATGGGGCCTGAGTTTCTGCATTTCTACGAAGCTCCCAAGTGATGATGCCCTTGCTTCTGTGCCTACAGACAACACTGTAGAATGTGTAAGCTTTGGAGAATTTAGCTCAGTTGGAGCAATTATGGCAATTACTTAGCATCACACCAACCACCCCCATCCTTTACCCACAGTGGAGATCACTAATTGTTCAAACGCATTTTCCTCCAGAGCCTAGATATGACCATTGGATAGAGCACAGTACGGACGCTACTCCATAGGAATAATTATGTGAGATGAAGCCTACTGGTCACCCTTGAGCTTAAAAGTGCTGATGCGAGTCCCATCCATCGACATTACAAAGAAATCCACTTGGAAAACCCACCTCGTATCTCAGGCCTTAGTGCCCTAGCTCCAAAACTCTGTATCCTGGACAAATTAGCCCCAGTTAATTATAGATGTATCTTTCCTTCCAGCCGAGATAAGCAAGCTGGTCTTTCCACCTAGGCTGTAAATGGCTTGCGGGCAGAGACAAATCATTTACTCCTTTTAGTAACACTCTTAAAATCCTTTGAGCCTCAGTTTCTTCATCTACAAAATAAGGATAATTATTCTATCTCATGAGGTTGCTGTGAGAATTAATAAGAAACAGACATGAAGCACTTAGAATAGTGCTCTGCAAAGAGCAAGACTCGGTAACTGAAAACTGTTACCATTATCCCCCAAAACAGGCTCATGGCCAAGGCAAATGTTCAAAAACGACTGCTATCGGGAACCCAAGATTCAGAGGAGCACAAGTACTGAACTGGGAGCCAGAAGATAGAGGCCACAAGACATACCTGTCCCTTTACCTCCTGAACTTTGTTTCTTGGGTGTAATGAAAACTTGGATATGTTATTTTTATGGTTAATTTCAGCTCTGACCTTCTGGAGATTGATAACATTGCAATAACACTCCTTCAGAGCACTGAGGCATTTTAAAAATCTGTATATAATCCTACGTATACAGTTGAGAGCGAAAAGAAAAGCATTATATAATACTTCCAAAATCTATTTTAGGCAAAAATTCCATTCTCCATTTTCACTGAGTTACTGGTTTTCGACCACTGGAGGGCGTGCAGTGCTTGGTTGTAAAATATCCTCCCAGGATTTTAGCTCTCTGGCTCACAACTTAAATTTCAGTCATTCAAATCAGAACCAGAGATTCAAAAAAATTGCCTCCTTCACTTGACTGAGTTAACAGATGAAGGGCAGCTTGCAGAGATGGGAACTGGCAAAGTCAACAGAGAGAAAACTTTACTTAATCAGCATGGTGCCATTCCTATTTCCTTTTCCCCCTTTAATACTAGCCCCATACAGACCTTCACACCGCAACCTCTCAGCTCAGCTTTGAGCCCATCCCTTCTGCTCCTTATGCCTGCACATGACTTCTCCAACTTCCCTTGTCTTTTTCTCAAATCTCCATCAGAAACTAGATCCTGGTCCTTTGGAATATGGCCTAAGATGTTGAACGGGTTTAGCTGATAGACAGTCAGAATCCATTTAATGGGCTTTAAATGATTTGCTTCATTCAGGATCTGGGATATGAATGGTGCAAAAAGATGGAAAAATGATACTTTCCAGCCAGCCAGTTTTTACGGAAACCCTAGTGTCCACTAAACACAGGCATGGGTGGTACCAGGGAAATGAGACATAGTCCCATCCTTTAAAGAGCTTCTAGACTGACCAGGGTGATATATGGACTGGGAGGAAAGGGACATAAAGAATGACAAAACTTGAAGGAAATCTCAAAATAAAATATTAGAAGTAGAGATTTCTTCTCTATTGCTACATGTGACCAATAGACTGAAGTTATATTGAAAGCAATTGGGAGGTCTCTTCCTAACTTAAAATGAGAATTGTGATCAATTATTCATGTCTGCCATGGGCACAGAATAAGTAGGATATGCTTGTAGTTACCAAGTCTGATTTACAATCCAGGGCTCACTTTTTTGTTTTTGTTTTTGTTTTTGTTTTTGTTTTGTTTTGTTGGGGAAACTAAAACCCAGAGAAGGAAAGGAGTGTGGTCAAGGTCATTCAGCTAAGTGACAAGGAGTAAGTTTTCAGATCATGAAAACCCTGAGACAGATCAATCCAGGAGTGGAGAGTGGATAAGAAGTTTCCACATGCTTTGTGTTCTAAAAGCCCTTGCTGGGTCTCCTCCCTCAGCCAGCTATTCCCAACACACTTGGTTTCTTCTTCTAAAAAATATCCCATGATTTCTTCTTCCTTTTTCAGTTTTTTCTGCCTAAAAAATAAGGTATCTAACACACACAATTAATAAAGCATAAATTATAATAAACATCCATAATCTACCCCTTAATTTAAGAAATAGGACTTACTTGTGTGCCCCTTTCTCATGATGCCTCTCTACCTCCTTGCCAAGAGAAATCTATTATCTTCAATTTTGCTCTTTTCCCTTCATTCCCTCAGTTTATCTTCAGAGCTTTACTATGTACGTATATATCCTTAGACATTGCATTTTTTTGTTGTTTCACTTGTTTTTAAATGCTATGCAAATAGAATCATGAATTTTGCATCCTTCTACAGTTTGATTTTTTACTCAAAATTATATTTTAAAGATTTCCAAAGTTGTAGTCCTCTCATCTTCCCTACTGTATAGTATTCCATAGAATGGATGTACCACAATTTATTCATTCTACTATTGATTAATACTTGAATAATTTCCAGATTTGCATTATTGTTGTTGTTGAGAATAACTTTACCATGAACATTTTTTGCATGTTTCCTCATACAAGGATACAACAATTTCTCTAGAGCAGAAATTCTCAATCAGGGCAAGCTTGTCTCTTGGGAGACATTTGGCTATGTCTGGATACATTTTTGGTTGTCACAACCAGGGAAATGGGTGGAGGAAGTGGAGGCAGAAAGCTGATACTGGCTAGTGGATAGGAACTAAGAATGCTGATAAATAGCCTAAAATGCACAGTACGGCTCTGCACAAATAAGAATCATCTAGCCCCAAATGTTAATAGTATCAAGGCTGAAAATTATTGTTCTAGAGGATATACTTAGAGTGAAGTTGCCGAATTATAAGTGTGCTCATCTTTAAATTTTCAAGATAGCATCAGATTCTTTGCTAAAGCAGTTGCACCAATTTCTACACCAATCAGCAGCTTCTATGTCTCATTACTACATATCTCATGCAACACTTGGTAGTTCGATTTTTTTTTAATATTGGCCAAGCTAGTTGGAATACAATGGATAGCATATAGTATTGACTACTAATGAGACTGAGTATGACTGTTGGCCGTTTATGTTTCCTCTTCTGTGAACTTTTTGTTCATGTAATTTGCCCATTTCTCTTTTAACTATTTGTTCACATTTGTCATATAGCTTTTCTGTATCAATCCTTCGATAGTTTACTCATCCCAAATATCTTCTCCCAACTAGAAGTCTGTCTTTTTTTAATGGGCCTTTGAGGAATGCAAGTTAATTTTAATGTGGTTGAATTTACCTCTTCTCTGTTACTTATAGTACTTTTCGAGTCTTATTTATTTAATAAATCCTTTACTCCCCCAGGTCATATGGACACTCTCCTATGTTTTCTTCTAAACATTTGAAGATTTTGCTTTTTACATTTAATGTCATCCAGAATTTATTTGAGCTCTGATATAAGGTAGTATGGAATCTTTTAGAACTATCCTAGAACCTCCTTTTTCCAGGCCAATCAAAAGTGTTTTCCCTTAGGACAGTCAAAGTCTTCTAACCATGGGCTTTACCTAGGGACTTTAGGGTAAGAAGAATCAAAGTCATGTCCTCCCCTACTCAGTTGGTGGCCTCACTAAATCAGCAGACTGTGAGGAATGAGAATGCTGACTCCAGACCATCTCTGCAATCTTCCCATGACCTTTTTTAGTGCTTTGGTTCCTCTCTAACACCCTTCAAGTTCAGGGCCTCTCTCTCCATTCTGTCAAATGTGCTCATGTCAAAGTGCCAGAGACTCACCACTCCCAACCCAAGAAATCCTGCTTTCTTGGAGGGCTGCAGGAAGAAAAGGGAAAAAAAAATATATTTATAAATGGCGGAACCCCACGCATGGGTGAATGCACTGGAGATGCTTCAGGAGGGTTCACCAAGACCCACTCTAGAAAGAGTAGAGGCAGCTGCCTACTTGTAAGGAGGGAGGCATACCTCTTCACACTTCTCGTGACTGCAGAAGAGGCTGTGACAACTGGATCTCTGGCTCCAACTGCCCAGTTTTCAGTAGTTAGTAGCAGTAGCCAGAAGCAGAGTTGGAAGGGAGGAAAGTGCTCAGTGGCTTGCTGGAGTTGGTAGCACAGGCTCCAAAGAGCCAATTGTGCACAACTTTTCCCCACTTGCATTCAGTGACATTAAACTTGGCAGCTTGAAATTGACCATTGTGGGGGAATTTGCAGCATGCAATGGGTGAACACTAAACTCTAGGCTTCTCCCTTCCGCCCAGAGCCAAGTGTTAATCATTTACCAGCACACCACTGAAGTACTGCAACCCTACCCAGTTGTGGCCCTGGGACACCAAATCCCCAGCGACTATCTCTGTCCCTGGGACAACCCCAAGTCCAAGTCAGTGTGTGAGTCTCTATTCAAACTTAGTCCCTTCAGAGAACAAAGTATAGTCATATTTTTCCCTTGAGCAAGTAGCACCCAGCTCTCAAGCTTTGTGTTTTCTTTGTGTGTACTTGCAAGAAGGGGTCTTACTATGGAATCCTGCCCTGGACATTGCCTCCTTTAGCTATGGGATACCATAACGAATTATGCCTAGGAGCTTAGAATTATTGCCTCAGAAGAGGAAGTAGTTACCTATGAAATTCCTACACTAGTCCCCAGATAAATCTGGGCCATACTCCAACAGAGGTATATTTGTTTGCTTTCTTGCTTGCTTTGAAGGGAGCTTGTTCAAATTTCTGTATATGGGCGAAAGAATATCTAGGACAAAGGAGGTTCTCTGGCTTAGCCACTAACTCACTAACTCCCTGTACAACCTTGAGGAAGTCTCTTTCTGTCTCTGAGCCTCAATTTTCTTAGCTGTCAAGTGTGGTTAGATTAGATTAGATTAGATTAATGGTTTCCCAATGATTTTTGGCATTAGAACCCTTTTACGAAATGCAACCTTGGGCCCAATTGCAATATATAAGAGATATGAGTGGGGGATGCCATGGCTAAAGGTAAAATTGAGTTAAAGGGTGTTCCACTTGGGGTAATAAAGGGAATCTAAAAGGATGATTGTGAACACTGGAAATGTAACAAGATGTAAAAACTGTTTTCCAGAATTCTTTCTGGCAATATAGCATGTTATTGGAAAAATCAGTATGGTAACCATATGAGATGGGAGTGAGACCTCCCTCCCCCACCACAAGGTATACTTCCTTTAAATTAAGGGTTTAAAGTTGCTAAACTATTTCCTAAACTCTGTAGGGCCTGTGAGATAGAGTTTTCTTTGACTGAGCCACTTTGTAAGTTTGGGGCCAGAGCTGGATTGCTTTTGATAACAGCGGAGAAGCTAAACATTGTAACCTCCTATATCATCCAAAAGGCAAGTCTCTCTCTCATCTCTAAATGGTCAAGAAAAATGTAAAGATACTCTCTTTAAAGGAATGCAATATTATCAGCCTGTCCAGGATACCTCAGACCTTGATCAAGCCCTGGTTGAAAGGAAGGCCAGACAGGGATGGACCTCCACCTGGCCAGTACTCTGTTGGCCCTGACCAGCCCTGCTCTCCTCCATCTGAACCCCATGGCTTTACACATGCTATGTTGAAAAGACTGGACCATAATTCTTCCCCAGCTCAGATGCTGTATTCCAGTTCCTCCCTAGCTCAAGCTACCATAGCTTCTTTCTTACCTGAATTCTATGGCAATAGTTTCCTAATAGATTTCCATCTCCACGCTCTGTGTATCTCAGTCCATTCTCCTCATTATGTTCTTTTAAGCTAAACCATAATACTCCTTTGCACAAATCCTTCAAGGGCTTCCCATTGCACTTGGAACAAAATCCACCACCCTTATCATTGGTCCTCCAGCCCCTGATCAATCCATCCCCTGCTTATTTCTCCAAACTCATTGTCTACCATTCTCCTCCCCCTCACTAAGCTCCAGCCACATGGACTTTCTTTTCCTTCTTCAAACTTACTGAGGTCTTTGCAGTTGCAGCTTTATGAGCCCGCTTTGTTCCCTCCCCAGATCTGTGTATGGCTGCTGCCTCCTTCTTATCTCAGTACAAATGTCATCTTTTCAGAGAAGTCTTCCTTGATCACACAGTAAAATTCCATCCATTCCACACACAGTTATTCTCCCCGCAACAAGGCATCCTCTCTCACAACATTCTGTTTTGTTTTCTTCCCATCCCTTATCACTAACAGAAATTATATTGTTTTCTGTTTGCTTGTTCCTTTTCTGTGTTTTCTTCCAGGATGTAAGCACCATGAGGTTACCCTGTCTGCTTCACTCTTACCTGTGTCTCTAGTATCCAGCATAATGCCTGGCACATGGTAGACACTCAATAAATACTTGTTGAACAAATGAATTAATTTAATGTTGTTGAGTATCTTGATGTAAATACTGGCACCAGAATCCAACCAGACCTGTCTAAGAAGCTCATAAAAGCTACATTTTCTCATTCTTCTTATGTTCCAGTGGGAGGGTTCTGCTTGGTACTTATACTCTTATCCCCTGAGGGAGATGTTAACTTCACCCTGAACTGACCAGAAGTTCAAAGAAACTCCAGTGCTCTGCACTACAAATAAAATCACCCATGTCCTTAAATCAACTCTTTTCCTTCCCACGTGCATTACTTTCTTGACTTGAAGAATGCTGGGAAAAGTTCTGGGACCTAAGCAAAGAAACTATTTGGTCCTCCAAAATAAAGCTACTCTACAGGGAGAATCCCAGCATGTGGTCTCACTCTACCACTCCAGTGTGTGTGTGCTCTCTCTGTGAGCTGTGCCGTAGTCTCTCTCTCTCTCCAACTATGCATGTATGTCCCTCTGATTCTCTGCAGTGATTGCCAAAGATCTCGTAACCTCCTTTGGATATAATCTCCTGTTCTATTTTAGTCTTCAGGTTGTTGTCTTTTTTTTTTTCCAACCTCAAAGGAAGCCTAAATTGGGCAAAGCAGGTTTGCTCAGCTTATTTTCAAATTCGCCTGAAGGGAAATCTTGGTACCAATCACATAAGAAGATGATACTCTTCTTTTCTTGTTCTAAAGAGAATCCTAGCCCCTAGTCTGGACCCCAGAAGCAAGATCTGGCCTTTAAAGCTTAATACAACCTTTGGTTTTCTCAAGATCTCCCTGTTGTATCTGCTCTCAAAAGAGTCTGTTAACTGAAGATGGAAAAAGTGACTAACAGCTCTGTTTTGACCATAAAGACAATATACTTTGCCCTGTCCACACTGCTCTAGGTTTTGCAAAGAACGCTCCCTGAATTCACTCCCTTCCTTAATTACGACACATGTTGCTACTAAGAAATTTGTGTTCTGTATGAGTTGTCCATTAGCCAATTTCAACTGGATAAGGAGTTCTGACTTTCCCTCAAGTTGTGCCCCCACCATATTAATAACCTAGCTATTTTGAAAAGTAATTTAAAACAACTTTTACATTTTATAAGCTAACAGTAAACTCTTAATATTTGCCCAATATATGTCCTGAGACCTTTATAAATCTCTAATTTTGAGACTGCTCATAGCATATGATTTTCCCTGGTAAGCGTGTATTTACCCTTGCAATGCAATCCTCATCTTACTTGATCCCAATTGATAAAACTGACCACTCCCTCCGTTTTCAAATATTCTTCCTTTCGTTTCCGTCTGGTAGCTACCTCTCAGTTTCCTTTATTGATTGTACCTCCTCCACTAGACTGGTAATATTAGAGTCCTCAAGGCATGGTACTGAGTCTCTTTCTTCTCACTTGACATTTTAATATTAAAGGTTTTTATTTGGGGTGCCTGGGTGGCTCAGTCAGTAAGTGTCCAACTCTTGATTTTGGCTCAGGTCATGATCTCAGGGTCTTCAAATCAAGCCTTGCATCAGGCTCTGTGCTGGGCGTGGAGCCTGCTTAGGAGTCCCTCTCCCTCTGCCCCTCCCCCACTCTCTCTCTCTAAGAAATAGAAAAAAATTTTTTAAATGAAAATGAAAAAAAGGGGGGGGGGCTTTATTCATTCCCAAGGCTTCAAAGACCATCCATACGCCAACAATTCTCATACTTACCTCTCCATGTTAGATAGCTCCTTTGACCTCCTAATCCATTCCTCTAGCTGCTTACTGCATGCCTGTGCTTGGATATCTGCTAAATGTATCCATATTAAACACTTGATTATCTCCTTCAGGCTTTTACTCTGGCAGTCTTCTCCATTTCAACAAATGTCACCATTATCTATCTAGTTGCTCAAGCCAGGAAACCTGAGTCATCCTTGACTCTTCTTTTTCCCTCACCATCCCATATCCAATCCATTGCCAAATCCCATAATTCCCACTTCTAAAATATTTCTAAAAATCTATTCACTTCTCTCCATCACCATTGTCACCCACCCAAGTCAAAGATGCCATGGCCTCTTCCGTCCCCTTCCAATGCATTAACTACACAAATAATTACAAAAAGCAGCCAGGATTATCCCTTAAAATTATATACCAGCTCATGTCATTCTCTGGCTCTAATCTCTTTGGACTGTAATAAAACCCCAGATCCTTTGCGGGGCTCACAAAGCACACTATGATCCAGCCATGACTCCTCTCTTGCCTCATCTGCCACTCTCCTGGCACTCACTTCGCCTAGCCACACTGTCCTGTGTACCTTGAAATGAATCAAATCAATACAGAGAAACCTTAATGAACTGGAGTGCCCTGGGTAAATGGAGGAATAAGTAAAACCAGTTTTGTGTTTCTTCTATTTTCGGTTGAAAATCTTTCCGGAAAGTATGAATCTACTGTGGTACTCTGGAAGTCAAAGTTGGCAAAAATGACAGTAATGTTCTTTGCAAACTGAAAATCTGACAGAGCATTGGCACTGTTTTTTACCAGTAATAACTCCACCAGTTACTCTTAAGGGGAGTGGGCGAAGAGGAAAAATACATAGAAATGAATCTTTACTGTTCTCACAAAATCACCAGGATTGGCTGTTTGTTGTTATTGGTATTGCATTTTTGAGGGAAATTATGTTATTTACCTAGCAGTCTACTAATTGGCCTCTTGCTCTTAACAGTAGAGAGAGAGATTCTCAGTTAATACACGTTATCAATCCCACTCAGTCAACATCACCTTCATCTGTGTATGTATGGGTACTTGCACATGCAGCTCTGGGTCATAGGAAAGTTATTTAAATGTTCTAGCCCTCAGTTTCCTTATCTGTGAAAGGGGATGATAAAATCAAAGTTGTTGTTAAGTCTGTATGAAAGCTTTTTTGATCAGTGACCCCTAAGTTGATGGTTACTATTGGCCAGTGTGGAGGGCAGTATGCATAAGTAAATCTCCCTCTTTATATTTTACCTCATTTTCTCCCAAACCAAGACTATCTCACTTTGCTATTACCAGTTGTTAAGATTTTAGGCTCATAAGTACTATAATTTCCTTTCCCAGCAATATCTTTATACTTTCCAAAATAGACACTCCAGGGTTAGGCAGTGGTTAGGAAGACCCTATTCATGCCACAATGGCCATGCTTTGGCGCCTTGCAAATTCCTCTTTCTGGACACAGATACTTTTGAAACAGTACATTGTTATCTCAAGGCCTTGCCCCTGTGTTTTAGATAAGCTGGGACTTCCCATCAATCTTCTTTCCTGTTCATGGTAAACATCAACTCTCTCAGAGTATGCCTTGTCTCTCTTGTAGGGCTCCAAAGAAGTCAAACGTTCAAACAGAAGGCTCCTGACACTGCCATGAAGAACGATGACTCTGGGAGTGGTTTTCTATGTTACACCAGATTTGAAGGCCAAAGGGTCAGCTTGGGCAACTTAAGTCCTCCATCAATAATTCCAGCCAGGACAGGATCATCAATTCCCTTCATCTCAACCAAGACCTATGATCACTCCATTGGAGGCTGAGCCAATGGCCCTGTATAATCTAACATTCTTTCCCTTACTAGATTAGCCTCAAGTAAAACATCATGGGCCTATCCAAAGCCAGCAAGATTTAAAGAAAGTTGGGGAGTTTCCAGGTGCACATAGAAAACAATACCTTCACAGTATGGGAAATAAAAAAGCAGGCGAGAGGTAGATTTCTTTGGGAGAACTTACTAACATTCTCTTAAGATTTATTTATTTATTGGCGAGAGAGAGAGAGTGCTGGGGGGAGGGGCAGAGGGGAAGGGAGAGAGAGAATCTCAAGCAGACTCTGCTGAGTGTGGAGCCCGATGTAGGGCTCGATATCACAACACTGAGATCATGACCTGAGCCGAAATCAATTGGACACTTATCCAACTGAGCCACTCAGAGCCCCTATTAGACATGTTTAAGGAGTGGAGGTATAGGGATTCAAATGTCTAATGCAGGAGAAAAAGATCATATGGACATTCCTTTAAGTTCCATAATGAAGTTATACTGCAAATCTTTGTAAACAATTTAGTTATAAAACCACAAAGTGTAAAAATTGGCCCTTTTCTTTCTAGAAATGAGAGATTGATGCTAGCAAATTACAGACCATTGACCAAACACAATGCTGACTACCTCAGAAATTTCTGAATATAATTCCAAATTCACTCTTGTTTTTATTAATATTCATTTTTTAATCCTTTATTTTATTTATTTATTTTTAAAGATTTTATTTATTTATTTGACAGAGAGAGAGACAGCCAGCGAGAGAGGGAACACAAGCAGGGGGAGTAGGAGAGGAAGAAGCAAGCTCATAGCGGAGGAGCCTGATGTGGGGCTTGATCCCAGAATGCCGGGATCATGCCCTGAGCCAAAGGCAGACGCTTAACAACTGAGCCACCCAGGCACCCCAATTTTTAAACAAAAAAGTCAATAAAACTCCTGGTCAATTTGTAAGACATTATAAGCCCAATTAGTAAAAATTGTATGTACCAGAAGGGTCATGGATAAACTCGGTTTCATTTATTAAGGGAGGAAATGTACACATATGAAACAAAAAAAGTATAGTCTATAGCTCTAGAAGAATTGGAAACAGAGATAGTTAAAGAAAACCAGTTGTCAACTGCGTAGCAACACTGGTGCAATACATACTACTCTGGGATTCATTCTGTATTGGTGACAATGTAAAAGAGATGTGATATGTCACCGGGAGATTTCTGTCCTGACAACAGATTACTGGGTCCCTGGGTCTTGTGTGTGTGTGTGTGTGTCTCAATTTGTTTTGGTAAAGTGATCTAAAAGAGAACAATAATTTTTTAAAAGATTTGTGTTTATAAGGAATTTTCTTTTTACCTTCCAGAAAGCTCCCATATCTGTTATTTTCTGCCACCTTCCCTTCCGGTCCAGGCAGAGACGTGCCTGTGAGCGGAAAGATAAGAGTGAGGTTCCAGGTTTTAGAGGGACCCGCTCTGGTCACATGTCATGTCGGAGGTCAGAGTTTTAAGGCTCCTTGAGTTGCCTTCTACATGATTGCAAAGAATGCAATACAAAGATACAGATGCCAGAATTTAAGATAATTATGGGATTGCTATAATTTTTATTTTGTTTCTAACAGTTCACGAAGAAAGGTGAAAAAAATACTCAAAGGAGCCTTTGCTTCTCTGGACTTGAAAACCTGTGCTCAAGCTTTTAATTTCCCTTCTTTCTCCCATCACCTCTTCTTCTTCCTTCCTTCCCTTCATTTGCCTTTTCTCCATGAATATCCATATCTTTAACTTGTTAGATTTTCAAATATAACATCCTTTGTGAACTCAACTGACATGTTGATTTATCTTTAACCAGAATTCAATGCATAATATTTAATTTCCCAAAACAAACTTAGACTATTATTATTCATTTAATATTTTAAAGTGATGAATTTAAAATGCAAATAGAAAAATTGAGTATCTTTATTTTTAAAAAAATCTAAATTAATACATTTTTTTTCCAGAATCAGTCTCCTTTTTTTTTTGGTCCAGAGCAGAAGAAAAAAAAAAGAATATGCAAGTAAGTTTCCCCAATGAGGTCAACAATGCTTCTGGCTGGCCCTCCGTTTTACCCTTAAGCTCCACCAACACAAGAAAATCCCTCTCTACCTATAACTTTACATTTTAAGAAGTAAATAATGCATGCAGACACAAACAACCATGTACTGTCTCTCTCTTCTTGATTCCTAAAGGAAGCAGGGGCACGAGGTTGATTAAGGGGAGAGGGGCTAAAAGGAAAGAGAACCAGAATGGTTTTCAAAAAAATCAAATTTACCCATCACATTCCCTTTCTCAAAAGCCTGCATGTCTATCGACAACCAAAAGAAGAACCCAACCCCTTAGAGAGAAATACAAGAGCCCCACTATTATCCCTTCTCTGTTTCATCTCCCATCGTATGCTTCACTCCAGCCACCCCAGTCTGCCAGCATTTCTCCACACTCACTCCGCTCTTTCATGTCAATCCCCCCACCACACAGTGGGGTTCCCACAGACACTGGCTAGTCTTCATAGTATCTGTATTCTTGCCAGCTTGCAGAATGTCTCACTCATATTATTGTCCATGAGTGTTTGTTAAATTGAAATCTCCAACTTTGTCATTTTTTTTTTCACACTACTTAGTAGGTTGAGAAGTCACTCTGTGCAGGCTGAAGCCTTGGGGAAATGCACAGTCATGGAGAAAATGTAAGTTAGTATAACTGTTCAGAAGAGGAACTGAAGCATGTATTTTCAGAAGTGGAGCTATCACTCTTGGCCTGGCAACCCCGCTTCTGAATATGTATTCTACAGAGTAATCTTATACACCTACAAGCGAGTTTATCACAGGAATGTGTCTAACACCAAAATGTCATTAAAAATCAAAATGCCCAACAATGAGAGTTTCATGAATTAAACTACGGCTCGCTCATACTATGGAATGGAACGCAATCTAGCAGCAGGAAGAGTGCATATGCAATGAAGGTGGGGCAGTGACAGGTGAACGGAAAGGAAGCATTTGCAGCTTTGAATCGATGGCAATATTAAGAAATTTTTAAAAAATGTAGTCTGTATGTTGTAACCAAACTTTTTAAACAAAGAAATATAGTTTATCCACGGGAAATGTCTAAAAGAACAACATACGATTATTTTTAATTAGTTGGGTAGCTACGAGCATATTAAATGAAAAAATAAGATACTTGACGTCAGGTAAACACTGCACCTTAATAGGAATATGTCAAGGCACCCTAAGCAAGCTTCCATCCGAAGGAAGTAACACAGAAAAAGGCCATTAGAGCAACGTCTTCCAGCTTGCAAGCCACTGAAAAGTCCCAGCCATGTCAGTGGGACAACATGGATATATGCTAGAAGACTCCCCACCAGAGAAAACGATAACACCCTGTTACAGAAGCAATAACAGTCCTTCTATTGGCTCATGCATTTTTTAAAAAACTAAAAATTTTATTGCCTTTCCCCCCCAGAACTCCTCGTCCTTTTATTATTGGACCCATTTCACCGCCCACACACTCAGCTCAATCACTTCCTCAAAGCGGGAATGAAACTGTTTTCCTACATCCCACTACCCCCAATCCCATCTTAATCAGGTTAGCTTGAAACCCACTCATCACCCTGAAAAATCTCAGCTAGAACATCCTAGAAACACACAGAGAAAGATAAACAGAAAACCGAATTACACTTTCTTGGACACTTCAACCCCTGGGTTTTCAAATTCCATTCTAGGTCATTATTGGGTAGCTGCATTGATTCACTACTAACCAGTCACTCTGATGGCTTAAAACAGAGTTCTCAGTCTGCAAGAACGAAGATGTTATCAAGAAAGCGAAGGGCTTAGGAGACAGCTGGCCGCCTTTACAGGAACTGACGTATCTGGAAGGAGACTCAGCCTGGCTTCTGAATATAAACAGGAATTCGTTAAGGTAGAAGCAGAACAAATAAGCACAGTGACTGAGAGACCTTTTCCAAAGAGCAGGCCCTGGGAAGGAGGGGAGAGGACCAGACACCCAAACTTTCCCTGAGGTTTCTGCCAGACTCAGAGTTAGAGGAAGGAGGACAGGCTTTGGAGTTGACAAAACTAATTTAGAATCCTGGTTCAGCCACATCACAATAGTATGTGCTGGGCAAGTTACAAAACTCACGGAGCCTCAATTTTCCTGCCAGAAAAAATGGGTGCAATAACCCCCACCTCACAGAGTCGTTGGGAATAATTAGAGCTAATATAGAAAATCCTAACACCAGGCACGCAATGAATACTAAATAAATGGTTGATATTATTACTTGACAAGGGGAAGAGAAGCCAGGAGAGATATATGAAAAATTTGGGGGGAAGAGAAGATTTCCAAATATTCTCTTTTAATTTCAGATCGGCCCACATCCAACCAGAGTAGAAGGCACCAGCTGAAATCGCCCTCTCCATTCAGCTAGAGGTCAGTATTACTCCAGTCTCCCTGAGGAAGAAAGCGAGGATACTACAGCTTGTTTTTAAAGAATCTGTCTGCCTTTCCAGCCTCATGCTCTTTGGTGTCTTTTCCTATAATTTTCAGGATGGGTTCACCATGATCAGTAAGCGTCTCCATGTCATCAGAAAATTTAATCAAGCCCCCAACTCGTGGCTGTCCTTTGAAGGATTTTGAGGCACAGCTTAAAAAAATAAAGGGGGGAGGGGATTAAACAGAACAAGAATTACCAGTTGCAACTGGCATTCTTCACGGATGGTGCATTTGAGTTATTGGAGTTTAATCATAAACCCATCATTTGGAAATGCAAAACTCATTGATGGTCAGGGGCCTGACATTTTGCAGCTTGCCTCCTCCCTGCCAAATGAGATCTCACTTGCTTGAATGAGGCAAAATGAAGACCAACGTCATTCCCAGGGGCCTCCCTGGATCATTTCCCATCACCTTGCATGCCGGCACATCTCTTTCTCTCTCTTTGTCTCTGTTTCTCTCTCCCTCTGTCTCTTCCTCTGTCTCTCGCTCTTTCTCTCACTCTCTCTCTGTCTCTCTCATACACACACACACACACACACACACACACACACACACACACACACGCAGAGTTCTCAATGAGAATGATAAAAGCAATGGCTAAAGCAAAGTGACAAATAGCCTTCCCGGAGCAAAAGGCTCACTGGCCTGGAAGGAATCTCAGACATCATGTCCCCTATCTGTCTGATAAGATTTCATCTCAAATCCTTCCTGGCTGAATGGAGACCAGGCCAGTCTAAAAGATCACCATAAACTCGATCTTCTCACATTCATTCATTCTTTCTCGCATGCATCCCAACAACATTTATTAAACGCTAATAACCATCATTAAAGTCTACATTTATTAAGCCCTTACTATGCATCAAGGATAATGGTGAGAAAAACAGCAAAGTACACAGAGCTAAAGGCCTTCCATAGGAGGATAATATTAAATAAATAACTACGGCACTTTATAATTACAACCTCTAGCAAGAGCTGTGAAGGAAAGGTTCAGAGAGTTATTAACAGCACTCGAGCTAGAGAACTGACTTCATCTGGAGACTACCTCGGTTTATGCAGGGAACTGGTCGTGTACTCAGAGCAAGTGGATCAAGAGTCCAGAGAGGGGATCAGGGGGCTGACCATACCGGCCTCATGAAGCATAAAAAGGATTGGTCTGGGGATGCCTGTGGGTCTCAGTAGGTAAAGCGTCTGCCTTCTGCTTAGGTCATGATCTTGGAGTCCCAGAATCAAGCCCGCATCAGGCTCCCCGCTCAGAGGGGAGTCTGCTTCTCCCTCTGCCCCTCCCCCATCTTGTGTGTGTGCGAGCTCGCTCTCTCTCTCTCTCTCTCTGTCACTCACTCTCTCTCAAATAAATAGGATTGGTCTCTATCCTGATCAAGGGGAAGACACTGAAGGATATCCACGGAATCAAATCTTAAAATAAGGCAGACAGCATATGGCTAATTATACCCACTTCATCAGAGCTTAGACCTCTGGAGTCCAAGGCTATTGAGTTAGATCCCCTGAAAGCTAAACAGTGTCCCAGAGAGATAACATTCTATATGAATCCCCCATGCCAGCCACCATTTCTCAGAGGCCATTTGTGGCCTACCATCATTTCAATCTGACACACTTATTGGATTTCCCCTGACCTCCACCCCATGCCTGACCCTGTGCTGGCAGCTAAGGAGAGGCAAGTAGTCAAAATAAGACACAGAAAAATAACCCGAATCCAAGGCAAAATAGTACAGGTGTTATAAAAGAGGTACTGAAATGAAGTCTATAAGGGAAGCAGAGTTTGACCAAAAGATATAGGATCTAGATCCTGGGTCCAAGTTGTAAGCGTGCCATTTATTAGCCTGGTGACCCCGCACAGGTCGCCTCTATGAATCTAAGCTATTTTGAGGCCCCAAGAGTGAGCTCTGTGTAGTGAAAAGGCTATTGAGATATTTATCTTGGATTTTTAAATTAATTTATTAAAGTTATACATATATTTTCTTCTTGGGTTTACATTCCACTTACAAATCTAATTTTTCTATTTAGAAGTGGACCAAATTTTCTCCTACTTTTTAAAGTCATTTTTTAAAGGTGGTTTTATTAAAGCACAGGGACAGGACCCAGGCGCAGGAAGGGCTGCCTGTTTTTAGTCACTTTTAAAGAGCCTTGACCAATGTTTGTTTAAGATTGCAAACATAAGTCATTGAATCTTTTCAAATAGTTTAAATTGCATTTATAAATTCAATTTTCATTTTTAAGCACATCAATTGTCTGATCAACAAATGTTCCCAAGAATTTAATCTAATATAGTCTGCTTCTAAATGTGACTGACATGAATTTCCACTTAGAGTTGTGAGTCTCAATAATTTGTTAGTTATACATTTTATATTAGAATTATGAGTGTCATTTAAATAGGCCAAATTTTCTTAAACATTGCAAGCATATAGAAATGAAACATGACCTGATTCTTTCTTAATACAAAAATATTTATACTATGGTTTTGATTATTTTAGACATGCATATATGTAATCTAAAACTTCCAGGAAATGTAAGATGCTTACCCAGTAAAAAAGACAATCATCCCTGCTAACTGAAATTACCTTACACAGAGCTATTTGGCTGGAAATGTGATCTGGAAATTCAGGCTTCCTGGGTGGTGCTCTTTACAAAAACGAAGAAAACTATTAAATCATCTCCAGAAGTACAGGGAGTTGCCATCTCAGCATTCTTGGGATTACTAGTGATCAGAGGTTTCGGCGACCTTGATGTGACATCCTGAACTCTATTTTTAAAGGTTATGTCACTGATTCTGTAGCTTCTAAGTGGGGCATGGTCACATCCTGGGACTCAAGTTATATGCACATGGTGATTCTACCTCATAAACGTCTACTCACAAATGTCTGCAACTCAACTCAGGTTGGCCTCTTGATTACACTATGCATTTTCTTTGGCTCTTAAGATCTCTGCATGTCTCTTTCATTGAATGTTATAGACTTTTGAATGTAATAGAATCCAAAGCTATGTGAATGTCTTTTCTAACTCTTAACAGAACACTGCATTCTTTGGCTACTGAATTTAGAGATCACATGACTTTATCTGACTTGTAGTCACAATTTATGAAGCCAATCTACTAATGTCCTCATGTCTCTGGCCTCGGTTTCTGTTCTTGGTATCATGGAGTTGCAAAGAATTAAATGAGTAAATGCACATGAATGTCACTTTGTGAACCATAAAGCACTGAACAAATATTAGTGCCCAGCAGAGATCAAAGCAGAGGATAGATGATGATGATGATGATGATGATGATGATGATGATGATGGTGATGATGGTGATAGAGAGATAGATGAGAGAGAGAGAATGAATTAAGTGCAACATGCGAACAAGGGGGAAAAGAGTGATTGCTCTCAACTGGACATTCAAGGAGAGCTTCATAGAGAGCTTCATAACTCTCAATGGAGCATTGAGATGGACCTTGATGAACAGATAGGATATTTTTTTTTAAAGATTTTATTTATTTATTTGAGAGAGAAATAGTGAGAGAGCATAGGGGGAGCGGAGAGAGGGAGAAGCAGGCTCCCCACTGAGCAGGGAGCCCAATGCGGGGCTCTATGTGGGACTTGATCCCAGGACCCCAGGATCATGACCAGAGCTGAAGGCAGATGCTTAACGCACTGAGCCACCCAGGCGCCCTGAATGGATAGGATTTTAACTGACTGGTATAATGATGGGGAAGCCTGCAAAGGTTCATCTGGCAATCTTTACAAAAAGCATTCAGCATAAAGCAAGCACTAAGTTTCAGGGAACAGTCGAGGCTTCCCTTGGCATGCAATATTCTTCCATCTATCACCTCTCTGATCCTCCTAGACTTCTCATTTTCTATGCTTGAATGCAGTTTTAATTCCACGTCTTCATTACCTAAAACTTCTCTAACCACGTCGAACATTCTCCAAGAATGCTGAGAGAGGCCCAATGCTCTCTCCTGAGTAGGCTGATAATGTCCAAATCATTAGCTCTGTCCAACACGAGGGTTTCCCATGACCTCAGATATAAGGACTTCTTCCGAGTGATAAACTAGTAAAATCCATATGCAAGTAGAACGAGTCATAAGTGTGAATCCTCCAAACAACTGTTGCAAATGTGTAATGATGCTTTTGGGAACACTCAAAGTCCCATCCAGATGATTCAAGTATCCAGGCCTTTTCCATGTCTTGAGGCTCATAGTCAATTTTATTTATTTTTATTTATTTTTATTTATTTATTTATTTATTTGACAGAGACAGCCAGTGAGAGAGAACACAAGCGGGGGGAGTGGGAGAGGAAGAAGCAGGCTCATAGCGGAGGAGCCTGATGTGGGGCTCGATCCCGGAATGCTGGGATCACGCCCTGAGCCGAAGGCAGACGCTTAACGACTGTGCCACCCAGGCGCCCCTCATAGTCAATTTTAAAAAAGAAATGCCAAAACAGTTTTTTAAAAATTATCCTATGCATAAAATGTTTATATTTAACAAAGTTAGACTTTTAATGCTCAGTCAGTGGAGCATACGACTCTTGCTCTTGGGATTGTGAGTCCAAGCCCCATGCTTGGCCTAGAGCTTAGTAAAAACTAAATAAAAAATAAAATAAAATAAAATATGATATCATTATGTTCTTTCAAGGTTGATTTTAGGATTCATATATTAATTCATAGTATACAGGTACTATGGTTCCGTACTGGGGACATAAGTTTAAAGATACATATTGCACATATTCCTCTTTCAATCCTATGTGTGCATTTCTAGATAATATAAAAAACTCAACTTTGAAAACTTTCAGGCTCTGTGACGCTCAAAGCTAAATGACCTCCCTAGCTCCTAAGGACCTGCCAACTCTGATAAACCCTAGGCAAAACTTTCACAGCCCAGGAATTTAATAAGCAGAAATATTATTCATGTGCATATGTTGCAAGCATTGTTCATATGTTTAGTGAAGCTTAATTAGCTTCCATATTTACAAAGAAGCTGATCAATAGCTGCTTGGGAGCTCTGTGTAGCCTAGTGACTGTGGGACCAACTAGCAGGCTTCACTTTGTGGTGATCAGGCAGGGAGCTACCATCATGCTGAGGGATCCCCTAAATTCCTCAAGAGGAAAGTCATTTGTCTAGGGCCATCCAAAGTCTTCAGAGAACAACAGGTTAACTTGCTTGCATTAAGGATGGACCACCAATGGTCCTGGTGCAAGGATGGAGAGCCACCTATTCTGAATACAGATAGACTTGACGTTAAATGTCTTTAAATGTCTTATTTTCAACACAACCTCTTACTCCTGCTCCTTAAACTTTTTTTTTCTTACTTCCTCATTCTTGCCCAGGTTCTAGAAGAAAGATGAGCCCCCTCCTCAGCTGAGGTGCCTAAACTATAGTTCCCTTCCTTTTGTGTCTTCGTCTGTCTTCCCCCTTCCAGAGATGTGTTCTGCCTCACCAGGAATGCACATTCCCAGATATTTCATGACTAGTGCATTCTCAGCACTCAGGTCTTAGCTCAGATATCACCTCCTTAGGAAGGAAGGTCCCCTATCTAAAGGAGCTCTCCATCCCCAGCCCCCCCAGCCCTCTCTGTTTTCTAGTCTTCATATGGCCTTTTTCACTCTCTATAATTACCTTGCTCATTTATTTATTGCTGTCTATCTCTCACCAGAATTCAAATTCCAGGAGAACTCAAATCTTGCCTGTTAAATTTTGAATTGTGTCATCAGATTTTAGGCCCCAGGCAAACAATTGGCATTTGGTAAATATCAGTTAAATGAATAAAATCACTCGTTTCTTTACACAGCAAATGTTCATTAAAAGCTTGCTACGTGTGTGCCTGGGTGGCTCAGTCCGTCAGAAGCGTCTGCCTTCGGTTCAGGTCATTATCCCGGAGTCCTGGGATCAAGCCCTGCATCAGGCTCCCTGCTTGGCAGGGAGCCTGCTTCTCCCTCTGTCCCTCACCCCACTCGTGCTCTCTCTCTCTCAAAGAAATAAATAAAATCTTTAAAAAATAAAAAAATGAAAATAAGAAAAAAAGCATGTTAGGGGCCACGAGTTGTGCCCATAAAGGAGAATTTCATCCATTTATGAAAAACGTCTCCTTGCTTCCCTAGCACTTTCTGCCATACCCTCCCTCTACCCCCACAAATAAACCCACACAGGCTGGCTCTGCCTTTGTGCCTTGCAGCCCAAAGAAAAGAAACCCAAAGATAGGGTGACCCTGTCCCCATGGCCAACTGCAATCAGCGGCGGCCCTGGCAGCTGGCCAGACAATGAAGGCCCAGTATTTCCTGGGCCCAGCCTAGTAAATCTTCAGCGGCAATAAAAGCACAGTCCAGTGAGCAATTAGAGAAAGGGGCCCAGGTGTCCCTGGAGGAGCTGGTTCCCATTTACAAGAACGTACAGATGCTGGCTAAGACACAGCCCTCCTCCTCGGCCTTGACTTTATCCCAGCAAACAGGCCCAACCTAGAGCTTTCCTCCGGACCCTGGCAGCTGGCTGGAAAATGAGTGTGATAGTAAACACATGTTGCTTCGCCTGTGACCTGACAAATCAGATTACCTGCCTCAGACACACACAGGGGCTTTACTGAGAGGCAACCTGGAAGTCCAGCTCTCTGAATGTACTCTAGTTCCTCGTTGGCATTTGTTGGGGGTCCCGAGTCACTCAGAAAGCATTGTAGTCACGTGGAACAAAAGTATCTTCTATTTATTTTATTGTCCCCTCTTCCAAAGGAGCTAACAGCAGCCTTGTTCTTGTCAAGGAGCCCAAACATTCTCATTCAAAGGCTGTATTTACAAACGAAGCAGAATGGCCATAAAACTGATGACCTTGCTGCTTCTGGAATCTCATAAAAAGTTTCCAAGCTGCTCCTCCCTGGAGCAAATAAGGGTGTTGCAGTTGCTAGTCCCCTGGCAGGGTTCCAGCTGGGGCTATTACATTCCTCCCTCATCAGTTTTCCTCTGAGCTCCAAATGCAGACTTGTCTGCTCGGCAGGGTGTTTAACTCTGGAGGTGCTGTTGCACTTGGAATATTCAAACCCAGAGGTGGGGGCAACACAGAAAAAAGAGAGAGAGAGAGAAGGGAGAAAAGAGGCAATATTGACTGAGAAGCAGTCACGTGCCAAGCACTATGCAAAAGATTTCCCCACTCAAGCTAGCTAGCCATCACTGGAAGATTTGACCCATGTGCCCATGTATTGAAGACGTTTGTGGCAGACATTGTTCATCTTGTGGGGGTCGCTTGGATACTGTTTAATAAAATATATATATTTTCCAATGCCTGGTGCTGTAGAAGCAGTCAGGTGATTCAGATGAGGTCAGTGGGAAGCAGTGGACACGTGTATGGGTGGGTTTCTGGAAAGCTATTGTCTTACTGATAAAAAAAAAGTCCTACTTAGCTGGTATGTGTCTTTTGCCCTTTCTCACTTTCCTTCTTTGAATGAGGAGGTGAAACTTAGAGAAGCAGCACCTATCTTATGATCAGAAAGATGAAAGATGATAGAATAGTAAGAAGTGAAGAGCCTGGGGTATGGATGGCAAAATGGGAGTGCCCTCACCCTCCATTTGTGTGTGCTCAGGCTTCTTGTTGCCATGAAGAATTAGGGCCCTTCCTTGAGGTGGTGGACGGACTCAAAAGTGGTCCCCATGACCCCCAGCTACTGGTGGGCATGTCTTTGTGTGATCTACTCCCTTTGAATATGGTTGTGACTTGCTTTTAGCCAATAAAATATGGCAAAGGTGACGGGATGTCACTCCCATGATTGCATTAGGTTATGTAAGGCTTCATCTTGTTAGCAGACTTGCTCTAGAGAGTCTCGTTGCTGAATTAATAAAGTCAGTAGCCATGTTGGAAAAGTCCATATGGCAAAAAGATACAGGTGGCCTCTGGGAACTGTGGGAAGTGCCTACGAACTGCAGGAGGCTTCTAGGAAGTCTGAACAGCCTTTAGTTGCTGACAGTGGCCTCTAGGCAGCAAAAGCCAGGGCCCTTAGTCCTACAGCTACAAGGAAATATTCTCTGTCAATAACCTGAATGAGCCGGAAAGTAAACTCTTCCCCAGTTGAGCCACCAGATGAGAATGCAGCCCAGCTAACACCTTCACTGAAGCCTTGTGACACCCCAGGCAGAGGACCCAGCCAAGCCATGCCAAGATCCTTGATTCAGAAAAACTGTGAGATAATAAATGCATACACTTGTGGCAGCTTGTTATGCCACAATAAATCACTAATACACTCATTTACACTGCTGCGGTCAGCTTTCTGTTATGTGCAGATACAGCTGGCGGAGACACAAATGAGCATTTAGGGACACCTTCTGAAAGCGTTGAGAGATGGGTGTTGATTTTTAGAGAAGGCTGAAGAGCAGGGATTGTTGGCAGAGGAAGAGAAAACCAAGGTTCTAGATTATTCTTCAAATAGAACAGAGTCTTCTCATTTAAAAGGCTTTTTAGCTGCTGACTATATATAGCTGCTTTTCAAACTATCACAGTGATTAAGGACTAGAAAAAAGAACATTTGTTAAATAACCCTTTGGGATACGTCTTTGACTGAACTAAAGCTGGAAGAACAAACAATATATTCCTCTCCTTATGGCTTTTAGTTTTCTTGGAGGTAGTTTTGTAACTGGAAAATAACAGTACCAACTGGCATCCCTTGAGTACTTTCTATGTACAAAGTGCTGTGTTGAGCCCTTCACCTACATTACCTCTTTGTGCTCACAGCCATCCAACAAGCTAGGAATGATTAGTACTCCCACATGACAGATGAGAACACTGAGATTTGGAGAGGTTAAGATAGGTCAGTAGGCAGTCTGGCTCCATACCCAGCATGCTTAAACACTGTGCTAGTCATTCATTTGTAAAAGATGGAAAACAGAGAAAAATAGTAGTAAGAAGGGGAGGAAAACTTTTCCATTCTCCAGATGCCTGGGAACAAGCATGAATAATTTTTTAATCTCTTTCCTAACAACACAGAGATTAGGCTACATCTACAAATAAGGATGCATCCTACATCCTTGTTTTTTTAGTTAACATACTGGTCACATTTACTTATGTTATTCAAAGCTCCTTTTGAGTGTAGGCTTCCTTATATTCAATGACCTGGATATGCTATCATTTACTAAGTCTTTCCTTCTCCTAATACAATTTGAAATGCTTTCTACTTAGGACTATTACGAAAAAAGCTTCAATTAGTATCTTTGTGCATAAAGTTCTTTCTATATTTTGAGTTTGGGTTAGAATCCTCCAAGTAGTGTGACTGAATCAGAAAGGATGAGCACACTGACACTCCATGCCCAGTTGGCTCTAACTCAAAGATGCCACTGTGAGACTTTGGAAACAAGAGAATGGAGACATGTCTCTTGAGTAGGAAGGGCCCCTCCCTTGAACATTCCTGTGGGTTAGTTTCTTCAAAAGTGACATGAGGGGCTATTTACCTTTAGAAGGCCAGATTTTTATTGTCATTGGGAATACGGTGCCCCTTCCAGAAGCTATAAAATTCAAGTCTGATATTTGGTAAACTTCCCTGGTGTTCGTGTTTCATAAACTGTCTCGTGGCCACAGGCTCAGCCCTTTTTATATGTTTCTAAATAAACACCAGGGCCCGCACACTGCCTCTGGTGTGAGCAGACCCCCGAGATCTCCCAGCCTTTTCATTCTCATTGGTACCCACCATGTTTTCCATTTTTTCCAGCTGTTCGAAAAAACAAAATGTCTCTAACCCCAGAGGCACAAAAATATGCTTCATTGTTGAGGTAAAATAACTGAAACTTTAAAAAAAAATTCAGTATGGTGGCTAAATTACCTGAGAAACCAGTTTTTCATCCCATCTGCTGCAGACATATTTTGAATTCAGGTGATGGACCAGATAGTGGAATGGAATGGAATCTTAGGCACCTAATAATGAAAATAGTTAACGTTTGCCGAACACTGATCACGTGCCAGGCACCGGGCTAAGCACTTTGCATAGGTTGTTTCCTTTAACATCAGCACAATGCTATCAGGTTGATAGACTTATTACCTCTATTTCAGATGGGAAAATGAAAGGACAGAGAAGTAATAACTTTCCAAGGTCACAGAGCTATTCAGCCACATCGTTAAAGCCAAAAGAAATCTTGGAGACCAGGGCGGTCTTAAATTCAGCTCTGGGCCTCCAGGGACAACTGTGAGGGAAAGAGCTGACCAAGAAGGAAGAGCTAGAGAGAAAAGCTCCTACCCACCCCACCTTCCCCCCCTTTCATGGTGGGTGGAATAATGCCCCCCCCAAAGATGTCACTGCTCTAACCTCCAGAGCCTGTTACATGTTGCCTTATATCACCAAAGGGACTTTACATGTGATTAAGTTAAGGACCCTGAGACAAGGAGCTTACCCAGGGTTATCCAAGGGGGTCCAATCCAATTACTCGGGGCCCTAAAAATGAAGAACTTTTCCCAGCTGCGTTCTGAGGGAGCTGTGCTTACAGAACAATGGTCAGAGGGAGGCAACGTTGCTACCTTTGAAGATGGAGGAAGGGCCGTGAGCCAAGAACTGTCGCCTCTCAAAGCTGGAGGAGGCAGCAAAATGGATGTTCCCCTAGAGCCTCCGGAAACGAACGCATCCCAGCCGACAATTTGATTTTTGCCCAGTGAGACCCCTCAGACTTCTAATTCATGGAACTGTAACACAATAGATTTGTGTTGCTTTAAGCCACTAACTTTATGGTAATTCGTAACGGCAGCAACAGAAATCTAGAATATCCCTGCTTTAGTCAGTCCCTCCACTATAAGGTTTTTTTGTGATATTTCAATTTTCCTGTTAAAAGAAAAAACAAGTTGAAAACTGATTCTTCTATCTCTTCTTTTTGTTTTGTTTTAGAGGAGAAATGTCAGTGCCTAGAGAGAGACACGCTTTGCCCTTGATCACACAGTGGCAAGGCAACTGGCCCACTCCTCTCAAGTGCTCAGAGAGCTCCTCCTCTGGACAGGGCTGTAACTGTGGGCTTTGCCACATGTCCCAGCACTAAATATGTGACGAAGAGCATTTGTCACTCAGCCACTCAACAAGAATCTACCAGGATGGATCAGGCACCGCGGGGCCTTGGCAATGAGGAGGGGCACACACCCCGGTCCCCCCGCTGGGAAGCACGGGAGTTACACGAAGTGACTATCGCTCTGTGATAAGCAGAATGTGAAAAAGCACAGCGAAAGGCTGCCTTGCCCAGTCCTGGGGGCCGGCAAAGCGTTGCAGAGGTAATGACACCTAAGTGGGGGCCTGAGGGTAAGTGAAAGTTGGCCAGGCACGGAAGGGAAAGAAGAGTGTTCTGTGCAGAATGATAGCAGTGCAAAGGTGAGGAGAGAAGAAATGGCAGCTTCTACACGTCGAGAATGTACCTAAGTGGGATTCAAAGAGAAGGGGGTGGGGAGAGGTGAGACTGGAGAAGAAAGTCAGGGTGAGTCCAAAGGGCCTTGCGAGCTAAGTTAAAAATTCACCTGAGTTTGCCTTCTATGAACACTCATTACCCATCGACAATGGGAAGCCATGGAAAGTCTCCCTGATGCGTGCTGATATGAAGCACAGGGCTGGGACAGAGCAGGGACGGAGTTAATATGTATGCAGAGTGCAATAGGAGAAAGGAGGAGGGACTGTCTAGCTCTGCCTGTGGGGGATGGGAGGGTCACAGAGTCAGTGAAGACCTGGGACTTGAAGGATGAGTATTTTCTTTTGACATCTACTGATGGTCTTTGGAATCTATCACACTCCAATAGACTTTCCTGCCTTGAAAATCCTGCAAATCCACACCTCTATCTCTGGGTTTTTAATTTTGTATTAATGATGTGCCTTCATAGTGTAATGCTTAACTAGCATTCTAAGTGTATATGGCACTTAGCACCATTCCCTGCTCCCAATAAACTTCTCCATGGCCAGCAGAACATCAGTTTTATTCAAGACAGCAAGGTGTCCAGACCTGACGGGGTTGAATCATAATGGGTCTAAGTCAAGCATTGCTATTTCATCAACATTTGCCAGCCACTCATTTTCCCAGACTCCCTCACAGCTAATGTGACCCAGTGCTGATTAATAATATTCTGGTGAATTACACTTAGTGTAAGTCAGCTGGGAAACTTCTGAGATATTTTTGTTCCTTCACTGACAAAACACCACAGTCATTCCAGGAAAAGGATACTTTATCACATCACGCCCCTACCCCTGCCACTTTTCTACCTTTGAATATGATTGTGATGTCTGGAGATGTGGCAGCCATCCTGCAGCCATGAGGCAACCAGCAAAAGAATCAATGACCTACATACCTCAAGAGGATAGAAAAGTGCCTGGCATCTCTATGGCACTACTGATATTCTATTCTCATTTTAGACTACGTACCTCTAGACTTTCTATAATGTGAAATAATCAAACATCTTTATTGCTCAGGCCACTATCAGTCAGATTTTTTGATGCTTGTTGTCCAATATATCCTAAATTATGAAGCTGTTTCCAGAAAGAGGACCACCTTTCTTCTTACTAGAATTATGAAGTTCTGAGACTGTTAACAAAGTGATAGTCTATGACCAACTAGCTACATGAAGATGTAAGATAACATTTCTCCAATCCTAGAAGCAGAAGACTTCCTTCCTCCAATCCTCATTTGCTCTTCTGATTTTATGCCTCCAAATATTACCCATTGCTTCATTGCCATTTTCATTTGACTAGCTCTGTGTTCAAGGTGGCCCCTCTGGAGGGTCTGGCTGGTTAGGAAATTTGAACTTGTCAAAAATCAGAGTCAGATTCTCCTTGGCAACTGCAAAGGTAAGCTGTCACCAGCCCTGTCAACAGTCACAGCAGAAAGAGAGCTATTTATTCATCTAAGACCTCCATGAGTCACAGTCTAAACATTCTATGAACCCTCCTTTGGCAAGTCATACCCTGCCCCAGTCTCTGGAGAGAGTGCTTCCCACCCAGCGCCACTTCAACACAACAGACTCTTGGCGTTTGGCTGTCTAATCTTTGGGCTGCACAAGTGGTCATGTTATTAATGACTCTGAGTCATGTTTTAGAGCATTCCATCTGGAATGTGTGTGTAAAAAGTAGGAGGAGGATAGAGGTCTACTCTGTCCTGGGCAAGATATGAGTCTTCCTATGGCTAGGCCTCTGCCTAACTGTATCCCCTTCAAAATACAACCCATTCCTTATATGACAAGAATTCAAGTCTCTCCATCTTTTGGTGACCCCCTCTTTTAAATACTCTCTTATTTGTCAGTGTCAATCAGGACTCAAAGAATTTAACCAGTCCCAGGTTGGTCTGCCCAGTGTCGAGTGCAAGGGAGATGGAAGAGAGGAGCTCTCACCTTCTTAAATTTTAGACATGAGTCTTCAAGTAGAACTTTTCAAGTTTGTTTTGAAGCTCTGCTCAGTCCCCACTTATACAGTGAATGTGACTATCCCTTTTGGAGTAAGGAAACGCTTAAGCCTTAATGACACAATTCATGGACTGCTTCACTCTTTACCAACTCTTAACACTTTTTTGTCCAAGAAAGGGGGTTCTAATCTTCCTTCCCACCTCTAAGTGATGATTAGAGCATTGCTTGAGGTGTTCTATTTGCATAACAACCTTGAGTAAAATGTTACAAGGACACCAGGACAGACAGACTTCCTCCAGAGCCCTGGGCCAAATGCTGTAGAACATAGACGAACAGGCATCCACAGAGAAGACTTCTCAGGCAAGGATGCCATTCAATGGAAGGAGAAATTTAAAGTTCCAAGGTTCTGTCCTGAAATGCCATTAATTCTCAGTGGATTGGTCATATTTGTGAGGGACCCTGCATGGTGCTACTCAAGAGTCCTCTAACCTAAAATCTTGCCTGCACTGCCCTTGAAATCCCAAAGCTGGTCAGGAAAGCTCTCCTCAGGAGCAGGTGGCCAAAGTTAGTGGAGGGAGAGAAGGCATACCAACTCTTTGTTTAAAACCTCTAAGTGGGAGAAATGACAATAGCCAGCAAAATTTTCTGGTTACCAATCAGACCATAAGAGCCTTCCAGGACCCTGCCAGGGAAGAAGAAAGGATGTGGAAGAGAAAGCTCAGGAGCCCAAAAAGCATGCTAAGAGAGAAAGCCAAGGAGTCAGAAATCACTGGTGCAGCCCTCCTGTTTTCTAACTACTTGACCAACTAGTTACTCCATTTTCCTAAAACCAGGATTCTTCATCTATAAAATGGAGAAAATAAGTCCTAATATAACAGGCTTGTGGTAGACATTAAAGAGGATTACATGTTCACAGCTCCTGACCCACAGTAGGTATTCAATACATGCAAATACTATTATCACCATCTGCACAGGGCCTGAGAACCAAGTCAGTTTTCCTTCCCCCCCCACCCCTCACCTGAATGTTTGCCCCCAGGCTGGGGTGGCCAGGGAATTCCAAATTTTATCTGGCTGCCTTCCAGTGCTGAATGTACTACCTGCACCCCATCTCCACCCTCTGTCTTTAACACCTGGCACTCTTACACCACCACGTACCTTCTTTTTCATAAATTCAGATCATTAATCTCTACCTGGGCTTATCTGGAAACTTCCTCACTCAGATCTTGACCTTCTCTGGATTCAATGAAGCTTTTCAGATTTTATGTATAATCCCTATCCTGCCTGACCTCATTGGACGTTGCTTCTGGACTCTGGCAAATGATTCCAAGTAGCCATCATGGACTCTGGCCTGGGCTTATCTTACCAGCTCTTCTGGTTTCCTGCTTCCTTAATAGCTAGCCTTATCAGGTCCTCAAGTTCCTAAACCAAGGCCACAGCTAACCAAGGAGCTGGCTTNCTGGTTCAGCAGCCAAAGCCCTAGGTTCAGAAGGCTGGCATAGAACTGGTGCTCAGGTATAGACAATCCGAGTACAGAGAATCCAATGGTCTCGTGTCCATGTTCATTTATAGCTCATCACTGGAATGGGGCTGAGGCTCTACCTGCAATATGGCTACTAAAACCTCATAAAGGGCCGCCTGGGTGGCACAGCGGTTAAACGTCTGCCTTCAGCTCAGGGCGTGATCCCGGCGTTATGGGATCAAGCCCCACATCAGGCTCCTCCGCTATGAGCCTGCTTCTTCCTCTCCCACTCCCCCTGCTTGTGTTCCCTCTCTCGCTGGCTGTCTCTATCTCTGTTGAATAAATAAATAAAATCTTAAAAAAAAACCTCATAAAAAATGGTCATCGCCTCTGATCAAAGGACAAGAAAATTGCTCTTTGACAGACAAATATGAATGTGGAAGTAACTCTGAAAACTATCAACTACCCTGACCTGAAAAAGACTTTCAACAAATAATGCAGCTTATCTGAAGAACCCAGAGAATAAACCTATCCCAAACCAGCTTCAGGCTGTGATTGAATTAATAATCAATTCAGTGAATTGATTAAAATTGATTTTAAGTTATTGATTAAATAAATTCATCTTCTTGGGACCACGATAAAAAGAAACTCACTGACTGCCCACTATTTGCAGACATTTTCTCATGTAATCCGTGCAACGCTATAACCTAGACGGTGCCATTTTTCACATAAGCTATGAAACTCAGATCAGATTAGAATAATTTACCCTGGCAGTCACACATCAAGTGATCAAGTCGGGATTCAAATCCGAATCTGCCTCCAAGCCCAGGATCTCTGCACTCCCATTCCCCAACACTAGCCACAAACATGGAAAGCTTACCTTCTGACAGCACAGTTACCATGATCAGACCTCAGGTTTCCCTTCGGCAGCCATTCCACCCTCCTCCTTCCCCACTGAACTGTTGAAATCCTGGCCAGCTGGCAAGCATTGGGGTGTTTTCTCTTCTTAAACCCCTCCCCAACCCATGCACTCCCTACCTGGAAAGAAAGTAGAGTATAGCAGAGTCATACACCCATTCCAGAGCCAGGCAGGCTGCGTTCAAATCCTGGCTCCGCCACTTACCATCCGTGTGACCCTGAGCGAGGCGTTTAGCCTTCCTGCACTTCCAGTGTCCTCGTGCGTAAAATAGCAGCAGTAATAGTAACCTATCCCACACGCTGTTGCGGAGCTCTTATAAGCACTGACACATGGTAAGGGCTCAGTAACTTCTAGGGACTGTTACTACAAGTCAACGTGACAACACTTCGATGAGGTCTTATTCAATTTCATTGCACAAACGAAGGAACCGAGGCAGGAAACAGTTACTATCATGTCCACGGTCACATCCTCATCAGAGGCAAGGCTACGATGAGAAAGGAGTTCTCTCAGTTGCTCATCCGGGCCTTCTCCTGCTCACTGAACCGAGAGGCAGAAGAAGCAATTAAACCATTGATGCAAGGCGTAATCTCTCCCTGCAGTTCACCCTGTTACATGAACCACGGTGAAGTCACCACAAACATCCATTTATTTATAAACCTACAACGTTAACCTCTTCACTTAAAAGCCTCTTGGAAACTGGCTGGTTAAACACATTTCAGATTCTATCAGAGAAACAAGGTCACACTGACATCTTGTCTCCATATGCCTTTAAAACCTGTTCAGAGCCCCCTAATCCCTCAACAAGGGACGTTCCCCCACACTCCGTTCTTCTAAAGTTTCCACCGTTGGGTGTGGATATTCTCTGAAAGCTCTCTCTTTTGAAAAAATTCCCGTGCTTTGAGTCATGGCAAACTGAGGGAAGTGACTGCTGCCAGAGGTTTCAGCATTTACATAAACTCTTCATCGGCCCTCCAGTTCCTTACAGTGTGAGGTATCGATTACACTGCTGTCCAGGAGAGAGAGAAAGAGAGAACGGGCTCTCTGAGTCCACTGTCTTGATTTAGAGAATGCAGAGGGGCCTTGGAAAATGGGGCTCTGTGAGTGGTGGTTGAGCGTTAGAACAGGTTCCAGCTTCTCCCTTTCCAAGAGTTTAATCTTGCACCGTGTTCTTGTTTATCCATTTAGTACATATTTATTGGTTTCTTACTATGGAAACCATACTAAGTGCCAGAGATACGATAAGTAAAACAGATATGACCTCTGGTTTCATGGACCTTATGCTCGAGATGGGGTGACAGGCACTAAATGAAGAGTGGTTTGAGACTGGGGGGGGGGGCATGTATGTGACTACATGTGGGTCAGGGAAGGCTTCCCCTGGTAAATGAGTTTCTCTCACCTGTGATCTGAAGGTTTGGGAGCAGAACCTCTAGACAGAGCAGGATAGATGAAGTGAAGAGAGAGCAGGAAAGATGAAGACAGGAGATGAAGCCTGTGAATGAAGTACATCTTTATTCTAGAGCAATGGGAAGCCACTGAGAGGCTGTAGCCACTGTACCCAAGGGCATCACCAACCCGGTTATTAGAAGATACTCTCCCTTGTATTATTTCTCTTTCATTTTATACCAACTGCGTTAATAGCTATCATTTTTCTAACCCTATACCTTCCATGCTATTTATGTTACATGTATTATCTCAGTTAACCCTCGCCTTAACCCTATAAGGAATGGGCTATCATTATGTGCATTTTACAGATAAGAAAAGTGAGGCTCCGAAATGGCAAAATCATTGCCCAAAATCACACAGATGAGATGAGATTGGAATCTGGGTCTCTCTGACTCTAGGTCCAAGATTTTGGGTTTTTTTTTTAAAGATTTTACTTATTTGACAGACAGAGCACAAGCAGGGGGAGCAGCAGGTAGAAGGAGAAGCAGGCTCCTCACTGAGCCGGGAGACTGATGCAGGACTTGATCCCAGGACCCTGGGATCATGACCTGCGCAGAAGGCAGACGCTTAACTGACTGAGCCACACAGGCGCCCCTCTAGGTCCAAGTTTTTAACAGCAGGGAATATTGCAAGTTCCCTGCAGGCAGGAGCTGAGTCTGAGTCTGCTTGTTTGCTAGTGCCCGGCCCACGATTGGAGCTTATTCCAGGTGTGTGGATCAGCTCACTTCTCCCAGCTCCCCACTCCTCCCCCTCCCCGTCGGCCCCCACCTAATCACAGCGGACGCTTCTGTAATGCTAACTGCGCACCGGGGACACTTGATGTGTATTAGCTCATTTTCATTTTTATCACAGCCTATGAAGTAAGTACTATTATTTTCATCCTCTGCATTTCGAAGACAAGAAAAGTGAGTCACGGCAAGGTGAACAGCTTGGGCAGAGGACCCACAGTAATAAGTAGCCCAGGCAGGCTGGAGCGAACCAACTGTGACCACTAGACGCTCTTCTTCCTCCCACTCTCCAGCTTGACGCTGCTTGGAAAACGTGCATTCTCCCACCCCCAGCCTTCACAGATGCTAATACCTCTTCCATACACTCTCTCAGTCCGCAGCCTGACTTCGTTCTTCCTCGGGCTCTGTCCTGCCTACCCCTCCAGAACTCTTGGTCAGGGTCCGCTGGCCCTGCTGTTCCTGCCCCTCATGGCCCTAAACTTCCTGGCACTCACCAAATAAACCGGGTAGTCAACTTCAGGTTCACCCGTCTGCCTCCCACGTGGGGCAGGGCCCACGCTGCTGAGTCCTGGCCACATCCACAATGCTTGGAACTTGGCAGAAGCTCTATCAAGATTATGAAATAAGCAGATAAATACCTAAATTAATGAGTGAATGCTGAATAATTCCTTTCTGGGCCCCACTGTGCTTGGCACATAGCGGGCCTCGTTCAGAGTTGCTGAGTGAACAACTGAGTGTATAGCCTGATTCCAGAATTTATTTTTCCCTTTGGCTTCCTCCCCTCCTTTCTCCTTGTTTGTTTAAAAATCCCAAAGACAGATGACAGAAGTACAAAGATCAAGGATGAGGCAGTTGATTTACAGGAAGGATAAAGAAAAGTGAGAATCTGGAATTTCTCCTCCAGCTTCAATGTGAGAAAATATATATATATATATCTCCCAAGGTGTGTTCTAGAGAGCGCTGCTTTTGTCTGCCTGTTCGTCCCAAAGCAGCAGGCCCAGGGACTCCGCCCTAGCACTGGAGGCCCTGCAAGGAGTGAGGAAGCCGGCTGAGCGGATTGTTCCTGAGCTGCGGGGACAGTGGCTGTTCTGGGCACTTCAGGAAGTACTTGCTCTAAGAGGCCCTTCCGGCTATTGTTGTTCGGCCCAGCCTGCTGGGCTGGCACTGGGACAGGGTGCCCCTCCAGGCCAAAGGTCTGCCTAGGGCGCTGGGGGTGGGAAGGTGAAAGGCGGGGGTGAGTACTCGAGCAGGGAAGGGGTCTTGGGCTCAAGCTTCTCTTTTCTTCAGGAGCTGGGCGCCTCGACCTGTGTTTGTGTCTCCTCCGGCCGTGCAGGCTCTGATTAGAGATAAGCCAGATGCTGTGGGTGATAGGGGGGCCGGGCCAGCGAGAACTAGCTGGTGCCCAGGAAGGAGCGCAGACTTGGGAGTAGAGGCTCCAGGCCTGAATGCTGGCTCCACCCCTCCCTGCTCCCCAGGACACTTCTGAATCTCCTCTTCCTCTTCCATAGAAGAGAAAGAATCACCAGCTTGAGAGGTCATGAGGATGAGCAGAGTAAGATTGATGAACCTGTCAGGTACACAATAGCAGTGGGAAAAGGCTGGTTTCCTTCCTTCTCTGAAGCAGCTGGACAAGGGCGGGTGGCGTGTGGCTGCGGCTGGGCAGCAGATGTCACGTCTCACTACATTCCTCCCCGTCGCAGGCTGCTGGCCTGGGCGCTGAGCCCGCTCCTGCCTGAGCTCTCCCGACAGCTGCCCTGCTTCTCTGCTTGGCCTTGCCCATGGCTCCTGTTGGAACCGAAAGCCTCTGCTCCGTTCCAGTCACAAAAAAAATTAAAATAAAATAAAATAAAATAAAATAAAATAAAATAAAATAAAATAACAGAAATGATGTAATATGTGGCTCTCATGGCCACCAGCCATGGAGAAAGTGGCCAAATTCATGCCAGGATTGCAAATCAATGCTCTCTTGTTCCCGTGAATCCTGGGTAACTCCCGTGCCACCACTCCATCCAGAGCAGCAGCTCTGCCGCCCCCTTATCTCATGACAAGGGCCACCAACCCAGCTGCTGAGGCACAAAACTGACGGGGGAGGGGGGGCAGGAAAGGGTTTCCAAGTACCTAATTCCTGCAACCTGACCCTTAACTATAATAACAGCGACATTGATTGAAGACCATGTGCCCGGCACTGTTCTAACCTCTTTATATTAACTCCTTTCATCTTCACCAAGAGATTTTGAGGTAGGTACAATTGATATCTCCATTTTACAAAAGAGGAAACTGACTATCAGGGGGAGCGACATCAGCACTATGGCAGCGTGAGACATTCCTCTGTTCTCTCCCCCTTTTTCATAGCAAGTTAAACATCCGCTCACAAAGATGTCTCACAGTGAGTTGTGGGAACCAGCAGAGAGTTCAGGGGCTGGCCCGCGGCCACAGAATTGATGTGTTGCAGGTAAGATTTAAACCCATTTCTGCAGCTGCCAAGTCTAGTGTCTTTTGCTTCCCCACCAGGCCACAGATTCCCAAACCAAATGAAACTGGCAGCCTGGACCCTTTCAGAGCAACACCGCAGAACAGAATTTCTCCCAGCAAGCCTAACTTGTAAAACCCCAAACTAAGTTTGATGAGCAAAGCAGGGGCCTGGGTGTTCTTCAAAGGGAGAGAAGGCAGGGAGTGTGATGCGGTCTGCCCTCTCTCTGCCCTGGGCGAGGAGTGGGATCCTGGACACGCCACTGTCCCCCTCTGGTCTTCAGGACCCTCACCTACCCAAGGAGCAGATGAAATTCATTGGTCTTCAGACAAGTTCCCTCCCAACGCAGGCATTCCAGGATCCCATGAAACGGCTACCATGTATTGAACATTTCCATGGTGCCAGGTACTGGGCTGAGCATTTTATACGATCAGAAAATAATCGCAGCTCATTGCCGGGCTCTGCTGTCAGTACCTTCTCTGGTCTTAGCTCATTTAATCCTCAGAACAGTCCTGAGACAGGCAGGACAATCTGCCCCCCTCCCAGGACGCTGAGCCTCAGAACAGTGATACAAACTCACCCAGACACACGCAGCCCAGCAGTGACGTTGGTGGGATTTGAACTCAACCTGTCTGCCTCCAAAACCCATATTTCTCCTCACCAGACTACGTAAGAGCGCCTCCTGCACCTCAGCCAGGGACAGGTGACAGGAACAGCACTATTGTTTTTTGCTTATCCCACTGCCCGTCCATCTGCAGTTGCTGTTTTTCCATTGCCATCATCAATCACGGAGTGACTTAAACGGGTCAGGGAGAGGGTCCTGCAGCTGCCCATGTGTGGCTACGGCAGTCCGCTGCCCACAGTCCTTCCTGTTGGCTCCGTAGGGACATCTGCGGAAAGCCCTTTCTTTGAAAATAAACTGATCCAGTTGGGGGAGGGGTCCCTCTTATTTATTTAGTCACAGCCCCAAGGCTAAACTGGTGGCACGGCAGCCCCGAGTATTTTCTCTGAGCTGGAAAGCCAACTCCAAGCATGGGTGAACAGGTTGGGAAACCTGAGAACAGCACAGACGCCGGGGAAAATTCCACGTGCGGTTGCCTGCGGTGGAAGGGCTGTGTGGGCCAGCATTGCTTCTCCCCGGGATAACTTGCAGGCTGCCCCCTGCTCTCCCCCACCAAACTAAGTAAGCAGAGAGACTCTAGGAAGTAGTCCAGGCCTGAGGGAGCTGGCTTCTCCAGGAAGAGGGAGGGGAGGGTGCAGAGGCCCAGGGGCCGTTTGTCTCAGGGCAGCAGGTCATGCTGAAGTCACTGACCTGCTCGCTGGGGGCAGATATCTCTGGCTTGGGCACAAATCCCACTAATCCCCTGGGTTGTACTGCCCCAGCTGCCTGCGGACAGGAGCCAAGATGGGGTTCCTCCCAGTCAGAGGAAAAGTATCTGGCATGACTTCATCAGGAGGGCCGCTGAGGTGCTGGTCTTGGAGGAGCCATCAGAAGCCAACAGAGTTTGAACTGAAGAAACTTCCAATAAGAATGCGTTCCTGTGAGGGGCGCCCTGGTGGCTCAGTCGACTCTTGATTTCAGTTCAGGTCATGAGCTGGGGTCTTGAGATCAAGCCCAGCCTGGAGCCCTGCATCAGACCTCTGCACTCAGAGGGATGTCTGCTTGAAATTCTCTCCCTTTCCGTCCCCCCTGGCTTGTATGTGCACGGACACACCCTCTTTCTCTTAAAAAGAAAAAAAAAAAGAATGTCTTCCTGTGACGTCACTTACCACCACCTAGTTCACCACGTTGTACTAACTGTGTTTTGCTCCCTGAAAACATTTTCTAACATTTAGAGCTGTCTTTATTGTGTCACAGTTGAAACTGAAAACAAGCAAGCAGTCATCTCTGGAACAAAACCACTTTAGCAAACAGTGTGGACATGGCAAGAATTCCATTTCTTGCCCAGGGGAGGCCAAGTCTTGACCCCAGACTGTGTGTTTTGGCTGCGCTGGTCACCAAGTCCTTGCTCCGCAGCACGACAACGTACCTAGACAGCACTTGGTCCGTGGCCATTGGCCTTCAGTCACACTCGTGTAGTTTCATTCCTGGGCCCCAGAGAGAGAGAGCAGGCTTTGGAGTCACAAGGGTCTGATTTCAAATTCCAGCTCCACCATTTTATTTCTTCATGATCCTGAACAAGTCACCTAGGCTTCCTGGCCTTGGTTTTCCCATCTGTGAAGTGGGGCTGGTGCTATCTACCGTGAAAAATCATCATAAGGCTGAAAAGAGATAATGTCTGTAGAAAGCATCTGGCACGTGGAAGGTTCTCTATAAATTTAATTCTTTCCCCCTTACTTCTCACACCAGGCAAAGGAAAGACAATTAATAAAATATTTTAAAAGAAAAGAAAAAAGGAAGGAAGGAAAGAAAGAAAGAGGAAGAAAAGCCTTGCAGCCTAAGCCACACTCCGTTCAAGGTTGACTGTGATCCCACCTTCATTTCCTAATCTCACTGCCTGTGCCCTCCACCCCCACACTCTGGTTCCTGTGCTAAGAAAATGTCTGAAAGTCTTCTCCTCCCCTATGCCTATGAGGACAGCTCGTAGGTGATGCAAGGAGAAGGCTTGGGGGTCTAACACTGTCAAGTCCCTCCAAATGCTTTCAGCCACACGTGCACGCCCTCGCCCCATCAGATGTCTGCGTGACTGAGGTTCTGCGGTGATGCCACCACCCCCGGAGGCCAGAGCAAATCTACCAACGTCCCTCTGGGGAGGACCATTTCTCATCCTTTCAGAAAGAATCCCATGTATTTCTTCCCAACCCCACCCCCATCTTGAGAAAAGCTTTATCACCACAAAGAACGGTGTTCTTTTAGCAAAACTGATTAAGATTTCAGGATCTGAGGTGAAGCAGCCTCGGTTTGAATCCCGGCTCTGTCCCTCACCTCTGTGACCTTGGCCAGGTAACTTAACCACACCAGACAGAGTCCTGCCATCTATGGGATGAGGACAGTATACTGCATACCTCACAGGGCGACCAGGAAGACTCATTAAGATCATTTATTTAAAATATTTAGCACAGTACTTGGAACACAGTAAATGCATAGTAGACACTTGTGTTTTTATGACCTGGCCATTAAAAATTTATAGACCATCTGCATTCCTAAAATTCCAATTTTGCAACTCTAACCAAAAAAAAGTGGGGAAGGGAGGACAGGATAATAATATTTAGAAAGGAAAATTTTCTAAGAATTTTTTAAGGAAAAGTGAAGCATGTAGATTGGACAGCCTTAGGCACTATACGTAGCTTGTCACTCAACTCTTGTGATACTTTTTGGAGTAAACTGGAGGGGTAAGTAGAGGAATAGTTTGGAACAGACTATCTGAGTCTGAACTCTGACTTGGCCACTTAGCTGTGTGACCTGAGGTGAGTGGCTTAACCTCTCTGGGCCAATTTCTCTATCCAGTAAAATGAGAATAATGATACCTATAAGGTAGTCATGAGGACTAAATGAGTTAATATATGCAAAGCAGTAAGAAGAGTGTTAAGCACATAGTAACCTTTTACTCTTGACTGCTGTAACCTTTTACAGAGCCTGCAAGAGAGGTTCGAGAAGGTTAATTAATTCACCCGAGCTCACATGCTGGAGCAAAATTCAAATCCAAGTCAAACTGATTCCAGAGCTAGTAGAATGCTTATCCCACTACTCTTTATCATATACCTAGTACAAAAACAGGACTTTCTCTGGGCAGAAAAGATAGGGCCAAAAAAGGGGAGGCTCCGTATTAGGGAGAGTGATGGTTCATCTTCTAGCAGAAGTAACGAAGACAGAAAAAGCAATGGTTTGGAGAGAGGGGGTCAATTATATAATGACATCAGAAGCTAACTCTGCAAATAAAAAAACAGTCTTTTAGGCTGCATTGCCGCCTGTGAGTACAGCCGGCATTCCAACCAGTTTGAAAAAGCCCTTGTGGGAGAGTTCCAGACACTGTTTAAATTCTGATGTGGGGAGGGGAGCCCTGGTGGCTGTGTGTTTCTGCAGAGCTGGTTTTCTTGTGCACAGACCCTTCCCTGGGTCCAGCCCTCAGGGAGACATCATTCCAAAGCACTGAACCAAATATGCTATGCCCCTCTGCTAGGCCCAATGCCCACAGTTCTCAGAACATGAAATCCTGCTGCATGGGGCCCAGCTGGGAGGGATGGGCAGGGTGGGGCATTCAGAGAGACTCTGGGCGACTGTTGTTGGCTGTGGGATTAGCAGTGATTAATTTTTCTTTTTAGCGTTTGCTTGAGCAGTGAGCATATATACGGGCTTTGGTGATTAGAAAAGAAATGGTTGCAACAAAACAGTTAAAAAACCACATGTGGTCATCTCTGGGTTGTGGGATTACTGGTGATTTGTGTTTCTGCTTCTTTAATTTGTGTGTTTTCTGTTTTACTTCATTTTCTGCTTTGAACGTGTAATACTTTAGGATTTAAAGAAAAAAAGAATAAACGTTATTAAAACTCAAACAAGAATGATTTCACGTGAGTGTGAGCTCCAACCACCTAGGCCTCCCTGGCTCCTGTCACAACATGTTGAAGGTGGAATTAGGTAACGTCCTCCCTCAGCGAAGGAAAACACCTGCCAAGACAGGATGGCCGCTCTCCTAGGGTCTGGGGCCCAGAGAGCTCACTCCACCAACACCACCATACTGAGCTGTGAGAGCCTCTTTTTTTTTTTTTTTTTTAAACATTGTTGCTGTTCAATTGACTTGTCTGATTATTTTTTTTCCAAATGGAAAAAAAAATGTGTTTCCACCTGATCAAAATTCATGTTTTGTCCATTAGCTCCATTCTTTAAACTAGGAAGGAAATGTTCAAGTTCCCTAGAAAAACCTTTGAGGGTTGTTGATTCAAATGCAAATACATATGAGCTCCTCAGGGATACAATTTCTGTCAGGAAAGAACAGGATGGGCCAAAGTCAATGCTTTGGGGGGGGGGGTTGTGTTTCTTCTCTGAAAAGAAAAAAAAAAAGAGGGGAAGGGAAGGGGAGAGAGAAAGAGAAAGAGATGGAAAGAAGGGAAGAAAGAAAGGGAGGAAAGAAAGAAGGGAGGGAGGACTGAGGAAGGAAGGAAAGAGAGGAAGGGAGAGAGAAAGAGAACACAAAGAGAGAATGTATCGGGAGGAAGAGGGAAGGAGTGAGTTTAGAAACAAGGAGATCAGTGTTGACAATTAGAATGCAATGGGAATATCTAGAACAAAAGGGGCCTAAACAATGATTCTTTCCACCCTTGTCATTTTCCAGATGAGAAAGCTAGACCCAGAGAATTCAGTAATTTGCCCATTTCAAACACTTACATGATGATAGAAGCAAGATTACAAGCCAGATTTTCCTAATTCCAGAGCTGGCCCACTTTCAGTTCAACTCTGTGCACTCTGCCTTCAGGTGCAGGGAGGTACATGTGACCTACCCAGCCTATTACAAAGGCCTTGACATTTAAAGGATTAAACATTTGGATGATGCCTTGGGAGTATTCCTTCAAAGACGGTTCTCTCAAAAGAGGTGGATCAAAGAAGACTGGTGGAAAGAGGGGTCTGTATCCGTTAGGGTGCTTTCAACTGCCAGCAACAGAAAATCTGACTCAAAGTGGTTTAAGCAATAAAGGGGATTTTGTTGAAAGCGCCACAGTATGGCGACCTTCAGGGGAGGCTCGTTCCTGGCAGCTAAATTAAATCACCAAAGAGCCAAGTTTTGCTTCATCTTCTTGTTCTGCCTTTGGCAGCACCATCTTCCTCCTATAGCCCACTCTCTCTGTGGCCCCAATTCAGGAACTCTCAGGCCAGGTCCTTTCCCTTCCTTGCCTCAGACCTTGGACCTCTCAAGTCCCTGATCTGTCAATTGATGGGGCTGGTCACTGAATGAGCTCAGTCTGCCCTAACACCTCTAATTGATTTTCTCAAAAGGTGGGCCATGGACCATTTGCATTAGAACTGTTGCTTAGACTGTTTGTTAAACCAACCCCAAGGTTCCTACACCCTAGCCCAATGCCCCTAAACCATAATCTCTGAGAAACACAGGGATCTGTGGTGTCAACAAGCTTGCCCAGGATGCCCTGGTGTCCACTGAAGTTTGATAGATATTTGTTCCCAAGAGAGCCTAGAACAGGGAGTAAACTATGGCTGCTGAGCCAAATTCTGCCAGAGAGTTAAGAATGGTTTTTACATTTTTAAATTTTTTTAAGTTTTTGCCTTTAAAACAAACAAAAAACAAAAAAATAAAAACAAAAACAAAACAACAACAACAACAAAAAAAAAACCCACCAACAAACTCATGCTAAGAAGAATATGAAACAGACCTTCCATGGCTCCCCAAGTCTGACATATTTACTACCTGGCTCATTACAGAAAAACTTTGCCAACCCCTGGCCTAGAATAATGAGGTCATTGGATGGTGGAGAGAAAGGCAGGGGGTGGATCTGAACAGTTTATAGGGCTGATGAGGCCAAGAATTCCTGGGAGCAGGAGTTTGCAATGTTCCATCAGCTCCATGGAGAATCAAGCAAGTCAAAAATAAAATGTACTTGAGTTCTGGAATTCAGTTTAAGAAATATCTTTTCCAGGAGGCCTCCTGGAGTCTCTAGTTGGGCCACCCAGTGTCTAATAACTGACCTAAGGGCCAGGGAGGGGGGGCACGGTAAAGCTCAGGAAGATAATGTCAGTATGAAAACTCTTTCTCTGACGGCCACCAGTCAGCGGTCTCCAAAACATGGGGAATATTTTGAGGTTAGCTTGTGTAACTCCTTTCTATGCCTTATTCCCAGCCACTGCACAAACACTAATCAGCTAAGGATAGGGTACTCGAAGAGCCACCCCAGGTCAGGGAAGTAATTTCCCAAGGACTTGACAAGGAAAAGAGCCTAGTGCTTCTCAGACAATGGGCAAGCGATGCTCTACGTTAGGAGCAAGAGCGGACAAACCTATGGCTTTGGGAGTCCGACACACCCAAGGTCAAGTCCTGGCCCTGAATTTACTTGCTCTATGATTTTAGACCTGCACTGCCTGAGATAGTAGCCACTGGCCCCATCTGGCTATTTATATTTGAATTCATTAAAAGTAAATAAAATATAAAATTCAGTTCCTTGGTGACAGTAGTCACACCAGTAGTCACTAGTCAACTCACTAACGACATGGCTTGTGGCTGCTGTATCAGACTGTGCAGATGCGGAACATTACCACCCTCACAGAAAGTCCATCGGACAATGCTGCTGTAGACAAGCTTTTTTGGGGGGGAGGGGTTTATTTACATTCCAGCTAGTTAACATGCAGTGTACTATTAGTGTCAGGTATACAATTTAGTGATTTAACACTACATAGACTAGCAGGTGCTCAGCACAAGTGCACTCCTTAATCCCCATCACGTATTTCACCCAATCCCCCACCCAGCTCCCTTCTGGGAACCATCAGTTTGTCCTCTTTAAGAGTCTGTTTCTTGGTCTGCCTCTCTCTTTTTTTCCCCTATGATCATTTGTTTTGTTTCTTAAATTCCACAATGTAGGCAAGCTTTTGACAATCATTTTGAATCCATCCTCTGGCTTTCTTTCCACCACCCAATGGCCTCATTATTCTCAGTTCTATTGCCTTGGGGGAGAGATGGTTATCAAACTCCAACCTCAGCTTCATGTGCTTATTTATAAAACAGGTATAATAGTATATCTACCTGTCAGGGTTGTGGTGAAGATTACAGGAGACAGAACAGGTACAGTGACTAGCACAATACCTGCCACAGAAAAAGTGCTCAACGAAGAGCTCCCACTGTTACTGTGCACAAGATGTCATGCTCCGCTACTGCTAATACTCTCCCAGAGTCCTCTAAGCCAGTGGTTCTCCAACTCTAGAGTTCCTGATTCAGGAGTTTTGGGAGCCTGGTAATGTGCATTCTAACAAGTTCCTAAGTCTTGCTGCTGCAGCTCTGGGAACCACAGGCTGAGAACTGTTGCTCTACAAAGTTCTTTAGTTATTGCTGCCTCTTTTTGTTAGGGAGCTGTTACTTCTTTCTGAATATTGTCCTTTCCTGAACATACCTTGCTAAGTTACGCACCTGCCTGCAAACATGCTATTTCCCTCTACCCCTGAGAAAACTTTATCTGCATTTTCCAACCCCAATTCAGACTCTGATAAACCTGGTCAACGGCTTCCCTTCCAGATCTCCAGCCCCAAGTCTGTCACTCATTCCTCTGTGCTGCCTCTTACATTTTACTTATTGTTTGTTTGCTGTGACATAACAATTATTTGTTTCCCTGTCCGTGTTTCCTAAAGTGTAAGGAAATGTTCCACTGCTGGTCCCTGAGACAAATTGTTGTGGTACATCAATAATTTCATTTGGTACACAGAGAAACAAGCAATATTAAACCACAAAATAAGACAGTTATTGTTTTCAGTTCTTTCCAAACTCCCATTACATCAGGGAGAAAGCCTCAGTCTGGGGCTGATGTGTCTTCGCCCCCTTGCTAATAATCCTCCAGCTCAGAGCCCGAGTCAGGTAACTCCATCACCATACCATCGTCATCATCGTCATCAAACAATGGTGGCTTAAATCCATGTAGTGCTTTCTGTGTGCCTGCCAGTGTTCTAAGGCTTTACATATGCTTACGCAAATTAATTCAGTGAATCCTTGCAACCCTATGAAGTAGATAGGATCATGATTTTCAGTTTAGAGACAAAGAAACTGAGGCACAGAGAAGTTAGGTGACTTCATCACAATCATATAGCCGGGAAGTGGGAGAACCAAGATTCCAACCTAAGCAGCGTACCCAGTGTAGGCTCTTAACCACAGTAATCCTGGGGTAGAGTTTCACAAAGTTGTTGTTTTCTTGCCCTTGTCTTCTATCTTGGGCAAGTATATTCATTTTCTATTTAACTGGTGATAAAAGCCTCTTTTCAACCTGAAGTAAAGTAGTATACTAGGGCACTAGTGGTAAGCCGGTTCTCAGATGGGGCAGCTACGACGAGGCCTGCACCTGACCGACGCTTGGGGTAACAAGTCTAAGCAGACTGTGAGCTTCTTGGGGGCAGGATCCTGTTAGTGTCAGTCAGGGTCCAGCCAGAGAACAGATGACGCATGCAAGGACTTCACTGGCAAGAGCATGATGAAGGAGGGCTCAGGGATGTGTGCGAGCAGGACAAGAGAATGGCAGAAGGCAGTGATGTGCCGGGGACTAGCCATGGAGGGAGGCTGTTAGCACCCTGGAAGGCACAAGAGCAGAAAATGGTCTTACCAGCTTATGGAGAGCGATCTCCAGCTGCAATGGTGGAAGAGGAGTCACCAGACAGAAACTGTGGCCAAAGGAGAACCAGCTAAGAGTAGGGAGGGGCGACCTATTTCTCCTCTAACTGTCTAATCTCTGTCCTGCCAGCCCCTGCTGTAGATGGAATCCAACGGGAGGCCAGAGGGCGAGAGACCGGGGATGATGGCAATAAAGGCGGCCTCCCAGGTGCAGAGCAAGGCAGAGGAAAGCAGGGATGAGTATGAGGCAGCCCAGAGAATAACCCGCACAGCAGCTGGCACACAGTGGTACACAGGGCACCATACACAGCGTGTGTGTCTAGGATAGGCACAAGACACGTTTGTTGCCTTAAACTGAACTGATGAATGGAGAAATTGGTTTCAAGCAAAAAAAAAAAAAAATGTTGTACACTAAAAGCAACTGGCCCTGGACCTCGAGGTTTCTACTTCCAGCTTATCCGGACACATGAATCATTAGAATTCACTGACCTCTTGGGGCTTGAGTCACACATGTGAGGAGCTGGATTACTGGTGCACAGAGTGTTTCAAGGTGTAATTACATCCTCCACCTCGTCAGGGTGTCTAGACTAGATTGCGAGAGCTGGGGGAAAAAAAGACTACAGCTTTCTGTGGCCCTCGAACAAGTGGGAATTCCGGGCAAGGCCTTTCCCCAGAGTACACAGGAGTAAATCCCAGAAGCAGCAGCAGCCTTGGCCTGAAGGATGAATATAAAAAGGGAAAAGAGGTACTCATGTACAAGTCTCAATAGGAAAGAGTCCTTGGTGTGCCTGGGTGGCTCAGTTGTTTAAGCGTCTGACTCTTAATTTTGGCTCAGGTCATGATCTCAGGGTCATGAGATCAAGCACTACATTGGGTTCCCAGATGGGTGCGGAGCCCGCTTAGGATTCTCTCTCTGCCCCCCGCCCCTGCACCACATATGCACACACACACACACACACACACACACACACTCTCTCTCTCTCTGTCAAAAAAAAAATAGTAATAATAATAATAATAAAAGGAAAGAGAGTCTAGTTGAGCATTGGCAGTAGAAATATGAAGGGATCCTGCTGGTCCTCTCTAGGAAAAGTTTAAATGACCTATTATTGGTAATAATAATAATATTTTGCATTTATCACACATATTTTATGTACTGGACATTGTGCTAAGCATCTTTGCTTGGACTTTAATTCCTTTAAGCTCCACAACCACCTTATGAGGTAACATTAACCTTGTTTTTAAAAGAGCAAAATGTAGGGGTGCCTCCATGGCTCAGTTGGTTAAGCATCTGACCTCTGCTCAGGTCAGGATCTCGGGGTCCTGGGATCAAGCCTCACATCGAGCTCCCCACTCATTAAGGAGTCTGCTTGTCCTTCTCCCTCTCCCACTGCCCCTCCCCCTGCTCATGCTCTCAAATAAATAAATAAAATCTTTTAAAAAAAGAGCAAAATGATGCTTAGTAAGGCAAAGAAAACATGGTTTTAACTACAAGTGATTGAACATGTACTATGTACCTGCCACTGTCCCGTACATATATCAGGGCTGTGTATCACAGCGGCTGTCAAAGTGAGGTTCATGGAACTCTGGATCCCAGAGCTTGACAGGGGACCCACAAGGTCAAAACAATATTCATAATAACACCAAGACATTATTTTTGTCTTCCAATGTATTTACACATTGGTGCAAAAGAAAAGGTGCAAAAAGCTGCCACCAAACTATGCTAGAGGTCATTGCATTCTCCAATGTCACCCACATTGGAAAAAAAATGCCATTTCACTTAGGCATGTCTTTGATGAAGCAGAATAATTATTAATTTTATTAAATCTCAACCCCTGAGAACATGTCTTTTTAAGACTCTGCATAAGGGGCACCTGAGTGGCTCAGTCAGTTAAGCAACTGACTCTTGATTTTGGCTCAGGTTGTGATCTCAGAGTCATGAGACAGAGCCCTGCATCAGGTTCCACGCTGGGCTTGGGGTCTGCTTGAAATTCTCTCTCCCCCGCTCCCTTTGCCCTTCCCCCCCTCACCCGCACACTCTCTCTCAAAAAAAAAAAAAAAAAAGAAAAAAGAAAAAAAGACTCTACATGGGGAAATGGGAAGATCGGATAATGTATTTCTACACGTCTAAGTATCCTGGTTGTCTCAAGGAAAGGCACCTGCTCAGTTGTTGGAACTGCAATCCAAACTAAACTTTTCTCACAGATTACCATTTGTACTTGAAAAAACAAATGGAAAACTGTGGGCATTCAGACTTGAGTAATGGGCAGACATGTTCTCAAAAATTAAGTAAATAAGCCTGTTATATAAAGGAAAACAACTGACAGTATTTGTTGCCAATGGTAACATTTGTGCTTTCACATGGAAATTAGGATTCTGGAAAATATCTATGCCATCATTAACTTGCCAGCTTCCCAATACCTAAAGACTTTCCTGATGAGATCTGTGGCATTAATGAAAGCGATATTTTGATGTTATATAAAGAAATGTGTTAACACCTGGGTGATCTGCATAATTCAGTGAACCAATATTTTCCAAATGCCCAATACGTCATGTTGCAAAATTACACACAGGCAAAACACTGATTTAAGTGCAAAATAGCCAATGGACTTTAAGGTAACATAGTTAATTTCATTGACATGGTTTCAGATTCTACATTACAACCAACTTTTAAGAAACTGGCAGTCAAATTTTGATTTAGTATCAAAAAAGTCTATTAAAGTACCTTTCCCTTTTACAATCACATATCTGCAAGAGGCTAAATTCTTTTTATACTGCAAGCAAAACAACATATGGCAACACATCGAATGCAGAACTGGTTATGAGAATCTGTCTTCCATTAAGTCACACATTAAAGAGATTTGCAAAATGTCACTTTCCCCACTGAAATTTTTTTGGAAAATATAATTATCACAAAAAATGTTAATTATGTAACTTTTAATCAGTTCATTATTGTTATTTTAAAATAAATTGGTAGATAAATGATTTTTCAATTTCTCAGTTGTAATTTCTAATACAATAAATATTAGTAGATACAACCCATACTTAAAAATAAAAAGTTTCTTTGGGGCCCTCCATAGTTTTTAAGAGTGTAAAGGGGTCCTGAAGCCAAAGTGTTTGAGAATTACCATTGTATAAGAATCTTACCAGTGCAACGAGATCCCAAAGGTAAGAGCTTCTAAGGAGCCTAGAAAAATGTATGAGACCCAGGTAGAAAAACAGTTGTTGGCTGCAAGTCTACAAAAGAAAACAATAAATGTAAAAATTAATAAATGTTTAATTAAATGTCTACGAAATGTACCAACATGCCAGCTTCATTCACTGTTAAATCTAGCATTCATAAGGATTTCATTCCATCAAATACAACTTATAGGTTCAGTTTTCTCACTTCACAAATTCCCTTATTCATAGTATACGCAGTAATTGTTGGGAACTCATAGCCAATCATAAATTAAATGAGTATCATGGAGCCAAATAATTTCTAAAGCACAAATATAAAAACCCTACAAGATTCTTAAAACAAAAAAGTATATTTAATGTGGGATATGGCTGCAGCTGGTATATTTGATATGTTGTGTGATGGGGACTCCAAAAGTCAGAGCATGTAGGACTCATGAAGGTCCTGCTTTAAACACAGCATCACATTGCCTATAAATTATAGCCCTCCTGAAACATTTCAGTGATAGAAGATATCTTCACCAGGTAAAGGAGATGTCTTCACCAGGTGAAATACCTCCCCCTGACCTTTGGCAGGAATGGGAGAGAGAGACACATAATGAAAATACAATAAACCAGTCAGCAGAGGAGCAAAATCACAGGGAAAAGAGAGACCACGTGCTCTGTTGTTTGGGCCTGAGCAATGGCACAGCTGACCAGGCCTCTGAATTCTGGGTGGAGGTTAACACTGCCCTCACACCCAGACTTTCATCATCAGGTATGAGCACGGCGGGGCTGATGATTTAGAAGAGCTCTGGGACATCTCAACAGGAAGGGACAAAGTCTGAAAGAAAAGGCTGGGGGCACTTTCTAAAGGGTAGCCAGCTTGAGGCAAGAAGTCACCCAATGATGGTCCCCACTTCTGTTCTACAAGACCCTTGTCCCCTCACTGGCACTTCAGAATTACATTCTCTTGTCAAGGAGCAATGTCCAGGGTCACCTGGGTGGCTCAGTCAGTTAAGCATCCAACTTTTAATCTCAGTTCAGGTCTTGATCTCAGGGTCATGAGTTCAAGCCCCATCTACTAAAAAAAAAAAAAAAATGCAGAGATGTCTCTTGACTTCAGTCCCTTAAAAAGTGTCTGCCTTACCTTTCTGCCATGCTCAGCTCCACCGACTGGAGCAAGGCAGGGTTGGCCCTTCATCCAACTTTGCGATAGCATGACTGAGACAATATGGTTGTCTCTTAACAGGGATCTCCAGTGATCGGATTTCCTGTAGTATTGCAAGTCACTTATTTTCTTCCTCATTTGATTTTTTATAGTGTCTGCTATAATACATTACTTTAATTTTTTTTTTAATTTTAAGGGATATGGGTAAAGTAACTGCTTATAATAGGTCTTTGATAAAAAGTAATCACTATTATTTGGGAATTAATCAGAGTGCCCTAACATTTCCTGCATTGAAATCAGGAGCTCTCTACTGTCAAGAGAGGACAGATTGACTTCCATTTTTTGGAGCTGCCTTGTTTAATAAAAAAGTAAAATAAGAATAGATAAATGGAAAAACAGGATTATAAAACATATATTTGAAATGTTTCACTTAACAAATCAATGTTTTAAACACACATACACATGCAAAACCACAATACAATAAAATCATGCAATTGATGATACATTTCAAGATTTATGAAAAACAAATAATGCATGGAGCACACATCACGTAGGCAATGTGGCCTGGGAAGGAGACCAAGCTGTCAAGCTCTCCATGTACAAAGTCTTCTTTCAGTCATGTCAGTAAAGCTCTGCAACTCAATCATATCATTTAGAGATAAAAACAAGTCTAAAATTGGGTTTCATTGCCAAATTGCCTTCCTTGGGCACCTCCTCCCTTTACCAACACCACTAGATTCTGATTGCCATCAGCCTTTATTCCTTGTGTTGATATCGGCATGTCTCGATGCAAATGTCTGATACTCTGCTGCGAGTTTCTGTGCTTACAACAAACATGTAACCTACTAATTGAATTACTGATACTTTTTAAATATCAAGTTTTTTTAAGTGCTAACAGAAATACACTTTCCACTATAAATGCATATTTTTTTACCTTCCAACTTACACACAAGCCTACTCTATCAAATTAAAAGAGGAAACCTCAAATCAATTTTTTTTTTGCCTTCTGTCCAACCCTTTTGGGCAAGGATATCACCCCTTCCTCCCTCTCCTCTCCGTGGAAGGCTAGCAAGGATCTCTTGGCAGCTGTTCCTTTCATCCCTCAGGGGGCAGACACCTCCTTGCGTTGTTACTACAGTTGATCCAGTTGTGACTAAGCCATCAAATGCACTTTCTCTGAACATTCAACTGCTTGCTGATCACTGAAAATCAAGAGGTTTGGATGATGGTTTCTGGCGTGAATCTTCTCCCATCTGGTTCTAGTTCAGGACTGGCCTTTGATGGCCCTCAGTCTCACACCACGGCTCTAAGTGGGTGTGGAGACTGCTTGGCTCTCTTGCAGGTTGAGTGCATCCAAGGATAGCTGTTTGTTTTTCTAAGCAAGAATGAGGAGGGATTTTTTGGATCATGTATATGTAAGCTTATCACAAATTTCTTCATAACAGGTGTGTCTTATTTGACATAAAGGAAGATCTGTTATCAAACACAAAGGCCTTTTTCATTACGACTTTAAGGGAACAACAGTACTTTTAAAGATAGAAGCAACTGTGTCTTCATATATCCGTTGAGGATATTACCGAAAGATCCATCCCATCCTTGCCACTTCCTCATTCCACTCCCTTTAATTGAAGCCATTACTTCTTGTCTAGAAAACAACAGCTCCGTGGTTGGTCTCCCTGCCTCCTCTCTTGCCCATTGCCATCTTTCTTCTCTTTGCTGTAAGCACAACATTTTTGAAATACAAATATGAGCCTAACCACCCTCCTTGCTCAAATACCTGCAATAGCTCCCCACTGCTTATAGGAGAAAACATAGATTCCTTAGCAAGCATACAAGTTTGTCTATAACAGAGGAAGATAAAACAATAGAAACTTTTAAAAATAATTTTTTAAATAATTCTTTTTTTTTTTCTCTGCAAAGAAGTTGAGCCACACCAGGCATAAGTGTTATGTAATTTTGGTCCATGGTGATAAGTTTAAAATTCTGACTGTACATTTTCACTCCAAGTGCCTGGAAGGACCTCAGTGCTGCTTGCCACCCTTGCCTCCTTACCTAGCTCAGTATATATCTCATAGAACTCAGTTCCCATGCTGTCTCCTCCAAGAATCTTTTCCTGGTAGTGAGTCTGTGTTAGATGTCCATCCTCTGGGCTCTCGGTCACCTCTGGTCCCTCAGTGACAGCAGTAACCACACTGTTACCTGCCTGACACTGCTGCTTCCCAGACTCCTCCATTAGACCAAGACTTCCTTGAGGAAAGTGAATGTCTTACACCTCCTTGAGTAAGTACATAAAATAAATGTGTTTTATCTACCTAGGACCTCCTCTTCCCTGTTCTTGGAAATGGAAGCTACTACCCCCCTTTTCAAGGAACTGTCCCTTCTCTACTCCTTATGGTTCAGGCAAGGTTGTTAAACCAGAGGGCTCCACCACTCTCCTAGGGAGGGCTCATGATCCAAGATGGGCCCATCAAATTCTTTTACACAGGAACTGACAGGGTTCAAAATGAAGAAAGGGCAACTGGAACCATTTCATCTACTGGCAGCTCTGTGGGGAGCTACAAGTGACCCAGTTCCTGGATTCTATTTTTCTCAAGGCTTTTGTACCAGTGAGCTTTTGCTGTATAAAAAATAATCTCCAAAACTAGTAGCAAAAAATAATATCCAATTTATTTATCTCAAAATTCTGGAGGTCAGCCATTTGCACTCAGCTAAGCTGGGCCTCTCTCCTGGTCTTGGAAGGATTCATACATCACCTGCAATCAGCCATTGGTAAACTGGAAGCTGGCTGGTCTAAGGTAACCTCAGGTGGAATTAGCTCTGTCCTACATGATGTCTCATCTCACACTGAATTTATTCACATGCAGCTACGCAGAATTCCAGGACAGGAAGTGGAAGCATGCAAGACTTGCTGAGGCCTAGGCTCAGATGGGGCACACCATCACTTTCACTGCATTCCATTGGCCAAAGCAAGCCACAGGATCAAATTCAAGAGGGTGGGAACTAAGACCTACTCCTTGGTGGGAGGAGCTGCAAAGTCACATTGCGAAGGGTGTGGATACAGAGAGGGGTATAAAAATGTGGTCATATGTGCAAACTACCACAACTTTGTTATTCAGTTCCCTGTTAATCGTCCTATATATCCTTTTTTAAATAAAGTTAGTCTAAGTCGGCTTCTGTTGTTTGTGTTTAAAAAAAAAATGTAACTTATACCTGCTTGGAAATGAATGAGAGGCTGTGTTATAATGGGTCAAACTTCATCCAGGGGAGAGTGAAGAAGGGGGTATAGAAAAGTGACAGACCATCATAGAGCTAAAGGAGTTGCAGAGTATACTATACACTGGTTGCCTGTGAGCACCCCAGAGATTAGGATACCACTTTCCTTTCCACCTTCCTAACTCACCCTGTAGTCACTCTTTTAAGAGTTAGAGATGGAACAATAAGTCATTCACTGGGAACTGCTCTCTTGTCACTATCTAAATTGAATTAGCTGAGTGTTTGTTAGGTGACTATCTGCAGGTGTGTATTGATATAGTTATACTCTGGATTGGCTTAAATATCGGACATAATTTTTTAAGGAAAAGAGATTTCAAATACAAGAAGAGTCTTAAGGCTGATAGGAGTCTTAGATATGGACCAGTGTTCTCCAATCTAAGTCCTTCCCATCTCCACTCCACTCCTTTCCAATAAAATCTCCATTTCTTTTTTTTTTTTCTTTTTTTTTTTTAGGAGGGGCAGAGGGCAAGGGAGAGAGAGAATCTTAAGCAGGCTCTATGCCTAGCATAGAGCCCAACTCGGGACTCGAACTCACAATCCTGAGATCATGACCTGAGCCAAAATCAAGAGTTGGACACTTAGGGGCGCCTGGATGGTACAGCGGTTAAGCGTCTGCCTTCGGCTCAGGGCGTGATCCCGGCGTTAGGGGATCGAGCCCCACATCAGGCTCTTCCGCTAGGAGCCTGTTTCTTCCTCTCCCACTCCCCCTGCTTGTGTTCCCTCTCTCGCTGGCTGTCTCTATCTCTCTGTCAAATAAATAAATAAAATCTTAAAAAAAAAAAAAAAGAGTTGGACACTTAACCAACTGAGCCACCCAGGCAACCCAAAATTTCCATTTCTTTAGGTGCTGATTAGAAGGACATCAGGAAAAAAGCAAGTTACAGAATTAAACATCAAAGCATGAATGACTAATGTCTCATATGCATCAATTTAAAGGATAATATATAACAGTAGAGAAAAGATTTCTTAACTCAGAATATCTTTTGAAAGTGAAACCCCAGGAAATATAAAGGAGATATTTTTAGGCACTACAGGCAGTTTTGTTTTGTTTTGTTGGTTTTTGTTGTGGTGGTAGTGGTGATGATATAAATAATGAAAAATAAGTGTCTGGGCTTAGAGATGACAGTGGACTTTTGTGATGTTTAGAATTTTCTCTTCTTTGCCAGATGGACATAACAGATACATACAGAACATTCCATCCAAAAACAACAGAATACACATTCTTTTCAAGTGCACATGGAACATTCTCTAGGACAGATCACATGGTAGGCCACAGAACAAGTCTCAATAAATTTAAGAAGATTGAAAACATATCATGCAAATTTCTGACCACAAAGGTATGAAACTAGAAATTAATAACAAGGAAAAAAACTGGAAAAAATGCAAACATGTGGAGGTTAAACAACATGCTAGAATTCTTCTCTTCTTTGAAAGACATGGTTATCTTGGCCTTCAGAATGTTCTAGAAGCTAATAATTACTGAAGTTTATAATAAAGAAAAACTGAGGAAAATGGAAAGTTCCTCAAAGTTTTTGCAGCCTTAAACCCAATATTTAGGGTTTAAACAGCACCCTCAGATTAAATGAGTGCTCCTTTGGTTCCATCAGGACTTCTCACCATCTGTAAACCACAAACTGTCACTCATATTGCTAAGATTTACATCTTTGTGGTTGAGACAAGGAGGAGCCATATCTGCTCTCACCATGTCTTAGGCTCGGGACACGTGCCAGGGCAGCCAGACAGGATCTCTAAGGCTGAGTGAGATGGTGTGATGTTCTCTGTGTGGGAGGCCTCCCGGGGAGGCAGAGTGGTGACCTCACTGGGAAAATGAAAACAATTCAATAAAAAATACTTATCTTGGAATGATCTGCCTGAACTTGAGACCAGTGGAGGGATTGTATTTCCAACACCCTTTCAAAGAGAAAAGCCATTTTCCATTAATCCTGTATAGGGAAGAAATCCTATAGTACCTCTTCTTGACTGAGAGATGATGATTCGGGCAAAAAAGAGCTCATGTCTAGCTCTACATAAAGACACAGTAAGAGGATCACCCTTACCCTTAAAAACCAGTTATAAAGTTTTCCTCCGAAAACTAGAGCAGAGATGTGCTCCTTGGAAATTCAGCTTTGGGGAGGACTCAGCCACACAAGTAACCTCAACTTTTGGCCTCTAATATTTTCCTCCCCTATAGGATTTCTCTCATGACACTTCCATTGCCACCTACAGAGACTCAGTGTGTCCCTGTGTTTGAGGCTTAAATGCAGACAAAGGAACAAAGATATGGACATTTTGAGAGGACCTCTGCCTAAAACGCAGAAACACAATAGGAAGATTAATCAAGAAAATGTTAAAACAATCTAGAAGCAACATCAGGCTGAGAGCGGCCTTCTGATTCCTCCATGTTTGCCCTGTTCTGTTCCGAGCCCTGTTGCTTGCCTGTAAGGCTTTCTTGGAAATTCTTAGTCCTGTGGCCCTTGGGTGTGTATCACTCAGGAAATTGGGAGTATCAGCTCTTGTGATAAGCAGTTTGGTGGAGATTTAATATTCTACCACCATTAGTACAACTTATCACCTCTTCAAGTGATATTTATAGAAAATTAACCCAGCCAAACACATTATAGTGGGCAACATCAGAGAGCAATTTCCTCTTTGTTTGACTTATAGCAGGTTTAGACCCATGGCCTTGGTCTATTTAGAAAAGGGCTCTGGCTAGAAGCATCCAAGCGAAATCGTAGTTTGGCAAAAAAGCCTGAGAATCCTTGATCCCATAGAGCCCTAATCCCATAAATATCTCAGCTTCTGAAGCTACAGGCACTTCGGCTAACAATTTAACTAAGAGGTTTTGGGTTTTGTTTTGTTTTTCCCCCCAATTAAAAAAGACACCCAAAGTCTGTGTGTTTCAGAACTATCTCTGAATATGAAAAATCTTAGGAGTCCCCTAGTTCCCTCTTTGTTTCAAGAGCTAGAAAGTTAAATTTGCCAGCGTCTCTTAGAAGTTGTATAAGATTTTCAGGTATAAATTTCCAAGCCGAACTTTACTCCTGGATTCATTCTATCCTTACTTTTCTCTCTTAAATTTACCTCATTAACAATTTTTGCACTTTTCCCAACTATGTAGCTTTGTTAGATACCTCAAATTCATTTTTCAACAACTAAGTATCAGAAAAATTATCTAAGACTTGCAAAGGAATTGCTGGATGTTCTGCCAGTGCAGTGCCCCTCTTGACAATCTATTGTCTGGGCTATTTTACAGCTCTGCTGGGGCAGAGGTTACCTTGTACATTTGTGTCTGGTTGAGATGGAAATAATTTCCTTCCCAAGGAACACATAATCTCAGAATTTATGGTTTATGGCCCTGTTAAAAAATAACCAGTATTATATGTAATTAAGATGTTTAATCTAATATCAGATACTTAGACCCTAAAATACTCTTTGGAGGAACCTGGGTGGCTCAGTTGGTTAAGTAGCCAACTTGATTTCAGCTCATATCATGATCTCAGAGTCCTGGATTCAAGTCCTGCAATGGGCTCCATGCTCAATGGGGAGTCTGCTTGAGGATTCTAGTAGTATCGTTTCCCCTGCTTACACGCACTTTCTCTCTCTAAATAAATAAATCTTTAAAAAATAAAAAATAAAATGCTCTTTGGACTGGTTTAAATATTTTAGTTTTCTTCAGTGATTAATGAGTTAAATATAATCTTTGATACATCTTATATTTGTATAAAATTTTTTAAAAACTCCTGAAAAGTATGCCTTAACAGTAAGTAGAAAAGACAAATGGACAACACTACATATTTGTCAAAATCTTAGAACTTTTCAAAACAAAGAGTGAACTTAATATGTGCAAATTAAAAATAAATCACTTAGGCGGTCAGGGGAAATCCCAGATGAGATGCAGAATGTGACAAAAGAATCTAACTAGGCTGGAAATGCATGAAACAAACATCAGTGAAAGGGATGGAGAAAAGGTGCTGACCTAAGTAACTCTGGAAATGAGTAGTCTGTAACACCGAGGGAAAAGGTAATTGTACATAATGCTATACTCTAGTTGATAAAACTGTTTCCTCTAAGGATATAGGTTAACAAATCTCCAATCACTATACATGTATACTGGAATTCACAATTAAGTAAATGAATGCCAGATGGTAGGATCCAGGTTTCTTACTGTTGGAGAAAGAGTTTATAAATAAGCAGAGAGGAAACAGCATTAGAATTAAAGATATCAGTATGAATTCATGTCTGGCTTAATATAGATACAGATAGTTAAATACAGAAATACTATTAGAAACATGGATTACTATGCACATATATTTCCTTGTTCAGTCAGCTAAAAGGGCACAGAAACAGCACTCCAGTAGCAAGGAGCACACCGAACACCAAGATCTTGGTTTCTAATATCACTAGAGGAATAAAAGGAATCAGTGCTTCTTGGAGAAATGGCTGATTTTAGAACTGGGGCAAGAATTATGTAAAATAAACCTGAAGCACCTTGCAGTGCTCCCCAAAATGAATAAATAAAACAAAATGAGGGGCGCCTGGGTGGCTCAGTCGGTTAAGCATCCGACTCTTGGTTTCGGCTCAGGTCATGATATGAGGGTCATGAGATTGAGCTCCGCGCCAGGCTCCACACTCAGCTGGAAGTGTGTTTGAGATTCTTTCCTTCTCTTTCTCCGTCGACCCTTCCCCCACTCATTCTCTCTCTCAAATAAATAAATCTTTAAAAAAATAAAATAAAATGATAGAGCTATGTCAAATTTTGGGATACGGGAGCCAAATGACAGAGCTCCCAAACATCAAAGTTGGAATGATTTGAGCAAAAAAATAAGTAAAGTGATATTGGATTATAAGTCAAAGTATAAAATAAATATCAAGTCCATACTAATATACATAAATGATTAAACAAATAAATGGGAGAGAAAAGACAAATTTTCCGTGCAGAAAAATTCCAAATAATGTATGTAGACTCCACCCTCAAGGATGGGTGGAGAATAACTCCCCACTCCTTAAAGATGGACTGTCCATAATGACTTTCTTATGAAGAGTCAGTGTGGATGGGGGCAGTAACTTTACAGTGTAGAAACCCGACAAACACTACCTCAGCCAAGGTATCAAAGTCAACATCAACAGTCATAAATTATGTGATAGTACTCACCCTTTATATGATACAGTAAGAATGGCACTTTACCTCTATAGTCCTTGCCCAAAAAGCCATAATCCCAGTCTAATTATGAGGGAAAAAATGTCAAACAAATCCCAACTGAGGGACAGTCTACAAAATGTCTGATGAGTACTCCTCAAAAGTGTCAAGGTCATAAAAAACAAGGGAAGTCGGGGTGCCTGAGTGGCTCAGTTGGTCAAGCGTCCACCTCCCGCTCAAGTCATGATCGTGAGGTCCTGGGATTGAGCCCCACATTGAGCTCCCTGCTCAGTGGGGGGTCTGCTTCTCCCTCTGCCCCTCCCCTGCTCTTGCTCTCTCTTTGTGTGTAATAAATAAATAAAATCTTTAAAACAACAACAAGGAAAGTCTAAGAAACTGCCACAGAGCAGAGGAGCCAAAGGAGAAATGACAGCTAAATGTAATTTGGTATCCTGGATAGCATCCTAGAACAGATAAATGACAGTAGGTCAAAGATAAGGAATCTGAATAAACAATGGAGTTTAGTTAGTAATAATATATCAATATTGTTCATTAATTATGAAAATATACCATAATAATGGCAGATGTTAATAATAAGAAAAATTGGGTGTGGGGTATGTGGAACTATTCTACCTTTTTGATTTTTGTAAATCTTAAACTATCACAAAATTTAAAAAGTTATTTAAATAAATAGTGTCTCAGACAAACCCAAATAGAAATAAATTCTGCAAAATATTTGTCAATGTCATGAAAAACAAAGAAAAACTCTGAAACTGCCAGAGATCAGAGGAGACTAAAAAAACATGACAATTTAAAACAATGTGAGGGGCACCTGGGTGGCAGAGTGGTTAAGCGTCTGCCTTCGGCTCAGGGCGTGATCCCGGCGTTATGGGATCGAGCCCCACATCAGGCTCCTCCGCTATGAGCCTGCTTCTTCCTCTCCCACTCCCCCTGACTGTGTTCCCTCTCTCGCTGGCTGTCTCTATCTCTGTCGAATAAATAAATAAAATCTTAAAAAAAAAAAAAAAAACCAATGTGAAATCCTGGGTTGGATTATGGAACCAAAAAAAAAAGGATACTAGTGAAAAAACTGTTAAAATCCCCCCCCCCCAAAGTCTATGGCTTGGTTAATACCACGGTACTGATGTTAATTTCTTAGTTTTGACAAATGTACCATGATTGTATAAGATAGTTAGGGAAAGTTGAGTGATGGTATATGAGAACTATCTGTACTATCTTTGTAACTTTTCTGTTTCCTTTTTTTTTTTTTTAAATAGGTGAACCATGAGGAAAACAGATATATGAGGACTAAAAGCAAGGTATACCACCTTCATTTGGCCAATAGAGATATAAAATTGCCATCACTGGAACTCACATGTTTTCAGGAAGGAAATGATCACTAAGAGCTTAAGGAAGACTGCCCGAATCAGTAAGTCCCTACTGGGGATGGGGAAGTATAATAATCTGTATAATTAATCTTATGTTAGCATTTGTCTGGGGTTAGTTCAGGCCAAAGCTCAGCGAATTCTGATTTTCTTAGAACTCTTGGTAACAAAAACACCTCTCTTAACAATCTCAACAAGAGTGGTCTATTTCAGGTATTGGTGTTAAAAATGGAGACACAACAGTTAATGAGATCTCTTTTCCTACATGATCCAATCATCTGCTCTTTCTACACACAGGAGGCCTAGGAGATATTCCCCTGCGAACATAAGAAGAACAGGTCTTATCTTACTGGCCATTTAGAAGGCCAACCGCTGCAGGATACCCACAAACAGCCAAGATCCGGTGGGGACTGGGAAGAGCTTCTGATCCTTGCGTGGCTAAGCTACTTCTTCAGGCTTTTCCCAAGGTAGCTAGAAAGAGGTTTCCTGGAATTGTTTATTAGGATGCCAGGAGGTCAGCCAGAGTTCTCAGTCCCAAAAGTCATTCATTTCTCCTCCCTTTGCTAGAGTAACAATACCATATGTTGCCCCCACAGAGCTGCTCACATACTAAACACCTGTCACATGCTAGCTACAGTGCTGGGTGCTGGGGAGGAGGGAGCAGATTCTGAAAAAAAATGTAGTAACAGTTATGAAGAGGAGGACAAGACTGACAACAAATTTGTGAGAGCATGTATTCACAACAGATCAAATCTTACGCTATAATCACTGATTCCATCCTCACAGTAACTCTGTAAGATAGGTTATATTGTCTCCATTTTACAGGTGAGAAGATGATTTCTTCCTCCAGGAAACTGATGATTAAAGTAGCTTACCTAAGGTCAACCAGTAGTCAAAAACATCAAAGATGTTTCCTATAGACCTAGAATCAAAAACCAGTTCTGTCCCTTATTAGCTGTGTGACCTTGGACAACTAATGTCATCTCTTTGTCAAGTGGTCAATAAACAGAGGATAAAATCAGCACAAATTTATTGAATGTGTTGGTCCATTAATATTATCTGCCACCAGTGTGGGGAATGGGAGGGGCCTCACATGTACTCAGAACTCCCCAAACTGTGCCAGGTGCCTTAACAGGTATGAACTTATTTTATCCTCCCAATGCAACATCAGATAAGGACTTATTGCTTTACTGATGAGGAAATGGATGTTCAAAGAGGTTCAATTAACTATCCAAGGGTCACATGGCAAATAAGTGGTCTAGCAGCAATTTGAGTTCAGCTCTATCTACCCTGGTACCCTTAGTGAACCATTCTGTCAACCAGCTGCCACCCACTCAACATTCCAGAAACTCCAGACAGCTCAGCTTCCTCTAGGTAACATATTTCTCATTTTAATTAAAGGCCTAATCCAAAAGAATCACTGTAAGTGTTGTAAATTTATGGCTAAGGGAGTCTCGGTTGAATCAGGTGGGCCGTTTCATCACTGTAGCGAGTACCTTGGAAAGCAGGGAGTCTTCCCTGGGAGGCCAGAGTACATTCTGAGAAGAGGAAGTATGGAAGCAGACAGGAGAGGGGAGAAAGAAGGTACAAGATGTCTTAAGGCTTGGGAAGGAGCTTCTTTTGGATTCAGAAGCAAAGCAAACCTACAATTTATCCAACTAACCTTGCCTTTGGCTGAGCCCCTACCAAGAAGGCCATGCCTTCTAGGCCTCGGAGCAATTTAGGGTAAGAACAAGAATGCTAAGTGGATTCCAATCACTAAGCCAACCTCAAGTACTGTGTGTAGCTGCTGGGTAAGTTGTATTAAGGAGGATCATGGGATTACCCAGGCTCATCTGACAAGGAAAAAAAAAAGTTTTCATTCATTAGTAATTTCTGCCACAAGTTTGGGAGTGGGAAGAGCCTCACATGTGCCCAGAATTTGCCATTCATGTTTTAGGGGATACTATGACCTGGGCATACTCTGCAGGAGAAGTTGACTGGGTTTGGGTCTGGGTAGGAAACCAAAATATCCCAATGGCACCCTGCTTCCATCTACCTACCTCACAAACTATGGCTAAAAAGCATTAGCAGCAAGAAAGATGTAGTTTTAATTCCTTTGGTTTTAATTTTTGAAAAGAGAAGCAGGCCACCCATGCCAAGACGCATTAGGAAGAACTAAAAACCAAAGAGATTCAGGCCAGCTAGAAGAGGGGGAAGGAGGAGTTCAAGCCAACTAGCCTTCCTTTGTGACGTAGTCACCATTCACCCAGCCCTCCAGATGCCTTAATAACACTCATGTGTGAACAGGACCTCAGGAGAGGGGAAAAAGTGGTGAGCCAAACCTCAAGAGTGAAGAAGAAGGAAAAAAAAAAAGCAAAATATGGAATTGCAGCTCAAAGCTCAAAGACTGAATGTCTTAACTGCTGTCATTATTTTTTGTAGAGCCCTCACTGGGCTTTCCTGACCACCAGGAACTTGGCCTCAGAGCTCAAGGGCCCATGTTTTCCATCTGAGGCCTTGCTACTGCCTTGCCAAACAGGCTCAACCTACTGTCTCAAAGTCTACAATCTTCCACCTCCAACCTCCCCAAGTGGGTCAAATTTTCCATGGCTAGACTATAAAAGGGGAAGCAGTCCTACCATTTCCTTTAATAAGCAGTTTTTACAGGGTGCCAAGTGCCCTTTAAGGAGCCCAGAAGCCCAAGCAGTCCCCTGGGTTCCAGAAACTCCAGCCTAGCCCAAAAGTAGCAGAAGGCAGAGACCCAGACCTAGACCCAGTAAAATTAGTCTTCAGGGAATCTGCTTGGTTCAGGCTATCAGGAGAGGTGTGGGATGCTAGATTACCATTAGCATTGATTTGAGGATCTGCTAGGTCCTTGCTGGAATGAGCCTAGTCTCTCCAGGGTGGTGGCCCTAGAGAGGAAATTTCTACCATCTGTCTTCTAAGAAAAGTGGAATCTGTAATACAGAGAGCCTTTTTGCTCTGTTGAGCATCTTGATGGATTTGGATTCACAAAGGTGAACATGAAGCAGAGTGTAAAGTGGGAGAAAACTGAACGCCCCTACTTAATAGAAGAAGAAAACTGTGGAGTTTGGGAAACAATCCAGAACAGACCATGAAAGGGGCCAGAAAAGGAGATGACCTACAGCTAGGGCAAAGCACCAGTGCACAGTCCTGGGACTTGGGGGAAGAGTGAAGATCTGATGTTCAGTTTGAAGTTACTTGCTTTTCGACAATGTAAACTGTACTTCTATCCCCCAACCACACCTCAAAAATTTCAGTAAAATCTAGTAAATATATATACAGCTTTATGTCAGTGAGGATTTTGTGCAAACGCAGGAAAGTCCAGAGTTTCACTACTCATTCAATGGGGAAAAGAGATAGCTTGCATGTGTTGGCAAACTCAGGTTGCAGGGGTTAAGGACCAAGGTGACACTGGGTTCAAACCCTAAGAATTCATTAAATCTTACAGTGTCTTCTCCACTTCATTCTAAGTAGAAATTACATTGGATTGATAGTCTTCTACTTTTCCAATTTTCTTCTCTATAATTAAAATATATTAGGACACTATAAGGAAGTGGTAAAAAACATAAAACTTAAGATTTAAATAGATATGGGTTTGAATTCCAGCTCCACTTTACTGACCATGTGATTCTTAATCTGTTCAATGGGAGTAAAGAATGTATTCCTGAACTATGTGCAATGTTTCTCATTGTAAGTGATGCACAGGAACTCTCAATGAATAGTGGTTGATCTTGTTCATCTGTTGGTGCTAATGATGAGGACGATGATGATGATGAAGACCACACGGACAATGACTATTCCTAACTGTAGAGCTCCTCTAGTTAGGGGAAGGAAGAAAAGGTCTGGCTAAGCAGATTTTTAAAACAAAAGAAAATAAATCTTATAAGTATGCTCTAGTGGTTGTCATTGGACCGTGTAGTGAACAGGAAATTAACTTTATTATGCTTGTTATTGAGATGGGAAGATTGTTTTTTATGACAATTAGTCTATATGTGCTAATGCAGGCACCATTCCACACTAGCCAAGTTTGGTGGGGATATTAAAAGGAAGGAGGTTGGTGAGTTGGGTATGAATTTATACAAAGAGACAAGTGAATAATGACCTCTGTGCAAAGTCTTATATAGTATACTCACACACACACACACATATATAGTCTTTTTCCCAATTTGCATTTGGTTAATTTCTAATTTTCTACCCTTAACAGACCTTTTTGATTTGAACCATGAGAGACTGTGGACTCTGGGAAACAAACTGAGGGCTTCAGAGGGGAGGGGGGTGGGGGATTGGGATAGGCCAGTGATGGGTAGTAAGGAGGGCACATATTGCATGGTGCACTGGGTGTTATACGCAAATAATGAATCATGGAACATTGCATCAAAAACTGGGGATGTACTGTATGGTGACTAATATAACAAAATAAAAATTATTAAAAAGACAGACCTTTTTGGATAGAACCATCATTTTTTTCAACCTTTACTGAGATATAATTGATAAGAAACATTGTAGAAGTTTAAGGTGTACAGTAGACACACGTAGATTGAAAATGACCACCATAGTAGAGTTAGCACCTCCATACCTCACATAATTACCATTTTTTTAGGTGGTGAGAACATTTCTCTAACTTTCAAGTATGTAATACAGTATTGTTAACTGTAATCCGCCATGCTGTACATTGTATCCCCAGAATTTATTCATCTTCTAACTGAAAGTTTGTATCCTTTGACCAACATTTCCTCATTTTCCCAACCCTCCTCCCACAACTCTACTGTTTCTATGAGTTCAGCATTTTAGATTCCACATATAAGTGACATCACACAGTATTGGTCTTTCTCTGTCAGACTTATTTCACTTACCACAATGCCCTCAAGATTTCATCCATGTTGTCACAAACGGCGGGATTTCCTTCTTTCTCATGGCTAAATAATATTACACACACACACACACACACACACACACACACACACACACACTTCATCTTCTTTATCCATTTATTCATTGATAGACACTTAGGCTCTTTCCATATCTTGGCTATTGCGAATAATGCTGCAATGAACAGGGGAATGCTGATATATATCCAAGATCCTGATTTCATTTCCTTAGATATATACCCAGAAGTGAGGTTGCTAGATCATATAGTAGTTCTATTTTTAAATTTTTGAGAAACTTCTACACTGTTTCCAAAAGGGCTGCACCAATTTACATTCCCGCCAGCAGCTCATGCAGGTTTGCTTTCCACTACATGCTCACCAATACTTGTTATCTCTTGTCTTTTTGATAATAGTCATTCTAACAGGTATGAGGTGATATTGTAGCTTTGATTTGCATTTTCCTGATGATTAATGACATTGAGTACCTTTTCATGTACCTCTTTGCCATTTAGATGTCTTCTCTGGGAAAGACAATTCAGTTCCTGTGCCCATTTTTTACCAGATTTTTTTTTTTTTTTTTTTGCTATTGACTTGTATGTGTTCCTTATATATTTTGGATACTAATCTCTCTTTTTTTAAAATAATATTTTTTATTATATTATGTTACTCACCATACAGTACATCCCCAGTGTTTGATGTAAAGTTCCATGACTCATTACTTGCGTGTAACACCCAGTGCACCATGCAATACATGCCCTCCTTAATACCCATCACTAATCCCTTATCAGATAAATGGTTTGTAAATATTTTCTCCCATTCAGTTGATTGCATTTTTATTTTATCAATCACTTTGCTGTGCAGAGCTTTTTTTTTTAATGTAGTCTCACTTATTTTTCTTTTGTTCCTTGTGCTTTTGGTGTCACATCCAAAACATTGTTGCCAAGACCTATGTCAATGAGATTTCTCCCTATGTTTTCTTCTAAGAGTTTTATGGTTTGAGGTCTTACATTGAAGTCTTTTACCTATTTTGAGTTAATTTTTGTAAATGGTGAAGATAAGGGTCCCAATTTCATTTGTCTGCATGTGATTATCATTCTCCCAATACCATTTAGTAAAGAGATTATCCCTTCGCCATTGAATATTCTTGGCTCCATTGTCAAATATTAGTTCACAAGATCTGGGCTCTCAGTTCTGTTCCATTGGAACAGAATGCCAGAACCATACAGTTTTGATTACTATAACTTTGCAAAAGAGTTTGAAATAAGAAGCATGATGCCTCCAGCTTTGTTCTTCTTTCTCAGGATTCCTTTAGCTACTCAGGGTCTTTTGTGATTCCATATGAACTTTAGGATTTTTTTTTCTATTTCCATGAAAAATGACATTGGAATTTTGACAGGTATTGCATTAAATCTATGGATGGCTTTGGGTAGTATGGATATTTCAACAACACGAATCCTCCTGTATGTGATGAGAGAGAAATGAGCCTCTTTGGTAGAGTTCTGCACAATTGGGGAAGCAGGGTGCTCATTTACATGCTCTCACTTTCTCTCAAAGGAGAAGTTATAACTGAGAAGGTCTTTCTTGGCACTGAGCTGTGCTGCCTTGGAAGAAGGGTGACATGAGTAAAGTTGAACTGTTCCTCTTACCCTCTCCAATACATCCAAACTCATATATATTTTTTGTCCCGGTGGTATGCTGGAACTTCTTCACTGGACTCCTGAGCATCCACAAAGACTCTCTTGTCCATGAGCTCCAGACCATGGCCAATAGGAAATGGAGTCAGTTCATGGGACACTACATGGTCTACAGATGGGATTGGGTTCTGTATGCCTATTACCCAATGCACGGGTGGGTGATACTTTTCCCGGGTTTCTTGGCATATGGTGCTGGATCCCACAGTTCCCACAAAGGCATTTTTAACTGTGGATAGATGCCAAATTGTTGAGGGGGGTTATGAATGAAGGACATCTTATTCAGCCATTTGCTGACACATAGAACCATCATTCTGGACCTCTGGCCAATCTCCTTCCTGATATACACACTCTGCACTTCCTCCTCTGGTCCAGCTGCCCCAGAGGAGACTGTTGAATAAAACTTGGTACACAGTTTACCGGGTTATCTTTGTCTGGGGCCCACCATTTTGTTTTCAGTCTGAAAGATAATACCTCCCCCGAGCTGTAGAAGCCAAAAGGAATTTATTTCCTCCAAAAGTAGTTTTAGGAGATGCTGTATCAGTGGCTTAGACAAATCCAGTTTGATTACATTCATTGTCTCCTTGTCTCCCCTTACACAACAGTCAGGGTTTTAAATGAGGGTGTAATGTGAAACTGACTCTTTCCAGTTTCACTTTTCCACCCTACTTTCAGTAAAAAGCCCTACCTTGGAAAATGAGAGTCAGAATTGTCTCATTAATCATAAGATTTCAGATCTTTTCAGTGGGAGCAATAAAAAAGATGAAAAATTGTTTGTTTGTTTTTTTTTAGCAGAGTCAAGGCTTGAAAACACAAAAGCATACTAAAAGGGAAAGTTTCCTGTGGCCATAGAGGGGAAAAAGTCGATTGGCTCAAAAAACTAGAAATGTAAGTGGCAAACCTTATTTGATGCAAAAAATAAAAAAATTTCAAAAGTTTAATCACGGCATGATTGGTATAACATAGATAAATGTCCTTTTTACTGTCCAAAGTTACTTCTAGGGGATTGGTTTCTTTAAAAACAAATCTATGAGTATTGCAGCATGCTTTTTGCTAGCTATTAATTTTACTATTTATTCTCTCCCCTTTAACTAAGTGGGAAATCTCATTTTGTGCAATGAGATGAAAAATAGCTTCCACATCTGACTTGGTTTTTGAATCATAATTCTATTATCTAAACTTCTCTAGGTCTTAGTTTCTCCCTATGTAAAACCTACATCATAGAGTTGTTTTAAGGATTCAATGAGAAAATTTATTTTCTTATCATTACAATAATAAGTAATACACTTATTACTATATTGCCTATTATATGCAAAATACTGTATATATGTATCAGTTTTGCTTAACCCCTTTACAGTCAATTCCATGTTATATATACCAATACCAACCCCATTTTACAGATAGGAAAATGGAGGCACAAAACAGTTAAGTAACTTGCACAAAGTCACTGTAATAATCAATCAGAGAGGTGAGCATATTCAAAGGGGAAACAGAATGTTTAATAAAGGTGAAGGCAGAATTAAGGGAGCTAGTATAATGATGGATACCAGGACTACCCAACAGAAAGTCGTTATCACCTCTAATCCTAAAGGGACAAGAGAAGAGATTGATGCGGCTGAAACCAGGCGAGAGCTGTGCACATGGGAGAGACAGCCATAGGTAGAGAAACCCAGCCATGCCCAAATCACAGTCCAGCAAGGAAGGAAATCCTGATCTCCCTTCTCCCCTATTCTCTCTAATCTTCTGTCAGCATCCCATCCCATTGGTCAAAGTCAGCTGGAAGTCAGAGGTCAGGGAAGTGCAGGTGGCACAGAAAACAGAGATCAGGCACCCAGGGTACAGAATAAAGCTAGGAATAGACCAGGAAGGGAAAATAGAGAAAAACTAAAACATGGTAGAGCTAGGATTTGAATCCATATTCTAAACTCACTCTATTGCCTCTTGAGCATAAACCAGTGGTTAGCTTTTCTCCTCCCTACCTGCAAAACCTGAGCGTGTCACCTCCAAGTCCCTGTTGAAGCCAAATAGCCATTTCACTGGAAATCATAACTCATAATTTTAATAACGATTTGTCAGTGGAGGACTCACAGCATAAAGAACACCAGTGGTTCACCTGAAAGAGTCCCTCCTCCTGATTCTAGTCATGGGTGCCTCTTCCCTCACCCTCTACGTATAGCAGTTTTTGGACCCACCATCTTCTCCCTTTTATCCCCACTTGCTAACACCAAGAGCTCTCCTTATTTTTAAACCTGGCACCACCATCCCCGACCCCAGAGGCTTCCTTCCACATTTCAGTGGATTGAAGAAATTTTTCTGCAAAAGATGTCTCTCTCCACAAAACTTTCTTACATCATCTACTAAGAAAACTTGTGTTCTTTATCACTGCATATGTTATGTTTAGGGCTTGGCACCAAAGAAGACTCACAGCATAGCATGTGGTGGTAGTAGTAGTAGCAGTAGTAATATTGTCACTTTGCCCAAATGAGGTTAAATAGAAAGCTTACAGTGACTGTAGAGAATGGTAAAAATGCAGAAGAGCCAAGTTCTGGGCAAGGAAGACAAAGCTTCCGTGAGAGCATTCTGAGATGCTTCCCAGAAGACACACAGCAACCTCTCACACCATAATGCATTTCTATTCAACCTTTTCACTATGGCTTTTGGCAACATTTCTTGGACTATTCTTCTCCAGAATCACTCTCCTAGGCACCTTCATGCACAAGGAGATTTTTCAAAACAAGTTACAGATGTTTTTCTTTTCCTGAGAAACACTCCAATGCATATTATTTTTCAAAATGTTGAGTTTCATGCCATGAACATTTTATTCCTGGCCTTAGGTTAGTATGATATAAGAAACTTAAATAACCATGACCAGTGGAGGGATAATCTTTTGTTTTTCGATCTTTAAACAGACATTTAAAAAAATTATCCATAAGTCTTCTACCCTTTTAGACATTTGTCTAAAGCAAAGTGCATTTTTCTGTCCAAATATACAGCAAGCTCAAGTTTGTTCCCATTACATCACCTCTGTTTGCCTCTACAAGCTATCAAGTGTGTTAAACACAGAAGACATATAAGGTGAAAGAGACTGTTTGCAGGTTATTAAATCTTCATTCATCAATTTCTTTGTGTTAAATGGTAAACTTTGACACCTACTAAAATGGGTAGCTGTGTGAGTGGGAATGAGAGCAGGACTACGAAGTGGAAATATAACATCACAGATATAAGGTGGAGTGAGATGTGCAGTCCGTTTCACTGTGAAGATATAGGTGTTTCTATTCTAATGGAAATTTTCACTAAGTAATTTGGATACAATCCATGGATCTGTCTACCTCGCTACTGCCATCCAAATCCAAGTTCCCACCATTTGTGTTGCACAAGCTTCTGTATCAGGTGCCTCCTGAGTATACCTGTCTTCATTATGCCTCAGCTGCTCTCCAGAACTCTTGCTTCTGTGAGAACTCTTCCTTGGAATGTTTGGGATGACTGCAGGAACTACTATAAATATAAGTCATTCTGCCTCATGCACAAACCTGGCAGTGTAAGGGAGTTAACACTCCAATGGGTGACCCTGGACCAAAAGGGTCAGAGCTGAACAATTCAGAGGTGTATTCCTACCTGGGCTTTTAGAGGTCCCTGGTGACACATATGTCCAATTGTCTATAGAATTTATCAGCATTGTCCACGTAGCTGGATTGATTTTGCCTTCTTTCTCACCTAACACTTACTTGTCTTCCACTTATGTTCCTTGGATCACTTTCTAAGACAAACTACCAACAGATAAGCTCTTGCCTCAGACTCAGATTTATAGAGGAAACCAGACTATGAACAGCATCCTAAATTTCCCCAACTATCCCTTTTAACCTTCAACAATCTGTTCTACAGCAGCCAGAGCAGGTCTCCTAAGATATCAAGCATCCTATGTCAACCCTCTGTTCAAAAACTTCTAATGGTTTCCATCACACTCAGAATAAAATCCAAAGTCCTTTCAATGTCTCCCAAGGCTCAGCATGATCCAACCACTGGTCCCTCTCTCACTCTATTTCATTTTCCTCTATACCACTTACACCAGATGACATTATACTGTGTATTTATCTGTTTATGGACCATTTCCTCGATTGGAATGCAAGCTCCATGGTGACAGGGACTTGTCTCTCTTGCTTACCACTATCTCCTCAGTGTCTTGTTCAATGCCTCACCATGTAGGCATCAAAAAATACTTGTTGAATAAATAATGGGACACATGATTTTCATTATGCACATGGTTGTAATGCTACAACTAACATTATCTCAGACAAAGAGAAAAAAAACTTGCTGTCAGCTGCTTTGTTTAAGTGACTTCAGGATATGTTTATCCAACAATGGGTGAAAAATGTGATAAAAATGGCTAAGAAGCCTTGTGCCAATGATAGTCTTGGTAAGGACTGAAAAACAAAGGCCATTCCTCTTGATCAAAAGCTAGATGTAATCAAGGCTGTATTTTCCCAGGGATGTTTAGCTTTATAACTATAGACTTAAAGCTATAAAAACACCAGTATTATTAAAATGCCTACAGGCAAAATTACTCTATTATTTGAGTCTGAATGCTCCAGACCTAAATCCCATATTTGCTTTCTGAAATAATTATTTTTAAAGTGATTTTTTTATATAAAGTGACTTCTTAGGAATGCAACTATAACACTATATAACACAGATCATATCCCTGCCCCAATGAACAGAGAAAAGCTAAATCTAATCTTTAAGAAAGCTCTCCTTAACACATAGAGGGGAATCTTAGAATAAACTGTGGCAAAGCCCTCAGAAATCACAATGATAATCTTTTTTTTTTTAAATTTATTTATGAGATAGAGACAGCCAGCGAGAGAGGGAACACAAGCAGGGGGAGTGGGAGAGGAAGAAGCAGGCTCACATCAGAGGAGCCTGATGTGGGGCTCGATCCCATAACGCCAGGATCACGCCCTGAGCCGAAGGCAGACGCTTAACCGCTGTGCCACCCAGGCGCCCCCACAATGATAATCTTAAAAGGAGATAGGCACCCAAAGACGATGTTACCTATTAAAGTAATAATTACTAAAATTAAACATGGCTGACAACTCCAGAAGTCAATCGGGCATTTGGTTGGCGGCCACTAGGTGACCAGCCCTCAGGTATAGCCCCAGTTTTAACACTATCTAGTGATATGAACCTGAATAACTCACTTAACCTTTGTGTCATATCCTATTGAGGGCAAATACTGTATCATTTATGATAGATACTGGTATCCACCTCACACCTGGCACACAGAGGAAGTGCCCAATAGGTAAGAGCTGAATGAGTAAGTCTGCAGAACTAGGTGAGGCATAATCTGTACTCTTAAAGGCCTCATGTAACTTTTAGCAAGAATTAGTATGAATTATGTCTCTATTCCTTCTGAAGATATCTATTTGCATTTTTATCAGCACTTTACTCCCTGGGCTAAATTAGCTACAAATTTCCACGGACAACATTACTCTCTTGAGGTATCTAGATTATTATTTCAAATTAGAAAATAATCATGTCCAGTCAACAGAGATTATCATGTAAGTAGATAAAAAGTATTATATTTAAGTTGGACATTATGACATGATTTTGATTAAAAATTCCCTTTCAGCAGAAGACATGAACAGACTTTTCTCCAAAGAAGACATCCAGGTGGCCAACAGACACATGAAAAGATGCTCAACATCACTCATCACCAGGGAAATGCAAATCAAAACTACAATGAGATATCCCCTCACACCTGTTAGAATGGCTAAAATCAAAAACACAAGAAACAACAAGTGTTGGCAAGGATGTAGAGAAAAAGAACCCTCTTTCATGGCTGGTGGGAATACAGCCACTCTGAAAAACAAAACAAAACAAATCTGGAGATTCCAAAACATTAAAAATAGAACTACCCAGCAAGCCGGTAATCACACTACTGGTAATCTACTCAAAAAATAAAAAAAACACTAATTTAAAGGGATACATGCACCCTTATATTTATAGCAGTATTAACTACAACAGCCAAAGTATGGAATCAACCCAAGTGTCCATCAAGAGATGAATGGATAGGGGTTCTTGGTTTAGTTAGTTAAGCGTCTAACTCTTGATTTCGGCTCAGATCATGATCTCAGGGTTATGAGATCAAGCCCATGTCAAGCTCTGTGCTGGGTATGGAACCTACTTAAGATTCTCTCTCTCTCTTCCCCTGCCCTTCCACCTTGCACGTGCATGCACTCTTGCTCTCTCTTAAAACAAAACAAAACAAAACAAAGCAAAAAAACGCGTGTGCGCGAGAGAGAGATGAATGGATAAAGACGATGTGGTACATACACACAATGGAATATTATTCAGCCATAAAAAAAGAATGAAATCTTGCCATTTGCAACACATGGATGGAGCTGGAGAGTATAATGCTAAGTGAAACAAGTCAGTCAGAGAAAGACAAATACCTTATGATTTCACTCATATGTGGAATTCAAGAAACAAAACAAACAAGCAAAGGAAAAAAGGGGGGGGCACCAAGAAACAGACTCTTAACTCTAGAGAACAAACTGTTGGTCACCAGACAGGAGGTGGGGAGGAGTGAGTTAAATAGGCAATGGGGATTAAGGAGTGCATTTGTGGTGATGAGCACCAGGTAATGTATGGAATTGTTGGCTCGTTATATTGTATACACTGTGTTAACTACATTGGAATTAAAATTTTAAAAAATTCCCTTTGAAACTAAAGATATTCCAATGGCTCTTCATGGAAGGAATATTAGATGCTAAATCAGGAGACCTAGACAAGTTACTTATGCTCTCTGAGCCTCAGCATTGCATTTGTAAAATGAAGACATCTGAAGAGATTAAAAAAAAAATCTCTTCCCATGCTAAACAAGGGCTGATCATTGTGAACATGACAATTTATTTTTTAGAGATATATCAAGGGATACTTATGGGTTCTGGAGGAAGGAAGGACAAAGAGCATGTATCCATTATCTATTGTTACATAAAGGAGCCACTCCAAATATAATGGCTTAAAATAACAATGTATTATTACCTTTCACAAATCTGTGGGTTGACTGGGCTGAAGTGGAAGGTTTAGATAAACATTCCTTAGAGTGTTGCTGAGGTCACTCAAGTGCTGCGTTCAGCTGAGGCGGGAATGTCTAAATGGGCTCTTATCCTTCAAGGTCTTCCCAAATGGCCTCTCAACATTCAGTGGTCTATCTTGAGCTTCTTTACTACATGGAGCCTAGATTCTGAGAGGAAGTATTCTTAGAGGACATGCTCCCATGTGCAAGTGTTTATCAAGCCTCTGCTCACATCACATTTATTAATAACCCACTGGCCAAAGCAAGTCACTTGGCCAACCCCAGAATCAAGGTAAGGGATGGGGGCTACACAAGAACATGAATGCCAGGAAGTGTGGCTCATTGTAAGACACAGAAGTATAAAATGGGAGACAGGCTTTTGTAGATTAAGATATTTCTGCAGAGCTTGATCACTTTCTCTCAACAAACCTGTTTCCTTATTCTCCAAATTCCACCAAACCACTAGAGGTCATTGATTCTGGCTGGGGCAGATCAACTTCATAAAAATCATGAAACATTTTCTCCCCAGAAATACACCCATGACATAACAGCAATTTCAGCATGACAGGAGTTATATGGCATTCATCATACACGAAACAATCTTGCCACCTTTAATCAGATTCATTCAATAATCCAGCGAACAGTGAGGGAGGCTGCATGGTCTGAAGGGCTAGAAGAATGAAAGGAATAGATTTTAATTTTGCATTTGGAAGGGTACAGCAACAGACATTTATTGAGGCCTTGAAATATATTCAGACGTGTGCCAAGCAATGAGACTGTGACAATTGAGAAGTATGATAAAAACTTTAGTAGACCGGGGCGCCTGGGTGGCACAGCGGTTAAGCATCTGCCTTCAGCTCAGGGCGTGATCCTGGCGTTATGGGATCGAGCCCCACATCAGGCTCCTCTGCTATGAGCCTGCTTCTTCCTCTCCCACTCCCCCTGCTTGTGTTCCCTCTCTCGTTGGCTGTCTCTGTCTCTGTCAAATAAATAAATAAAATCTTTAAAAAAAAAAAAAACTTTAGTAGACCAACATATAACTAGAAGACTTAATCTAATAGCATCAAGTTCTATCAACAATAATGATGGTTATTATGGGGATTACTGCTACTATTGCTATTTTACTTTTAAAAAATCACTGCAGTCTTACAATTTACATGCATTAGTTCATTGAATTCTCACAGCAATTCTATAAGGAAATTACTAGCACCCCCAATTTAGAATGACAAAACTGTGACTTAGGGAGGTCAAGCAGGTTTTCGAAGGCCACTCAAGAAATTAGAGGCAAAGGCAGGGTTCAAATCCACGTGCTAATTTATCCAGCCACCAATATTTATTGAATTCTTCCTATGTGCCAGACTCTGAATCTTTATTCTACATTTTCACCCATTACATGTTCAACAATAGTTTCTCAATCATATGCCCAAAGAAGTTCAAAACAGAACGAATGAATAGATGTTGAAAAAGAAGAAGGAAAGAAAAAAAGTCAGTGAGATGCATTTCCCCTTAGTTTAAGAACTGAGTCTCTAGAGGGAGTTAAGATGGCGGAGGAGTAGGGGACCCCTTTTTCAGCCGGTCCCCTGAGTCGAGCTGGATAGGTACCAGAGAACATTAGTAGAGAACGGGCCGCAATCCTTCTGTTCCGTGACAGAGGCTGAAATTTGGCCGCTGCTGCTCTGACTCTCAGAAGAGGCACAGCAAACCGCCAGGGAAAGCCGCCAGAGAACAAAAGCCTGGAAATACCGGCTCAGGGAGTGCCCATCCCCATCCCCCCTCGCAGGGGACACGGAGACTCTACCCAAACAGGGTTGCCTGAGTATCGGCGCGGCAGGCCCCTCCCCCAGAACACAGAAGGCAGGCTGAAAAATCAAGAAGCCCACAACCCGGGCGCCTGGGTGGCGCAGTCATTGAGCGCCTGCCTTCGGCTTAGGGCGTGATCCCGGCGTTCCGGAAAGGAGTCCCTCATCGGGCTCCTCCGCTGGGAGCCTGCTTCTTCCTCTCCCACTCCCCTGCTTCTGTTCCCTCTCTCGCTGGTTGGCTGCCACATAAATAAATAAATAAAATCTTTAAAGAAGAAGCCCACATCCCTAAGATCCCTATAAAACAAGGGGCACGGCCTGGGACCCAGTCAATAATTTGGGCTCTGGAAACCCCGCAACCTCTCTTCATCAGAATGACAAGAAGGAGAAGCCCCCCCCAGCAAAGAAAAGACAGTGATTCTGTGGCCTCTGCCACAGAAATAATGGATATGGATGTAACCAAAGTATCAGAAATGGAATTCAGAGTAACGATGGTCAAAATGATGAGTAGAATTGAAAAAACTATTAACGAAAAGGTTACTGAGAATATAGAATCCCTAAGGACAGAAATGAGAGCGAATCTGACAGAAATTAAAAATTCTATGAGCCAAATGCAGGCAAAACTAGAGGCTCTGACGGCCAGGGTCGCAGAAGCAGAGGAACGGGTTAGTGAATTGGAGGATGGGTTAATAGAGGAAAAAATGAAAATAGAAGATGGTCTTAAAAAAATCCACGCCCACGAATGTAGGTTACGGGAGATTACTGACTCAATGAAACGATCCAATGTTAGAATCATCGGCATCCCCGAGGGGGTGGAGAAAAACAGAGGTCTAGAAGAGATATCTGAACAAATTGTAGCTGAAAACTTCCCTAATCTAGCAAGGGAAACAAACATTCGTGTCCAAGAGGCAGAGAGGACCCCTCCCAAGCTCAACCACGACAAATCTACGCCACGTCACGTCATAGTGCAATTCGCAAATATTAGATGCAAAGATACAGTATTGAAAGCGGCCAGGGAAAAGAAATTTCTCACGTACCAAGGCAAAAGCATCAGAATTACATCAGACCTGTCTACACAGACCTGGAATGAGAGAAAGGGTTGGGGGAGCATATTTAAAGCTCTTTCAGAGAAAAACATGCAGCCAAGGATCCTTTATCCAGCAAGGCTGTCATTCAGAATTGATGGAGAAATAAAGACATTTCAGAATCACCAGTCACTAACCAATTTTGTAACCACGAAACCAGCCCTACAGGAGATATTACGGGGGGTTCTATAAAAGTAAAAAGGCCCCAAGAGTGATACAGAACAGAAAGTCACAGCCAATACAAACAAAGACTTTACTGGCAACATGGCAACATTAAAATCATATCTCTCAGTAATCAGTCTTAATGTAAATGGTTTGAACCATCCCATAAAGCGCCACAGGGTTGCAGATTGGATAAAAAGAAATGACCCATCCATTTGCTGTCTACAAGAGACTCATTTCGAACCCAAAGATGCATTCAGACTGAGAGTAAGGGGATGGAGTACCATCTTTCACGCAAATGGACCTCAAAAGAAAGCTGGGGTAGCAATTCTCATATCAGATAAATTGGATTTTAAACTACAGACTATAGTTAGAGATGCAGAAGGGCACTATATTATTCTTAAGGGAAGTATTCAACAAGTGGATATGACAATTATAAATATATATGCCCCCAACAGGGGAGCAGCAAGATACACAAGCCAACTCTTAACCAGAATAAAGAGACATATAAATAAAAATACATTAATAGTAGGGGACCTCAACACTCCACTCTCAGAAATAGACAGAACACCCTGGCAAAAACTAAGCAAAGAATCAAAGGCTTTGAATGCCATACTCGACGAGTTGGACCTCATAGATATATATAGAACACTACACCCCAGAACCAAAGAATACTCATTCTATTCTAATGCCCATGGAACATTCTCAAGAATAGACCATGTTCTGGGACACAAAACAGGTCTCAACCGATACCAAAAGATTGAAATTATCCCCTGCATATTCTCAGACCACAACGCTCTGAAATTGGAACTCAACCACAAGGAAAAATTTGGAAGAAACTCAAACACTTGGAGACTAAGAACCATCCTGCTCAGGAATGACTCGATAAACCAGGAAATCAAAAATCAAATTAAACAATTTATGGAGACCAATGAGAATGAAAATACAACAGTCCAAAACCTATGGGATACTGCAAAGGCAGTCCTAAGGGGGAAATACATAGCCATCCAAGCCTCACTCAAAAGAATAGAAAAATCTAAAATGCAGTTTTTATATTCTCACCTCAAGAAGCTGGAACAGCAACAGAGGGACAGGCCTAATCCACGCACGAGGAAGCAGTTGACCAAAATTAGAGCTGAAATCAATCAAGCAGAAACCAGAAGTACAGTAGAGCAGATCAACAGGACTAGAAGCTGGTTCTTTGAGAGAATCAATAAAATTGACAGACCACTGGCAAGACTTATCCAAAAGAAAAGAGAAAGGACCCAGATTATTAAAATTATGAATGAAAAAGGAGAGGTCACGACGAACACCATTGAAATTGGAAGGATTATTAGAAATTTTTATCAACAGCTATATGCCAATAAACTAAGCAATCTGGAAGAGATGGAATCCTTCCTGGAAACCTATAAACTACCAAGATTGAAACCGGAAGAAATTGATTCCTTAAACAGGCCAATTAATTATGAAGAAATTGAGTCAGTGATAAACAACCTTCCAAATAACAAAACTCCAGGCCCGGACGGTTTTCCTGGGGAATTCTACCAAACATTCAAAGAAGAAATAATACCTATTCTCCTAAAGCTATTTCAAAAAATAGAAACAGAAGGAAAGCTACCAAACTCATTCTATGAGGCCAATATTACCTTGATCCCCAAACCAGGCAAAGACCCCCTCAAAAAGGAGAATTACAGACCGATTTCCCTAATGAATATGGACGCCAAAATCCTCAACAAGATACTTGCTAATAGAATCCAACAGTACATTAAAAGGATTATCCATCACGATCAAGTGGGATTCATACCTGGGATGCAAGCGTGGTTCAATATTCGCAAATCAATCAGCGTGATACATCATATCAACAAGAAAAGACTCAGGAACCATATGATCCTCTCAATCGATGCCGAAAAAGCATTTGACAAAATACAGCATCCTTTCCTGATTAAAACCCTTCAGAGTGTAGGAATAGAAGGTACATTTCTCAATCTCATAAAAGCCATCTATGAAAAGCCTACTGCAAATATTATTCTCAATGGGGAAAAGCTGGAAGCCTTTCCCTTAAGATCAGGAACTCGACAAGGATGCCCACTCTCGCCACTATTATTCAACATAGTACTAGAAGTCCTTGCAACAGCAATCAGACGACAAAAAGGGATCAAAGGTATTCAAATTGGCAAAGAAGAAGTCAAAATGTCTCTCTTTGCAGATGACATGATACTCTATATGGAAAACCCAAAAGAAGCCACTCCCAAACTATTAGAAGTTATAGAGCAATTCAGTAACGTGGCGGGATACAAAATCAATGCTCAGAAATCAGTTGCATTTCTATACACGAATAACGAGACCGAAGAAAGAGAAATTAGGGAATCCATCCCATTTACAATAGCACCAAAAACCATACGTTACCTTGGAATTAACTTAACCAGAGACGTAAAGGACCTATATTCTAGAAACTATAAATCACTCTTGAAAGACATTGAGGAAGACATAAAAAGATGGAAAGATATTCCATGCTCATGGATTGGAAGAATTAACATAGTTAAAATGTCCATGCTACCCAGAGCAATCTACACTTTCAATGCTATCCCGATCAAAATACCGAGGACATTTTTCAAAGAACTGGAACAAATAGTCCTTAAATTTGTATGGAAACAGAAAAGGCCCCGAATCTCCAAGGAACTGTTGAAAAGGAAAAACAAAGCTGGGGGCATCACAATGCCGGATTTCGAGCTGTACTACAAAGCTGTGATCACAAAGACAGCATGGTACTGGCACAAAAACAGACACATAGACCAATGGAACAGAATAGAGAGCCCAGAAATGGACCCTCGGCTCTTTGGGCAACTAATATTTGATAAAGCAGGAAAAAACATCCGGTGGGAAAAAGACAGTCTCTTCAATAAATGGTGCTGGGAAAATTGGACAGCTACATGCAAAAGAATGAAACTTGACCACTCTCTCACACCATACACAAAAATAAACTCCAAATGGATGAAAGACCTCGATGTGAGACAGGAATCCATCAAAATTCTAGAGGAGAACATAGGCAGCAACCTCTACGACATCGGCCAAAGCAACCTTTTTCATGACACATCCCCAAAGGCAAGAGAAACAAAAGATAAAATGAATTTATGGGACTTCATCAAGATTAAAAGTTTCTGCACATCCAAGGAAACAGTCAGAAAAACTAAGAGGCAGCCCACGGAATGGGAGAATATATTTGCAAATGACACTACAGATAAAGGACTGGTATCCAAGATCTACAAAGAACTTCTCAAACTCAATACACGAGAAACAAATAAACAAATCAAAAAATGGGCAGAAGATATGAACAGACACTTTTCCAATGAAGACATACAAATGGCTAACAGACACATGAAAAAATGTTCAAAATCATTAGCCATCAGGGAAATTCAAATCAAAACCACACTAAGATACCACCTTACGCCAATTAGAATGGCAAAAATTGACAAGGCAAGAAACAACAATTGCTGGAGAGGATGTGGAGAAAGGGGATCCCTCTTACATTGTTGGTGGGAATGCAAGTTGGTACAGCCACTCTGGAAAACAGTGTGGAGGTCCCTTAAAAAGTTAAAAATTGAGCTACCCTATGACCCAGCCATTGCACTACTGGGTATTTACCACAAAGATACAGACGTAGTGAAGAGAAGGGCCATAAGCACCCCAATGTTCATAGCAGCATTGTCCACAATAGCTAAATCGTGGAAGGAAACGAGATGCCCTTCAACAGACGACTGGATTAAGAAGTTGTGGTCCATATATGCAATGGAATATTACTCAGCTATCAAAAAGAACGAGTTCTCAACATTTGCTGCAACATGGACGGCACTGGAGGAGATAATGCTAAGTGAAATAAGTCAAGCAGAGAAAGACAATTATCATATGATTTCTCTCATCTATGGAACATAAGAACTAGGAAGATCGGTAGGGGAAGAAAGGGATAAAGAAAGGGGGGTAATCAGAAGGGGGAATGAAGCATGAGAGACTATGGACTCTAAGAAACAAACTGAGGGCTTCAGAGGGGAGGGGGTGGGAGAATGGGGTAGGCTGGTGATGGGTAGTAAGGAGGGCATGTATTGCATGGTGCACTGGGTGTTATACGCAACTAATGAATCATCGAACTTTACATAAAAAACCAGGGATGTACTGTATGGTGACTAGCATAATATAATAATAAAAAAAAAAAAACTGAGTCTCTGGGGGCTCCTGGGTGGCTCAGTCGTTAAGCATCTGCCTTCGGCTCAGGGTGTGATCCCGGCATTCTGGGATCGAGCCCCACATCAGGCTCCTCCACTGGAAGCCTGCTTCTTCCTCTCCCACTTCCCCTGCTGGTGTTCCCTCTCTCGCTGGCTGTCTCTATCTCTGCAAAAAAATAAATAAAATCTTTAAAAAAAAAAAAAAAGAACTGAGTCTCTGGGACCCAGCACTACAATGCACCACCCCAACCGTGTGCTATGAAAAGTTGCACATGATTTACACTCTTCCTTGGAAGATCAATGCATCGGCCTTCTTGATCTGGAGCTGCTGCCCTACTATGCCTCCTGATCACAGGACGAGGTCCTGCCATGACTTTGAGATGCTCTTGCCTCACTGACATCATCTTTCACCATCACTTTCATTATTGACTTTGGACACCTCGGATGCTGATGACTAAAGGTCAAGTCTTGGGAATAAAGAATGAGAGAAATGATGCAAACTTGAATCCTATATTCTTGCTTCAACAGTTCAATTTTGGCAATAAGAACCCTTTCCAGAGCGCCGAAACTGCAAGTACTTCAAAAAGTATTGGAAAATCTCAGATATTCTCTAGTCTTTATTATGGAGACATGAAAGAAGACTCAAGTTGTTTTGGATATAATCTGGGGGGAAAATTCTGACTAATTGTAGGTAATATATTTACAGTAAAATGCACCAGCCCTGAGGTCCTCAAGCATCCTGATTAAATGAAATTTTCCTGTGTAAGGCATAGATTTGGCCCTTGGAGTCATGACTGGATGAAAGGTAGGCCTTCTTTATAAGAAAAAACTATAGAAAAATACAAGGCTGGAAAAAGGCAAGTAGAAGAGACAATAAAATATAATAGGAATTCAGAGAAGACTGAGACTAGCTGGGTGGCCTGTCCCTAATAAACATCACTGGGAGTTGGAGAGCTGCCTAGGAGTGGGAAGTGAGGGCTGAGATGAGTAACTGAATGAAGAAATAGGGGAAGAGTATTAAGTTGCATCTATCCACATGGGATCTTGAGGTGAAAGGATGCATTTCCAAGAAGGTGGAGTAAGTGGCTGCCTTGCTGGTTTCATTTGAGGAAAGCTAAGAAAATGCTTGGCAGCTCCATGACGGTAAATAAAATGTCCACCAATAAGCCACTTCTTGAAATTCAGGAAAATAAAGACTAGTTAGTTTAGAATGAAAAAGGGTAACCACAGAGGAGGAAGGGACTAAGGCATTACCACCCATAAACTTCTTAAACCAAATGGATTTCTAATATATGTTTTTATTAAATAGAGGGGCTTTTTCTGGGTTTTTGAGCAGTGAGTAATGGTCTTCTTTATATTTTCCTGACCTTTATAGATTACTATAATAATTAATATTACTTTTGGAGTCAAGGATATAACCATAATGGGATAGTGATGGGATATAGAAGGAAATAGTACTCAAGATAGGTAAGGTATGCTTCAGTGTGGGTCAGGAGAGCTGAAGACGGGCTCTGAACTTAAAGGAGTGGTTGTCATGGGGACGGCAGGAAGTCATTACCTGAGGACAGAGAAAAGGGAAAGGAAAAGAGGAATTTTAAAAACTTTATCCATTTCATATTTTTTCCTTAAAATAAATTTCATAGAAAAACAGCATCAGTACCATTCAAAAGACAGAAAGCCACAAACTTAGAAAATGAGATGTAAACGTATTTTTAAGCCCTTTGGGTGTTAAGATAGAAAAGGGTTGATTATTCCAATCCCAAAAAGATTGTGTGCCTCCTGTTACTTACAGGACATCTCCTAATCCTTACTTTTGTGAGAATGGGAGGTTCCTTAATAGAAAGCACTGATGTTTAGAACAGTAATAAGTAAAGTCTTTGTATAAATGTATGTTTTTCATTATAAATGTAAAACCGCATATTTCGAAATAGAGAAGAAAATTTGCTCATAATATAACTTTGCATTGTGCTGTTTCCATTTGCTGTATATCACATACCTGAATCGTTATCTTATGTTTCTCGTAGTCTTCAAAACCACCATATAAATGGCCAACTATTATATATCATAATTTATAAATTTCTTTGCAAACAGGTTGAGTATACAAAGGCAGCAACACATCCAGTTGGAATGCCATTTAGACAGCTATAGAAAAATGTGTTTCTTCATCGAAGCCTTCAACTCTTTGCTTTCTATTTAATGCAAGGGTCTCTAATTTTTTTCCATGGGCTCGTTAAGTTACCAGTGCCTAAAGAAAGGACTCTCCCTAGGGACAATCAGCATATTGGCTTGTGAGTTGGAAAAGGACTTCGCTAACATATTTAACAAATGTGTAGGTGGCCCATGAGATGGAGGCATAACAACCATGGTGGATCACGGATTCTGAATACGAAGAGAATTTAATAGGCTGAAAGAATAATAGGGGGAATCAAGCAAGATGGCATTTCACAGAGTGAGAGTTAAAATGATTGACGGTATTTCTACTAGAGAAAAGAAGCCCTAGAATGAACAAGATAATGGTCTGAAATATCTGGGGCCAAGGGGGAGGGTCTTTATGATGAAAAGGGAATTTCAAATAGAACTGTAATAAAAGATAACCATGACTGTAGGGCCTAATTTAAAAATATTACCTCACAACAAACCGAGCTGTTAAATAAAAACAAAGCTGTCAAACAAAAATAACCCACTGTCATTCTTTCCATAAATATTTTTTTAACGATTGCATTTATTTATTTGAGAGAGAGAGAGGGAGAGAGAGCAAGTGCACGGGGGGAGGGGCAGAGGGAGAGGCAGGCTCTCCGCTGAGCAGGGAGCCCAGTGTGGGGTTAGATCCCAGGATGCTGAGATCATGATCCGAGCTGAAGGCAGACACTTAACAGACTGAACCACCCAGATGCCCCTCCATAAATATTTATTGAGCACGCCTACTAGGTGCTAGCATCTTGCTAGGTGCTGAGGATATGGCAGTGAAAGAGGCAAGCATGATCCCCACCCTCGGTAGTGGCCCTAAGGGCACCAGAGAGGCACGATGAAACAAAACAAACAATCAAATAAGCTAAAAAAAAAAAAAGTTATAAACAATAAAAGGGCCCGAGATAAATAATAAGAGGGATGCACCATAAACAGATGACCAAGAAAAATCTTTCTGTGTACTTGACGCTTGAACGGAGACCTAAAGAATGAGCAGGAGCCAGTTAAATAAACAGTAATGGAAAGAGTGTTCCAGGCAACCGCTCTGAGGCAAAAGAGTGTGTGCGACTGAAAAAGAAAAGAGGGCAAATCGTGCTGGACAGTGAGTGAGAAGTTCGGAGAAATAGGCAGCAAACAGGCTTTGTGGGCATTGTATGAAGAGTGGGTTTTAACCAAAAGGCAGTGAGAAGTCCTTGGACAGCCTTAAGCAGGGACTGCCTGGACCGAGTTTTGTTGTTAGAGGAGCACTCTGACTGCAGTGTGGAGCGCAGGTTAGAGAGAGGCCAAAGTAGAAGCAGCAGGCCAGTTAGGAGACGACTGCAGTGCTCTGGGGGAGAGAAGATGGTGTCTCAGCCAGAGTAGCGGAAATGCAGATGGAGAGAAGTGAGCAAAGCCAGGACAGCGTCCTAGCAGGGAGTGTGCACAAGGTCCCTGCAAGACTTCATAGCTGGGATGACCCCTCCTCAATAGCCCTTAGAGGGGATTCTGATCTTGTAAAGCCCCTTCCAACTCTGCAACTCTTCCAGAGACAGATTCTAGAAGAGACACTGGCATGTGAACAAAGCACCTTGTGGATACAAGACCTTGTTCCTATTGATTTACATGCACAGGCCCTGTTTTTACAAAAATTTTACCAATAAAAGACACTAGGTTGGGCTCAATTCCTCCAAAGAGTTAATTACTGGCCTGGCCCTAGGAGGATCAGAATAAAACGGGAGCATGTGGAAGGCATCAAGCTTACAATGTGAACATGAGCAGCACTAATGGGAACACTCCATTGCCAGGCACCGTCCTCATAATTCTACAAATTAGCGAGAGCCTCTGGAATCCCAGTCCTACAGCTGCTGCACAGATGTGTGCGAGCACTAGGATGGGAGCAGAGAAAGGAGGTTGGAGCCTAAAGATGATTTATCCAAATCAAACCAGGACTCTTGGCATTTAAGGAAATGGCTGCCATTCCTGTCTATACAGTGTACCGGGAAAGATCTCGAAATGCAAACCTGATCATGACCTCATTTCATCCCAACCTTAAAGGCTGCTTAGCATCGATTTTAGGATGAAGACCAAAATCCCTAGCATGGTCTTGAAGTAAGGGGAGCACATGTCCTTCTTTGCCCAGGATAGTTGGAACTTATGACTATTGTGGTCATTATCAATAACCACTCATTTTACTCTCACCAGTGTTTCCATTTGGACAATAAATTATGTGTTCCCCCCCACCGACAAGGTCTCATATGCTCTTTTCATCCTCATTTCTTGCCATGCTCTGAGACATAGCCACACTGGACTTCTTTCTGTTCCTCCAACTCTCCCGCATCCCTTCTGCTATAGAGGCTTTGCATAAGCTGCCCTTTCTAGCTGGAAAACTCCTGCACTCCCCTCCCCTTCATCAGATCACTTATACTCCCCATTCAGACCCTCCCTGACCAGGAGAGTTGTCCTTTAGCCTCTCACTAAGCTTCATGTATGTTCCTCTCCTCCTCAGCACTTGTCACTGTGGGTTTCATTTTGTTTACATTTATTTGGGTGGTTCTTTGATTAATGTTCAACTATCTCTCCCATTTGAATGAGGGTAGTGACCATGTCTTCTTTACCATTGAAAGTCAAATGCCAACCAGATTTTAACTGAATGAATGGATGGATGGATGGATTTATTTATTAATAAATGATTTAGCAAACAAGCTACTGGTTCCTTACTGGTTACTCCTGCCAAAACCAACAAACAAAAAGCAACAAACAAAAACTGTGTATTAATACACTAGGAAAATCGACTTGAGATCGATGGTTTAGATTTATTGTTCTGTATGTGTGTGTTCCAAATAAGTATTGACTTCCATACTGTTCACCTCTTAAAAGCCGGACCCTTATTCCAAAGACATAGCAGTAATTCAGTGAATTTCTAAAACTCCTTTTTGGAACTTGCCTGGAAAGTCTCAGTATGTTCTAGTGGATCTCCTCAATAACGCCAAAATGACAACCTTCAGAGGGAGGTTTTTTTTTTTTTTTTTTTTTTTTTTCTGGAAAAGCCAACTGGCATTTTGTACCAAGTCTGATGAATGAGCCTGGAGACCAAGCCAGACAGGGGTGATTAGGTCAAAAATGAGGTGAAACTTCACAGAGACCAAATCTCTAATGTGCCTCCAAAACTGGCTCAGAAGGTAATTCCAAACATTTTGGCAGCAAATGTGGAAGAAGGAAATCAGCATCCAACGGGACCTTTTTGAAAGATAAGCCCTGTTTTGTCATTTGAAAACATGTGTAGAAAATCAACCTCCACAAGCAAATTCCTCAGAATGACAATCCCTCCTCCAAACTGTGTGGTGCTTTTGCGCTTACAAAGTGCTTTTCCCAAGTTATCCTTTCAACAAGTGATCACTCTAAGAGATTTTGCTATGTTCATTTTGAAGAGCAAGGCAAATAGGGTTGAGGAGGTAGGGAGTGGAATCTGAGCTTTCCTGGGGTCACGAGTCATGAAGGCTTTAAAGAAATCTAACACCTCCCAGGACTAAGCATGACTGGAAAAACAAATACTAGCTCCCTGAGACAGCATCACAATACCTTCCAGCCGAGTGTGGACACCCCTCAGAGCCCACCTGTTTATGCTGCTTCATCCCAGATCTGCTAGGGCCTGCCCCAGGACTGACAAACAAAACTCAGCTCTGAAATTCCATTAGCACCATCAGAATGTTTGCCTAGCAGCTTCTGGATGGAACAGGAGGGGAAAAAAGCATTTTCTGAGCTCCACCTTAAATATGCAGCAGCCAAGTGCAAAGAAGAGTTACAGCCTACAGCTTTGGATCTGCTTTATGTGACCAACTTCATGGCCCTTGAAATGCATCAGGAAGAATTGAGAATTAATATGTTGGGGAGTCCTAGTAAGCTCATGTCTTGATAACTCTCCATCTTCAAATCTAGTTTTAGTTTCAGAATTTCAATGCAATGAATTGGTCTAAAAGTGTTTTGCCTCCTTGCTGCCACTAATACATTAGCCTTCTATTTCCAATCCAGAGTGCAAGGAATTTCAACTATTTGGAGCATGATCTCCTCTGTCTTAAATATGAGTCAGGAGACACAAAGACCAAAGAAGTTATCTAAGATTCACAGAAATGCACTCTTCATTGTGTCATGGGTGGCAACAGAAGGTCAAGGAAGTCAAAAACGATATGATCTGGCCCCAGGTAGAGGCAGCATAACCAGAAAGACAAACAAGACTGGACAAGTCAAAGTTTAGGCCGAGGTGACAAAGGATAATCTTAGAACTAGCACCAAACTGGAAATTGCTCAAAACATTCAGGTGACAAAAATGCCTTCAAATATCTAGTGTCAGGGCTATTGATTGAGGGGAAATCTTTTTCCTGGCCTTGGGCCTTGGCAAAAAATAGAATCTAGAGAGTTTCTCTCTCCAGCTTGTCAGAATCATTTTTACCCAGTCCTTAAGAAAGGTCTGCTTCCCCCTGGACTCTATTATAACCATTGTGAACACAATTTAGTGTTCAAATTGAGACACATTTAAATGTGAAAACGGACACTATTAATTTTTCTGGGAAGCAGGTATTAACCTGGGATGGTCCCAGAAAATCCAGAACTTGTCACCCTTCTTATAACAGATGCATTCTCAGTGGAAGACCTCCAGCTCACTTCATTTTTCCCAGAGAAAGAAAACAAGTAGAATGATGACCCTTTCTGAGCCAACTGAAACCAACCAAAATGTCCTCCAGCTGGTGTCTAACAACATACAACAGGTCTTAAAACCACAAATGACATCACCCAGCATTCCTTGACAAACAAGAAAAGACTTGATATTTATCAGGACAACCAGAAATTTGCCTCCATGACTAAACATGTTATGTCCAGAGTCCCAGGGAAAGCCACCACCTCCCCATCCAGGCATCCAAACCCTCACATCTCTACACCTGCCCCACCCCACACCCCATCTCTTGTCCAAGGGAGAGGAGCACCTTCCATGACCATGTTGATGACAGATTTTCAAAGGGTTGTTTAAGACGATCAGTGCAATAGCAGTGCTTCTCATACTTGAATGTTCATAAAGATGATATAGGGTCTTGTTAAAAAGCAGACTCTGTTTCAGTAAGTCTGGGGCAGGGCCTGAGATTCCAGTCTAAAAAGCTCCCAGGTGATGCTGAGGCTGCTGGCCAATGGGCCACATTTTGACTGTAAAAGGCCTACAGCATTTATTTCAAAGGTTTAATTATATCTTAGATATCTTTAGTGTTTACATGAGGGAAAGCATCCCAATTAAATTTGTACCCAAAAAAGCAACATGGTGGAAGGAAAAGTAGAAAAAGGGGGGGAATAGAGGAGAAAATATGGGGGGATAGCCTGAGAGGAAACTGGGACGGGAAAGAAAGAAGGAAGANNNGGAAAGAGGAAAAAGAAAAGAAGAGAGGTGTAAGAAGGGAAGAATAAAAATACACTGTTAGGTTAGGCTAGGGAAGAGGAAAATAAGTAAGGGTTCAGTGGCTTTCTTCAGCATGAGTGGGAAGAAGCAGCTCCACCCCCACTGCCTGTAGCACCAGAGAGTTGCTTCCATTCCAAAGTGATCCACTGCAATAAATATCTCAAATTTCTTTATTTTCACAACTGTTGGTCAATTACTCACAGACCTGTAACCTCTAGTCCAGTCCAATGACTTTCAAACTTTTCATCATAGCTCACCCCAAAATACACACACACACACACACACACGCACACGCACACACACACGCACATGCACACACACACGCATGCCCGCACTGAGCAGGTGTATTCAGTTCCTGGTGAGAACCACTTCCTGACTTGCATGAGGCAACCTTCTCACTTTGTCTTCATATGGCAGAGAGACAGAATGAGCTCTGGTCTCTCTTCTTCTTCTAAGGACACTAATGCCATCATGGGGGCCTTGTCTTCATTACCTCATCTAAAACTAATTACTACCCAAAGGCCCTGCTCCTAATGCCATCATAATGGGGGTTAGGGCTTCAACGTAATGAATGGGGGGGGTGGATGCATTCAGTCTATAACACTATTTAACAAATCATCCCAAAACTTAGCGCCTCAAAATATTTATTATTAACTTTCTTGGTTCTATGAGTTGACTGGGATCAGGTGAGTGGTTCTTATTTGGGATCTCTCATGCAGTTGTAGTCATGTGTTGGCTGGATGTCCAAGATGGCCCATTTGCATGCTGACAGCTGATGACAACCATCAGCTGGGAGCACAGCTGGAGCTGTCAACCAAAGTGAATACATGTAGCTTCTTCATGTGATCTGAGCTTCTTATAGCATAGTAGCTAGATTCCAAGAGTGACCCAAGAACATGCATTCCAAAAGGCCCAGTTGACAGCTAGGTGACCTTTACATTACCTGTACATTGGTAATAAGGTACTGAATCTTGATAAGGTTCAGCTTCTATCTTTTTGGTAAGAGTATTTCCTAGGTGGTACTGTATACTTCCATTAGGAGAGATATAATACCTGGATGTTTGTCTTTTCATGATAATAATCATTGATGCCTAGATAAAATAATTTTTCAAGAGTAGAAATTTGCATTTTTCAAATATCATTCTGGCTATAGTGCAAGTTATCTTTGAAAGGAATAAATGTAACAGTTATGTGCTGCTTCATGAAAATAACAATCAAAACCAAATCAGAATGATGGGAAGATTTAGGGGTACTTCATCCTGGCTTGGTCATCTTAACAGTCTATAAAAATAAGTAAATTCAAAGGGAAGAAATAAAAGGAATAAAGTGTTTTGGCATACTCTTTCATTAATAATGGTCAACTATTAGAAAAAGATTTCCATTTAAAATTTTTGAAATAAAACATAAAACATCTACCCTTAGAGATTAACAAAAAATGCAAATACCCCACAGCCAGGACAGATAAGTATACTATTAAACATTTGGTTTCTTCAAATGCTTGCTTCTTCTTTCCTTTCTCCTCTTTTATCTTTCTTTCCTTCCCCTACTTTCACCCTCCTATCCTCCTTCCCTCTCTCTCTATCTCTCACTGTTTTTTTCAGGTAAGGAAATATCTTGAGCTTTTTAAAAAAATAAAGGCAGAAGATCAAAATGTAACAAGATTACAAATACTGTAATAAAAGCTGCTTTTATCAAGACATTTTTCTCAACTGAGGAGTACCCCACTGTAGAAGCCATTGTCAAAATTCTTACCGGAAGGTGAGACTGCATTTCAGCAATAAACCGAACCCTACTTGCATCACCTGAGAGGGGACAGAGTAGCAGAGAGGACAGAAGACGAGCAGTGGCATCTGAAACCTCAACTGGAGTCCCAGCTCCACCACATACTGTGTCATCACTGCTACTGGTCCAAGCAGCCTGGTGCTTCTCATGCTTTCACAGGCCCCCCACCCACCTGTGGATGGTGTTAGAATGCAGAATCTGATTCAGTTAGTGCTGGCATGGGGCCTGAGAGTCTGAATTTCTGACAACCACCCAGGTGACACCTATGCTGCTAGACTGAGGACCACACGTGGAGAAGGAGGCTCTAGAATCCACAGGAGCCACTGTCTCTCCACTGAAAGTCAATCCTTTGTAAGTTTTTCCTATGTGTAAGAGTATTCTCCCTATTGGATCATGAGCATATCAAGTGACATCGTCACTGCCTTAATGATCCCTATTAGTTGAAAATGTTTCCCGAGTAACTTTATAATAAATGGTATCACTTACTCCTTGACCACAGGGTATTTATGGTAACCTACTTCAAGTAATGCTGCATGTGAAAAAAGAGATCCGGCACTGCCCTATGCAAAGAGCAGACAGAAAGACGGTTTGGAAGCCCACCAAGAAGCAATACTCTTGTCTCTGTCCAAGAGAAGCCAAGATTTTACCACAGGGTTGGAGTCTGGGTGGCCCTTTGGGTTTCCAGTCTACATCAGAAGCACACAGTGAAAAATGACTTTATGATAATTAGCCTCCATGACATGCTTTAAAGGGAGGCATTATTAGACCCATATTAGAGGTGGAGAAACTATAGACATGGGGAAGTTATCTTCCCACCCAAGGCCACCCAAAGTGTCAGGGATGAAAATGAGGTCAAGAACCAAAAGCTATGGTTCATCGGTCCTCAATGTAAGCCATGAGACATTTTCTATGAAGAATGTTTATGCTCTGGTTTAGAAGTCTATATTAAAAGTGAAGGATAAAAGAGCACAAAGGAGCTGTGGATAAAATATTTTGTTATTTGCTGCAATTTGTTATGATTTTGAATTTTTTCATTGCCAAAAGCTTTTTTCACAATCCTCATTTCTTGTTTATCTTTCATCATTAGGCCTATGCCCATGTGACTTAAGACACATTATTTAACCTCTCTGTTGCCTTCCTTTCCTCACCTGTGAAAAACTGGATTCCTCACAGAGGATGAGATGAGCTAACGCATGCAGGGAACATTACCAGTCTGGCATGTGGTTGGCATTACGGTGAGTGTTAGTTATTCCTACACAGATAGCACATCTCCTCAATCATAATGCAAACCTGCCCAAGGCAGGAGCCACGAGCTGCTCTGCCTTGTTCTCCTTGATGTCGGAGTGGTGCTGAACTTAGACTAGGCTTAAAAAATTATTTCCTGTCTGAATCCCAAAGACCAAGAGTTTCTCTAGGTGATTCAATTCCCTTGCCAAGTTTCATACTGTGTAGACGTACCCCTCTAACTTTCCCAGAATACTTACCATTATGTACATGAGATATCCAGTTTCCAAGAACATTTTTTTAAATTACTGTGATTATCTCAATGCTTTATAATCTTCAAAGTGATTTCACAAACACCCTCTCATTTAAACTTTTTAACAGATACTATGAAAAAGGCAAAATCTTAATGTGTCCATTTTAGAGATGGGGAAACTGAGACCTTCTGAAGTAAAGTAATTCCCTTAAGATCATACTGATTAATAGTGATAATAATAGTTACTACTACTGACATCTTTGAAGACTTAATATTAAACACATGAGATTGCTGATATTCTATCATTTTTAACCTACACAAAAAAGGTAACCTCATACTGTTTAACCTAAATAATAAGTGTATCATGTCATTTAATTCTCATATCAATCCTATAAGGTAAGAGCAAGCCTCTATTTTAACAATAAGGGGAATAAAGCCCTGGGGGTAAACAGGCTTACCCAAGGTCAAGCAGTGGACCTAGGATTCAAACCCAGACCAATATGACTCCAAAGCCCAGACTAGTAGGTCTCCCACACCATCCTTCTAGTATACAGCTAGGAAATGGTGGAGCTTGCAGTGCTAGCTGGATCTCTGACTAATGATCCAAATTTTTTCGTATTAAAAACGAAGTATGTTTATACTAAATCTCCATAACAACCACAGAAGGGAAAAAAGATCATCCTCATACCACAGATGAGAAAGCTGAGACTCAAAGTTTTCATGGCTTGGTCAAAGTCACACAGCTACTAAATGTTGGAGCTGGGACACAAATAAGAGCTGTGCACCTTTGAAGTCTGGGCTCTTCACTACCATATCAGTGGTTCCCAAATCACCCGGGAACCTGTTAAAATTTCCAATGTCCAGGTGACTCTGCAGACCAATGAAAGCACAGACCCTTGAGGTGGAACATGAGTTGTGGGTAGTTTTTGAAACTCCTAAGCTGATCCCAATGTGCAGAAAAGCTTGGGAACTACTGAACGACACTCCATCCCTTCCCACCCCAGCCTCGTACTTCTTCTACCACATGCAACCACTGGCTGATAAAATCTGACCCTGAGGTCTCTGCCATCAGTGCAACCACACAGTAGTGATCTTTATCGTGCTTTGTACAGAGTGAATGCCTATTTCCCGGACACATTCTGCAGAGAGCTCCAAGCAGAAACCAAAACAAGCCACAGCAAAGGGCCAATGACAGTACTTTCCCATTGACAACAATCAGCTGTCACCGAGGCTGAAATGGAAAACACTTCATCTACGGAGGCCCTTCACTCTCCTGAGTGCTTAGCTTTGGCTTCAGTGGAAAGCCTGAACTGGGACAGTTGAACTTCACTGGTGTCTGGCTAGGGGGAGGCGCTGGTCAGCCTTGCTGAGTGGGACAGCCGTCTGCCTTCCCCATTACTCACATTCGCCCTATGCAGGGTCAGGGCCATGCTACCAAAGGTAACCCAGGAGGTGTGCATTCCCCCCACTGTGTCCAGCCACCACCAGTTCAGAATACTTCATCTTTATGAACTTCGCTTATTCTTAAAAATATGCTTCTTTGATTCCTGCAAGCCAAGTCCATGGAAAAATAACGGAAACCAAATGCCAGGGAAATGGCGCCAAGGCAAACACATGTGAGCCCTGAAATAACAGGAGATACTGTGGTCACGTCTGACCTTCTGAACTGTGCTATGGGTTGAAGCAAAAACAGCTCTCCCTGCTGCTTAAGGGGTGCATGGTAATACTTTATTTGTAATGCAGAAGAGCTTGGTCTTTAAAACGATGGCCTTTTGAAACTGTAGGGACTCAGCCAAGGGGCCAGAAATAATATTTTGAGAATGACTTTTTTTTGAAGTCCACACTTCACTTTCCATAAGCTCAGAATCTTCTGATTTTTATCTGTCAATGATGAATATGCAAGACCTCCAGAATTTCTACAAGTGTTTGTCTTTCGATTATACCAATATTTGGGTGTAGCCTAACATAGAAGTAGAAATGCAAGTTCACTTGTTTATTTTAGCAGCCTCCAAAGAGATAAACGTGGAAGGACCTAGATGGAAAAGAAAAATGGGGGGAGGATGCCTGGGTGGTGCAGTCCGTTAAGCATCTGACTCTTGGTTTCAGCTCAGGTTATGATCTCTGAGTCGTGAGATCAAGCCCTATGTCTGGCTCTGCACTCGGCTCAGAGTCTGCTCAGGATTCTCTCTCCATCTCCTTCTGCCCCTCCCACCACCTGCGCTCTCACTCTCTTTCTCTAATAAATGAAAAAATCTTTAAAAAAAGTGGGGGGAAGTAAAGTAAAATGACCCGGGGTCAAAAGTGAATACAGAGAAGTCTTCTGGTTTCCACCCTAACCAGTTTGGTCCCCAGCAGTAGGCAGTCTCAGACCTGTTGGGGTGCATGCTGCCAGAAGTTACATTCCTATGAGATGCCAGTAGCTGCATTCTTGGGCACACAAAACAAGTCACCAGGAGGAATCTGCTCTATGTTAACATTACCAAGAAAAGACCACAAGCTACAGAGTTTATGCAAATGAAGATTGGTTCCCATGGAAAAGATTCCTGTATTAAAATAATAGCCAAGTTTGTCTAAGAGTGAAATACTTATTTTCATATTATTTTTCAGATAATATTCTTTTCCTTTAGTTACATTATTTGCTGCATATCTAGAAGACGTGTGTCTTAAAGAGAGAAAATACTGGTAAAACTAGCTTTATTGCAATTAGTGCAGGGGAAAATATAAAGGAAATAATAATAGCAAATACTTTGTAGTGCCTACTATATGTTCAGGCACACAGTAATGCTGACCTGCGTTTCTTGTATTAATAGGTTTAATCCTCACAAACAGTGATTGCTATTGTGTCCAGAAGCTTTATTTTTATTTTAAGGGATCATATTCATCAATATTTTCATCTGTCCTTTCTCTTGTTTAGAAATAAAAAAATCAAAACATTAAGAATAGAAAAAAATCCCCCAATCATAGAAATATTTCTCCTGTATATTCTTCTATTCTACAAGGTTTAAATATTCAGTTTTGATATTTGATAATTTATCTGGAATTCATTTTGGATTAAAAGATGAGGCAGGAATAGAATATATATTTTTTCCAAACAGATGACCAATCTTCCTAGTATCACTTGTCCCCAATACTACTATCTTTTCCACACTGATAATGTCACATTCCTCATATGCTGAGTTTACATATCTTTGTGAGTTGGGCTATGGGCTCTGTTGTCTATTTCTATCACAGAACCACACAATCTTAATTACTTACAGTTTTATAATAAGTTTATATCTGGTAGAATAATTCCAACACCCTTCCCCACCCATCTTGTCTCTCTTCTTCTTCTTTTTTTTTTTTTGGTAGTGACCTCTGCCCTTTCATATCAAGTTTACAATTACCTGGTAAAGTTCCAGAAAAACTTTATTGAGATTTTTGTTGAAATTTGTAAGTAACTTGGAATAATTGATATCTGCTTCACACTGAGTCATCACCTCAATGAAGATGGTATTGTTTGTCCATTTCTATGGCCTTTCACCCCCCACTATTGACAGAAAAAGTCTTTGTCTTATTCCTGATTCTTAAGAAAAATATTTTAACAGTTCCTCCTTAAAAATATTTACTTAAGAAAAAAATATTTACTTAGGTTTTTAGTAGACACCCTTCATTAATTAAGCAAGGTTCCTCTATTCCTATTTTGCTAAGAGTTGGCTAAGAGAGTTTTTAATTGTAAATAGGTATTTAATTTTATCAAATGTTATTGAGAAAATTACATGCCTTTTCTCCTTCAATCTTTTTTTTTATAAGATTTTATTTATTTGACAGAGAGCTAGAGAGAATACAAGTAGGCAGAGCGGCAGGCAGAGGGAGAGAGAGAAGCAGGCTCCCCGATAAGCAGGAAGCCCGATGTGGGGCTCGATCCCAGGATGCTGAGATCATGACCTGAGCTGAAGGCAGCCACTTAACAGACTGAGGCACCCAGGCACCCCTCTCCTTTAATCTTTTTAATGTCAAACCATCTTTGCATTCCTATGATAAGTCCATTTTTTTCCCTTAATCCCCTTTATCTATTTCACCCATACTATCACCCATCTCCCCTCTGGCAGCCACCAGTTTATCTCTGTATTTGAGTCTGTTTGTCTCTTCTTTCTTTATTCACTTGTTTTGTTTCTTAAATTTCACACATAAATGAAGTCACATGATATTTGTCTTTCTCTCACTTATTTTCTTAGCATTATATCTTCTAAATCCATCCATGTTGTTGCAAATGGCAAGATCTCATTCTTGCTCATGGCTGAGTAATATTCCATTTATATATAGAAAAGTGTGTGGAAATTCACATCATCTCTAGTTAACCCTTGGCCAATAACTGGCAGCTATGGGAGTATGGAAGCCCCCAAGTGGAACAGCTTCTTTATCCCTAATAATGTATTTTATCTTAAAACCTATTTGTCAGAGAGTATTTGCTTCAGCCAGGTGTTCCAAAGTTTCACTGTCTAGGATATTATTGGCTTGAAGTAACTTTTCATATTGATTACTGGGGAGGTGTGGTAGGCAGTTCCAGAACTATGCACGTAAGAGAAATTCAAGTTCCAAACCCATGCTGAAAGCATCAGTCTTATTCTCTTTGACCCAAAAGGAGACTTTCATGGTGATACCCTTTCAAAAAAAATGTAACAAGTCCAAGCACAGGTACCTGTCCCACGGCTGACACTAGAGGCAACTCTACTTTCTACTTCACTCAAGGTGTGAACCATTGTGCTTTCTCAGAAACAGCAGAGATACCTCAGTCATCCAACTCCAATTAAACATTAAACTTCTTGTGCCAACAAGAATTCTTGCTGGAATTGTTCTTCTCAAAAACAAAACAAAACAAAACAAAAACAAAAACAAAAACAAACAGAACAAAAACCCACATATAGTACCAAGAACACAGTTCCTTTTAATTAGCCCTGGAAGGAACGTGTTAGTATCCCTCCCTCCATAATAAATCCTTGTAACTAAATAACAAGCACTTTTATTCTTGTGCATGCAGAAGCCCGAAGTTTTTCCCAGCATAGAGAAGTGATACAGGTGAGAGTGGAGAGGATAGGGATGAGCAAGGTGTAGGGATTTTAGACTTAAGTGAAGTAGGAAGGTTATGTTTAAGGTGGACACAGCAGGGCTTGTCTGAGGAATCTCACAGATCTTAGGTTTCTGCTCTGTTTGTAGATCAGAGAAAAGGAGGCTGCATGGTTAAGAGCATAGGCCTCAGTCAGACAGACATTGGTTTGAGCCCTATCTCTGCAATGTAGTAGTTGTGTGATGCTTGGCACATTGCCTAACCTCTCTGAACTACAGTTTGCTCATCAGTAACATGAGAATAATTCTTCCTACACTACGGGGTTTTTATGAACACTAAATGAGAAACCTGTTAAGCCCTAGTCACACTACCTGGACCAAAGTAAGTAGTTATAATTAATAACCCCATGCAGTAAGACCTATTGTTATTACTGTTTATGGAGAACAGAACTAGTACCATATAATGAGGAGATACATGATACGCAGTTGTGCTAAGGGGCCCTCCATTTATTAAGGAGGGAGGGATACTAACACATCCTATCTACGGCCAATTAAAAAGAACCGTGTTCCTGAGTGTGTGTGTGTGAGTGTGAGTGTGCACGTGCGTGTTTTGTTTTGTTCAGGAGAGGAACAGTTTCAGCAACTCTGGCACAAGAAGCATTGCATCTTCTATTGGGAGTGATGGAGACATCTTGGTGCTATTTCTGAGAAAGCAACATAGTTGTACTAAGAGACCCAAAACAATTTCTCGTGTGTGATCTTATCATGAGGTCTATCCCTCCCCACTAAAAAGCTACTACCTGGGGCAATTGGGAGACATGTGTATGAATGGATTAAGGAACCATGGTGCTGAGACAGGAAGATAAACAAAAGCTATCTTACACATTAGCAAGTGTTGTTAAGGGGCAAAAACACATTAAGAGCCAAGGTCACATCGGATAAAACCAGCTGCTGGGAGAATCAGACACTGGACAGGTAGGTTTTGGTGAGGAAAAAGGAGAGAGAAGAAGTAGTGAAGGGCCTAAGACACAGGATGATCCTGCCCAGGGGAAGACTTGGAGAGCAGGTCACCCATGGAGCATCAAATAGGAAGGGTAGAATGGTCCTGAAAGGGACGTAGGAGAGGAAGACTGGATTCCAATGTTGCCAGTTTTAAATTTTGCCTTTAGGTGAGAACTAAAGAAAAGATAAATATTTTGGAAATTGGACCCATTTCTAAGATTCCTATCCAATGATGTGGTTCTGTGAAAATTCATGAGTAATCATGAATCCTTATCCTGCATTTCGTTGAAGGCTTAAGTCAGGCTGAATATGAGAAAGAAATGCAGGAAATCTTAAGCCCCTGGAATGAAGCAGCGTAAAGGACTTATGGGCAGTGACTGTCCTGCCTTCCCCTGACTCATGCTACGGCTGGCAGTGCAGCTCTGAGCCTCGCCCCAGGTTTATTCCTTAAGCCAAGCATTGAAGACTACCCTGCTGCACAAGGAACTACGAAGGTACTGGGAACCCCCAAGGGCTGGGCCAGAGCAAATCAGTTATTCAACAATATGTATTATGTCCATATTCTATTCAAGACAAAGGAATTGCCCCCAGTGAGTAAAACCAGTCTAGTGGGCAAAAGCCACAGAGATCTGTTGATCTAAAATTAGGAAAGACTTCCTAACAGAGCTGTTCAAGGAATAGAATGTAAAATAGTCAAATCCCCATCACTAAATGTGTTTCAAGCAGAGGCTGGCTTGTAGAAATTCAGATATTAAGGAGGAGATTGGACCTGACAAGTTTACAATTCACTTCCATTTTCCAGTTCTACAAAATAGAAGAAATGACCACCAGTTACAATGAATTGACAGTTTAACCAAGAAAACAGAATTGTGGAAATAACAGCAGACCCAAAGCAACATATAATAAGCCAAATTAAATGTTCAAAAACTCGGTACAGAAATACCAAAAATAGCTGTCCTGAGAAAATTAAAGAGAGACCTCAAATTTCTTCATACCAAGGAAGATTCATCCTTTTGCATAGGCAATAATTAAATGGGGTTCCTGGTAGTAAAGATAAAGGTGAAATATGCAGATGATTCAGAGCCAGAAGAATTGGTACGTAAGTTCTCATGTAGTCCTCACCAGACTCCTGCTTACATGCAGTAGAGAACATGATGCTTGCCAATAAGTAATAATAATGACCTTAAATAAACAGTTGCTTTGCCACCTCGAGAAAAAGCAGATCTGTTTGAATTCTGTTCTCTGCATTTGTGCATACTACAGGTCTTTTCTCAATATTTTGCTTTGCAATGCATTAGAATTCAAAGTCATGGCTTACCAAACTTAATTGTTAATTCAGAAGATAGAACCCATGACCTCATTATTTCCCATGGGCTTTTATCATTACTTATTCATTCTTCACTTCTGACAGTGCCTGCAGATCAGATGAGAAAAGGCATTCTTAATCCTACTAACATGAGTCAGCTTGAAACAGGAAAGAGAGATAAAAATTAACGAGGGCCTTGCTACTCAGTGTGGTCCAAAGACCAGCAGCAATGTTACCACCTAGGAGCTCCGCAGCAAAGAAGAACCTCAGCTCTTTCCACCCCACTCCCAGATTTGCTGAATCAGAATCTGCATTTTAACAAGATTCCCCCATGAAACAAAAGCAGAAATGAACTATTGGGACTTCACCAACATAAAAAGCTCCAGGGGCGCCTGGGTAGCTCAGTCGGTTGAGCATCCAACTCTTGGTTTCTGCTCAGGTCAGGATGTCAGGGTTGTGGGATTGAGCCCTGAGTAGGGCTCCGCACTCAGCACGGAGTCTGCTTGAGTTTCTCTCTCTCTCTCCCTCTGCCCCTTCCCCCACCAGTCTCTCTCTCTAAAATAAATAAATAAATCTTAAAAAGAAAAAAAAAGCTTCTACACAGCAAAGGAAACAATCAACAAAACTAAAAGACAATCTACAGGATGGGAGAAGATATTTGCAAATGACACATCTGATAAAGGGAGAGTATCCAAATCTATAAAGAACTTATCAAACTCAACACCCAAAAAACAAATAATCTAGTTAAGAAATGAGCAGAAGACATGAATAGACATTTTTCCAAAAAAGACATCCAGATAGCCAACAGACACATGAAAAGATGCTCAACATCACTGATCATCAGGGAAATGCAATCAAAAACACGATGAGATACTACATCATACCTGTCAGAATGGCTAAACTTAATGACATAGGAAACAACAGATGTTGGCAAGGATGTGGAGAAAGGGGAACCCTCTTAACACTATTGGTGGGAATCCAACCAGTACAGCCACTCTTGAAAACAGTATGGAGGTTCCTCAAAAAGTTAAAAACATGTTAAAGTAAAAATTCCTCAAAAAAGTTAAAAATATCACCCTATGATGCAGCAATTGTACTACTTGGTATTTACCCAAATGATACAAAAATACTGATTCAAAGGGGCTTATGCACCCCAATGTTTATAGCAGCATTATCAATAATAGCCCAATTATGGATTTTATCAACTGATGAATGGATAAATATGTGGTGTATATATACAATGGAATATTACTCAGGCATTAAAAAGAATGAAATCTTGTCATTTGCAACAACATGACTGGAGCTAGAATGTATTATGCTAAGCAAAATAAGTCAATCAGGGAAAAACAAATACTATATGATTTCACTCATATGTGGAATTAAGAAACAAAACAGATGAACCTAGGGAAAGGGGGGAAAAAGGGAGAGAGAGGCAAACCATAAGATACTCTTAACCATAGAGAACTAAGTGAGGGCTGCTGGAGGGAAGGTGGGGGATGGGCTAAATGGGTGATAGGTATTAAGGAGGGCACTTGTGATGAGCACTGAGTGTTATATGTAAGTGATGAATCACTGAATTCTACTCCTGAAACCAATATTACACCATATATGAACTAACTAGAATTTAAACAAAAACTTAAAGAATTAAAATTCCTCCATGATCCATATGTGCCTTAAAATTTGAGAAGTCCTAAACTAAGGAACAATCATTCTGTTGCCCACCTTCTGACCTTCACCCTCTGAAAGCTTTAAGAAGAAACAGTAGCTTCTGGAAAACAAAAAAGGGAGAAAATTACTCAGACTGTAATCATTAATGAAATCATTGATCAAGTGTTTGCATTGTTTTAGAAAATTTCTAAATTTCTATTGCTAAGGTGGTACGGCTATGCTTAAAATGGGCTGGCAGACCCTCAGGCTTATTCTGACCCAAGACAGCTGATAAGCCTCGGTTAGTCATTAGACGTAGGGAAAAGGAGAGGAAAGACTTCCACAAGTGCCTGTACATGGACAGGCAGCTGTTTCTCATAAGCTGCAGTGAACAAGCCTAGCAGGGCCTCGTGCTTTATAACCTGCAACCTCCTGCCTCTTCGTCCATGGAGGCAAATCACCCTGATGGGGTGACTTCTGGGACACCAACAGCCCCAAAGAGGGCACGGGTGTGGCAGTGGAGGGAACTTTTTCAGCATCCAGATGTGAAAAAAGCATAAAACAAAAATAAAGTATTTCCTCAATTCAAAAGGCCACTGATTACTGGAAACAACCTAGATTTAAAATAGCCTTTTAGGAGGGGTGGTCAACAATTCTTTAAATAAATCAGACATGACCCCATTTTTAAAAAGTAAAATTGAAGAGGGCAGGGTTTGTGAGAGTATGTCCCAGAATCAAGAAAATTTGGTACATCTGTGCTTAATAGTCTCATTGGCCAGTTTTGCTAGCAGGTATTAGCAGTTAAGTCTTTACAATTAAGTGTTTACATGCAAACGCACGTGAAAAAAAAAAATGATGGTCGCCATTTTCTGTAGTAATCTGTTTCACTGCAGGACTGAAATCCAACCCAGAGGGCAACAAGGAAGAGAAATATCAAGACTCCACCTTCTCCAAATACATCTGGATTGAAAATCAGATAGATACAAGAGCTTTGCGCTCCTACAAAACTGTGCCTGGCATGATGTGGGGCCTGAAGCTCGTCACCTAATGTCCCCTATTTCATGAAGAAAACCCATCTGACCATAGGTGTATATGCAAGGGCTACAGGGGATGTGGTATTGATCAGAAGCAGAGAGAGAAACAGAGGTCCTAAAAGGGCACAAACATTTCCCCAAAACACATCGTGAGTCAGATTCTGAGTCCCTGATGTGCAAGATTAGTTTCTTTCCCTCTCTGACACCTCCTCCTATAAACTGTTCTGGGTCCTTTGATGTAACAGCCACACTCTTTTCAATAGGGAAGCTCTAACAGAAGAAATGCAGAAAGTGCCATCAGGAAATCCAAGCGTAGACAATGGACTTCTCCATCCTGCCTGGGTATGAATATCCTCAAACCACCATTGCCATGTGTCATACAATTTACAGTGAATCATCTTTGCTGATGGAAAAGTCCTTTCTTCCTATAGCCTTCTGGAAAGTCGTTGTCTACCTTTTTTTAACCATAGAGAAACTCTTAAGGAAAAATCTCATAGGTTAATGGGTGGGAGAATCTGTGTCACAAGCAACTGTGGTCATGTTTGCTTTTATAGATCTTTATCTGAAAAAAAAAAAAAACAGAGAAAAACCTAAATGGATATTTATAAAACGCCAAAGTTTTTTAAAGAATTCGTCATAGAGACCTTAAGCTTTCAAGGAGAGACACCACTGGCTTATCTCTCCCCTGAATCCTAAAGCTCCCTCTAGTGACCAAGACCTTAACACCACTCCAGGTACAGATAGTAAACATTTTCTAAAGCCTCTTGTTCTTACATAGCACCTTGAAGTTTCTATAGCATTTTCACATAGGTCTGACCATTCAACACAGAAACCTAAAAAATAAAAGTATCCCTTCTCCCATTTAACGGACAAGAAACTGAGGCTCAAATGGGCCAAAACTCGTACAGTCACGTGGCTGTAACAAGAGACTGGAACTGGAGGGCCGGTCTCCCATGTCCTGCTGCACTGCCTCAGGATCTGTAGCAGTTGGGTAAAGTCATCCATGACTATTCCCATAAAAAGCACTCATGGAAGCATTTTTAAGGGATCTACAGAAGTGATTCCTGACTTTCCCTTTGAGAATCTAATGAGGTTGTATACATTTCTCCACACAGCCTCAGGAAATACATGGATCGCCCTGAAGGGTGTCTGCTCACCCTCTAGATCTCCAAGGACTCCCCGTTAAAAAGTTACTGACATCTACTGATATAATCTTGAGATATCAAGAACTCAAAGATTATGAACTTTGAAGTTCTTTACTCTTTCCTTTAATTATGATGTTTTCCATGCTTATCCAGTTACCTCTTTACCCCATTGTTCTGAGTATTTACAAGGATTGAACAAATTAGTATATATTTGCTAACATTTAAGGAAAAGCCTGTGGATATTGCCATCAAGGCATTCTAGCTTTCCCACAGGCATGCCTGGGATTAGTGGCAAACTGAGATGTTTCTAGGAAAGTAGTAATTTGAAAGCATTTTTTCAAATGTAAGAGCATACCACAGTCTCCCCAGCTGGCTCTGCAGAGAATCTAAAGAAGCAACATAGTGAATATATAGAGGACTTTTTTTCAGTGAACAAAAACCAGTATTGCCTCTAAATTCTCCGCTCTTTTCATCGCGGCATTTCCAATGGCTTTGGAAAAGCCCAAATCAACAGTGATGGTTTGCTAGTTCACGTAAGTCTCTTCCACATAAGCTCCATGAAGGTAGGGACCGTATCTATATGGATCAGTTGTATTCCTAACATCCAACATAGCCCCTGGCACTATAAAACACTCAATAGATATTTGACGAATGACTATGGGAATGGTCATCTTTGAGTGAGCCCCTCTGGGAAACTGCTTCTTTCCCTCCCTATTTAATCAGTGGCTTCTGGTTACCTGGGACATTGCCCTAGAACTCCACACAGACAACCTCAGGTTCTAGATCCTTGGCTGCTCTGATGAAAAGCTCTGTCCTCTAATCCGTGACCGACACCCACAGTCTACACTGGGTTACAAACAAACCTAAGCAATGATCACAGCTTCCTGCCTTAGCCCTCCCAGAAAGGATAACACAGTTTAAAAGAGATGTATTTAACCTTTGAGTAAATTCAGCACTCCAGTGACTAGACCATCCAGCCATCAAGGCTATTAGGAAGTAGTGAGGAAGGTCTTTCTGGATCATCTCACACAATCTCTACTCATCATGCCCCTCTATCCCTCTGAGCTTTCACAGTGTAATTTCCCTCAGCTTCTCATCAACCCTGCTCACCTGGTGAAATGTCACCCAAAGATGTCTTCAGCTCTGACGGTTAACAACTCTCACCTTACCCATAGCAGAGTTCAGAACTGCAGCGGGACCAGCAAGAGGAGTAGGAGTTGCTCAATTCAAGAACGGACTACAGGGAAAGGGAGGCGGGAGAGAACTGGAGAGATGACAGCAGGGAAAGGACCCAGCTGACACTGTTGACTTTGAAGCTGACTTTGAAGATGGAAGGGGCCATGAGCCAAGAAATGCAGGCAGCCTCTAGAAGCTGAAAAGGCAAGGAGATGGATTCTCCTCTAGTGCTTCCAGAAAAGAAGATAGCCTGGCCAACACCCTGATCTCAGCCCAGTGAGATCCATGTCAGACTTCTGACTTCCAGAATTGCAGAATAATACATTTATGTTGTTTTAAGCCAAAAAGAGAGAGAGAGAGAGAGAGGAATGTTTCACCCTCTAGTTTATCTTGCTTACCTTGATTCTACCAAATTCAATTTTTTCAACAGTTATGGCAACATCCCCATGAAAGCACAGGAGCTTCTCAATAAAGAATTACTACTGTCTGAGCCACAGAAAAGCTGTGATTTCACGTGCAGATGGAGTGTCAGCATAGCACGGACTTTTCCCAACTGCCCTGTTGGATATCATATTTAAATCAAAGTTGGTCAAAATTTTGAGCAGCACCTTTGGGATTTTTGTTATATCAAGGTAGCACCTGAGCTAATATTTACTAAATACCCCTCTTTGAGTTAACTCAACTTGAAAACAGCATTTTGCTTTATAAGTAATATCCATCAGATATTACGTGTGATGTGCTACTTTTTTCCTAATATACATCAAAATAAAAACAAAACTATAAAATGGAGAAAACTTTAACATTAAATTCATAACTATTAAAATTAAAAACAACTTTGCCTATGTACCCAAGAAAATTGTCTCCAGGTATCATCAGTGATGTGCCTGTTCCACTTTGTGAAATACTTTTCTAACATTTCACTCCCACCTTCCTCATGCCTCTACCCAAACTTACATTTTCACTCTCAGCAGGCTAAGCGAATACACAGCATGTCCCAAAATGGGAACTCACTTGACTTCTCTGTTCTCTGTCCCCACTTCCTGTTCCACTAAACCCCTATTCCACAATTCTCCTAGGAGAACTGGTGGGCTTTGCTAGATGTCCTTGGAAGCTGACTCTGGGTTTTTGTGAGAGGAAAAGTTTCCACCTATTTGTTTACCTAAAAGGAAGTTCTTCCCGGCCATTTTGCCCAGTGATGGGGATCTCTAAGTTTGCTATCCAAAGATCAGGAAGATCAGTTCACTGAAGTGCTAGAATGGAGATCTCCAATATGTAGTTACTAGTCTCATGTGGTTATTTGAATCTAAATTAACAGAAGTGAGGGGCGCCTGGGTGGCACAGTTGTTGAGCGTCTGCCTTCAGCTCAGGGCATGATCCCAGAGTTCTGGGATCGAGCCCCACATCAGGCTCCTCCGCTGGAAGCCTGCTTCTTCCTATCCCACTCCCCCTGCTTGTGTTCCCTCTCTCGCTGGCTGTTTCTCTCTGTCAAATTAATAAATAAAATCTTTAATAAATTAATTAATTAACAGAAGAGAAATAAAACGAAAAATTTAGTTCTTCAGAGATATTAGGCACATTACAAACACTCAATCACCACATGTGGCTATGGCTGCCATATTGGACAACTCGGATACGGAGCATTTTCATCATTGTTACACTAGGCAATACTGTTCTCAAATAAATATGAATGATATTTTTAGAAAGAGCACATCAGACTTTAATTCCATCAAGCCTTTCCCTGTATCTTCTCACTCCATACTTCTACCTGAGAGCATACTTTGCTTTCCGCGCTGCTCTCAGGATAGGGGTCGCCCTTCTTTCTGTTTAAGAAATGTCTGTTCACTTGTGCTCTGAAGCACCCCTGATGCATTGCCACAATGATCTTACTCCACAAATTAAGCTCTCTCTAGCTTGTTTCTACCTTAATTATTTTAAGTTGTGAAATTCACCATGCATACAAGAACATATAAGCATATCTATTTGGGTTAAATAATCATAAAAATACAAGCACATGTGTGCCCATCACCCAGGTTAATAGAGCACTGCTTGTACCTTCAAATGGGGATACTTTGTATACACCCCCATTGTATCTCCCTCCCACTCAACAGTAATCTCTGGCCTTTCATTATAGGTTTAACACCTATGTATGTAGACTGAAGAAACATATTGTTTAGTTTTGCTTAGTTTTAATTTCATGTAAGTGAAATTATACTGATTATATTTTGTGAGTCATTTCTTTTACTCAATATTATGCTTTTGAGATTTATCTATTTTGGTGTGTATAGTGGCAGTTCCTTTACTTTCACTTTTGTAGAGTATTTCATTTCATGACTAATCCACAAGATTCCTTCACTTTTATCTCTGTACAATATTCTACCACATAACTAATCTATAATTTATTTATCATATTACTATTGTTGGATATCTGAACTGTTTGCAGCTTGTTGTTATCATAAGCAATACTATTCAGACATTCTTGTAGTTGTGTCCTAGTGCATATTAAGGATTTCTTTAGGGAAATGGCTTTCAAAAAATTTTTATCACAACTCGTAATGAGACGTATGTTTTACAACATAACTCAACATTATTAATAGAATATAAAATCTTACTATTAGCAATCCAAAAAATTAACAAAATAATACATAACCTTATCATTAGCAATGCATTCTGATATTTTCTATTTCTATTCTGTTCTAATTCTATCATATCCCGGTCTACATTTTTTGTTTTTGTTATTAAGGCTGATTCACCCACCAGTGTGATTTGACCATAATCAAGAAAAATTAAAACAGCTTTGGGATATATACTAGGAGTAACATTGTTAGGTTGCAAAGCACATACAGATTTTAACTGTCCTAGGTAATGATAAACCATGTTCCAATGGCACTCTCTCAATGTATACTCCCACCACCAGAACATTTAAGTCACATTGTTCCATGGCATTGCTAACTTGGTGACAAATGAACCTTTAAAAATTTTTCTAATTTGTTTATACCACATGGTAGCTCATTGTAGTTGCATTTCCACGGTTACTAATGAGATGGAGCATATTTTCCTGTTTATGGACCATTCGTGTTTCCTCCTCCCTGAAATGCCTGTTTAAATATTTTGGCCATTTCTATTAGGATATCTACATCTTATATATCCATAGGAGTCCTTTAAATTTTTGAGGCTGGAAATGAGTTACAAATATTATCTCCCACTTCGTGGCTTGTCTTTTGACTTTGTTCACTGCGGTTTTTGATGAGCTGAAGCTTTGTGTTATATAGTTGAATTTATCAGTTTTTTCCCCTATGATTTGCATTTTGTTTGTTGTTTAATGTCTTAAAAACTCTTTTTTTTTTTTTTAAAAGACTTTATTTATTTATTCGACAGGACAGAGACAGCCAGTGAGAGAGGGAACACAAGCAGGGGGAGTGGGAGAGGAAGAAGCAGGCTCCTAGCGGAGGAGCCTGATGTGGGGCTCGATCCCAGAACGCCGGGATCACGCCCTGAGCCGAAGGCAGACGCTCAACCGCTGTGCTACCCAGGCGCCCCTTAAAAACTCTTTCTGTATCAGAAGGTTGTATTAAACTACACAGTCTTCTGAAAGCTCTATGTTTCTGCTTTCACAGTTGAGTCTTTTATCCAGCAAAAATTGATTTTTATGTATGGTATAAAGTAGGGATCCAATTTTGTTTTTTTAATCTACATGGCTCTTACCAGCACCATTTTTTACATGGTTGATCTTTTCTTCAGGGATCTGCAGTGACTTCCTCATGAATCAAGCTTGCATGCGTTATTGGGTTTGTTTCTATGCTCTCTATTCTGATTCATGCTATTTGTCTACCTCTGGATCAAAATGTCTGAATAAATTATAGCTTTATAATTCGCCCTAAATCTTGGTAAGGCAAGCCCCTCCACACCTTATTCTTCATAAGTTTCTGGTCTACTTTTGAACTTGCCTTGTGTCTTTTTTAAATTTGAAGACACTATTGAAGTATAGTTGAGATTCAATAAACTGTACATATTTGAGATGTATAATCTGATAAATTTTGACATATGTACACATCTGTGAAACATCACCACAGTCAAAATGAGGGACACATACATTACCCCCTCCCCCAAATTTTCTCCCAGCTTTTGTGACTCCTCCCTCAAGAACATTCCTGCCAATCCCAACACCCCATCCTCAAGCTACCATCACTTTTTGTCAGTATAGATTAGCTTGCATTTTCTAGAAATTCACACAAATGAAATTATATAGTATATATTCTTTTTAGTCTAGCTCCTTTTACTAAGTATAAAATTACATTGAGGTTCATCCATACTGTAGGTCTACTGTACATTATTTTTTCAAATTGCTAACTAGTATCCCATTGTGTAATACAACTATTTGTTTATCATACAATGATGGACATTGAGTCGTTTCCAGGTTTGGGCTATTAAATATCCTTGAGCTTTCCTCTACAGTGCAGTTAAGTTACTTGGGAACTATTTGATTCTGTTGGTCTCGCTGTTAAGCCTTGCTATGTGGGAGAATGGAAGCATTTATTCTCAAACTAATTTTGTCCCGCTACTGAGGCAAAGCTCTTCTGAGTACTCTACTGAATGGCTATGATTATGAGGTTTTGGACTCTGGCTGGTGGAAGCAGGACTCTGGGTGGTGGAAGCACGAACCATCACTATATGGGCCTTGGGAATTGTATCTTTCAATCCTTTTGGGTGTTTCTTTCCTCAGCCTCAGGTAGTTTCCTCACAGGTATGCACTGATCAGTACTTAGCTGAAAACTTGAGGGGGGACTCTGCAGATCTCCAGGGTCCTCTTTCTGTTCAGTTCTACCCTCTCTGGTATGCTTCCCTGCAACGTCTGTCACCTTGGCTTTCCCAGATTTCCAGCTCCATCTCCTTAACTCAGGCCTGGGTTCTACCCCCCTGCACATGAGCAGAAAACTTTCTCCACGCAGTAAACTAGAGCAGTTGTAGGCCTCATATGGCTTGTTTCCCATCACTTGGAGATCACTGTTCTTCATTGCCTGATTTCCAAAGTCTGAAAAATTGTTGTTTCATGTATTTTTTCCATTCATTTATTTATGTATTTATTTATTCCAGGTGGCAGGATATCGGTCCGTTGCTCCACTCCCTCTTGGCCAGAAGCAAAAGTCTTGAATAGTGTCCTTGTGTATTTTGTGACTTTTAACTGTGAGCAGCAAATTTTCCCTAGGACTTTGGGGTAATTCTTTGAAGCTTGATCTAGAGTTGATTTCCTTGAGAAAGGATTTATATTTGCTTTTGTCGGTGACGAAAACTCTATCTGTTAAGGACGACTTTAAAATTACATTCTTCACTTGAGTTGTGCAACAAGAAATTCTCAGGCGGTATTCCCTGCCTCCACTCAACACCACTGTTGAGAAAGGAAAGCTTTCCTACTACCTCCTTCTGCGTGGCAAAGTTCATTTCTCATTCACCTATTTATACTGAGCCTAGGGAGTCCCAACTTCGTGCATGTTTCCTCTATTCAAAATACTACATGGGCAGGACCTACGTGTCATGTCTTGTCCCCCTCACTCCATGCAACGAGCAAAAGAAAAGCACATCACCTCTAGAGTTCAGACATGCTATTCTGACGTGCTGACAGAATCAGGCCTTCATTTGTACCTCTTCTTTTTTACTAACTCCCTCTCAGCAGCCAATAACACATTCACTATTTATCACAATTAAATACACTTGATTATGTACCCTGTCTTAGCTACAGCCTTCTGTCACACCTGCCAAGTTTTTTAAAGGTGCTATCTACAGTTGTCTGTTTCTAATCTTTAATTCATGCTCTAACCTATTGTAGTCTGTATCTTCCTCTAGGTCTCCAATAAAACTGGTCTTTAGAAAACCAACAATGATGACTTCCTTCTACCAAATCCAATGGACACTTCTTATTCTCTCTCTTACTTAAATAATCTGTAATATCTGGCACATTTGGTCACTCTTTTCTCTTTGGCTTCTTTTACATCGTTCTTTCCAATTCTACTTCTGCCTCCAATTTCTTCTTACTGGATCCTCTTCTTTTGTTCATTTAATGCTCTGCAAAGGCTTTTCCCTGATTTTCTCTGTATGGAATTATCTTTCACCAAGTCTCATGAACCATGTACTACTGGTTGCCAAACCTGGAACCATTCATCCTCTCTTTCTCCCTCCTTAGCAAAAACCTTATTTTTATTGGCACAATGCTGCCCAGAATGACTTATTCCCCAGACTTCCTAGCATCTAAATAGAGCCACGTGATTAAGTTATGGCCAACAATGTAGAGATGTCATACGGGGTTTTCAGGAAGACTACTTAAAGAAAGCTGATTCAGCTGGGAAGGGCCCTTCTCGGTGCTTCTGTCTTTCTTCCATCTTCTGTCCTGCAACGTGGACATAATGATATCTGGAGATCCAGCATCCATTTAGAACAAGAGGCGACTTTGAAGCTGGAAGCTATGCAGTCAGATGATAAAGCAGAAAGATAGGAGCATGGTTCTCTATTGACCCCATGGAGCCATATCAGCCTAAACCATCTACCTCTGGACTTCTTTTATGGGAAAGAAGTGAACCTCTGTGGTTAAGCCTCTGTTATTCTGGAGGACAGGGGAGGATTATAAACAGCAAGTCTAGGCTGAAGTAACACATCTGCCAACTCTGGAAACTTAGTCATACTAGATTCATTTCTCTTCCTTGCCTCCCTCATCAAATAAATCCTGCCAACTTTGACTCCTAAATATCTCTCAAATCTTCCCTTACCTCTCATTTCATGCTACCCGAGGTTACTTCTAGATCTCAATGTTTTTTGCTTAGACTAACACAGTGACCATTGAAGCAGGTTTGTTTTTTTTTTAAGATTCTATTTATTTATTTGAGAGAAAGCACGAGTAGGGGGAGGGGCAGAGGGAGAAGCAGGCTCCCTGCAGGGAATCTGACATGGGGCTCTACCCCAGGACCCCAGGATCATGACCTGAGCTGAAGGCAGATGCTTAACTGACTAAGCCACCCAGGTGCCCTTGAAGCAGGTTTTTAAAAACATAAACCTATCTTGTCTCTCAACCATTTAAAACCTATACATGCTCATTACTACGGAATAAAGTCTAAACCCCTTAGCATTGTTTCCTTGGCCCTTCCCTATCAGATACCTACCTTCTTTTCCTTCTCTTCAATTTCAAACTTTCCTGCCAATAATATATATTATATGATGGGTTTTTATTTATTAAACATACCAAGTGGTTTCATGCTTCTGTGCCTTTGCACGTATTGCCTGTTTTCCACAGGATGTCTTTCTCCTTTTGTTCATCTTTTTGTCCTTTAACTTCCTATTCGCATATAACCTCATTAACCTAGTCTTCTTTGATGCACCCCATCCCTCCCCCACATTGCCTTCACTCTGCCATCTTTATATCTTGCACATATTTACATCACTGAGTTTATTATGCAATAATTTTTGTTTACATTCTTGCCTTCCCTCCTACACAATGAGCTCTAAGGATGGGAAATACCCCACTGATCTCTGTATGCCCAGCAAATAGTGTAGTGGCATTCCTAGCTAATTACATACATGTAAAACTATGTACTGAATACATAAAATTATGTTTTATGAAGATTATGCAGAAATTAATAAGTAAGGCATGATAATCATGATGATTTTCAAGAAAGAGTGTTTTCTCTAAAAACTGAAGAGTTGGGTAACAGAGTTTTAACAAATTTGATACAGACCAAAAGTCACCAGAAAAAGGAGTATAAATAGTAATATCCACCCAGTGGTGGTATTGAACAATTCTGCAAGCTTGTTCTCATAAAGGGCTTAGTTAATAAGGTGCTTGGAACATAGTTCAATCCCCACTCGTCTCAGTTATCATGATTATGATTATTATTAATGTGTAGTTGTGTCACAGAGCACCCCTCAAAAAGTTATGGATGATGTTACAGAAATCCTCATGTGGTAGGAAGACATCTAAAGACTTTTAAAGACTCTGCTGGGAAATTAGTTTCACAAAAGTAAAAAATCAGGGGATTCATTCCTAAAAACAAGTTCACTCACAGCTTCCTGAAGTAGTAGTTATTCCTTGGGAGTGGAAGATAGCCATTTATTTGCATGAGACCCATTTGGTCGCTGAAATTGGAGCCATAAAGCTAGCTGTGTGACCCGCCTTTTTTTTAACCTGCATGACGAGCCAAAACTCTGAATCTCCTTCAAGAACTCAAACCAGATTTCCAAGAAGTTGAGCTTGGGTATTTGCTTGCATTTTATATAAATGTATAAACAAAGCAATGTTTTAGCAGGATCTGGGAGGAGTGTGCGTGGGAATTGAAACAACGGACACATTGTCTAGGTTTCCTCTGGTATGAGAGATTAAAGGAATGATCGTAGCTTCACACATACTGCATGTTTGTGCAGTAATTATGCTTTACAATTGGTTCTGGTTTCTCCATTAATGCCAAAGATTCTTTTTTAGAATGTGAGAAATCTTTTTGGCTCCAGCATACCGGTTTCAAACATTCTTTGGTCTTTTTATGCTTAATGATAGTGTTTTAAAAGCTATACTTTGTATAACTCTGGTGTGTGTGTGTGTGTGTGTGTGTGTGTGTGTGTGTGTGTGTGTTGGGGCCACAGTTAGGGCTGGGATATAGGAGAAGAGAAAGTGGGGTTTAGAGGACTATGTTTTAGAAGTAACTCACATGGCTACCATTCACAGTCAAAAAAGAGACAACAAAATGTCAAAAGAAAAACAGTCCCAAAACATAAGTTTAGAATTCTTACTGACTAAATTCATTTAGGTGACAACAAAACCTCATTACACACAAACATGGGGTATATATCTAATATAATTATCTACTGTTCTTCCTGCTTTGCCTAAGCACATCCACTTGACTGGCCCCAATGATGAAAAAGTAGCAATATTGTTTTAATGTATCCCACGCAACAGAGTTGAAATAGAATTTGCTAAAAAATTAGTTTATTCCTTTTTTATTTCATTGTGATGCATAGGTTTAGATCACTCTAAATAGGCCGTATGAATCTGGCATTTTTTCTACTTTTGTCCTGTTCCAATATTTATTAGTAAATGTATCATGCAAAAAGGGAAGGATTACTGTTATTCTGATGTATTTCCCTTTTAAAAATTTTTTTACTTTATTTTTCTTTTAGAGGGAGAGAAGAGGAGAAAGCAAAAGATAGAGAGGAAAGGAATGGGGCAGGCAGAGGGAGAGGGAGAGGAAGAATCTTTTTTTAAAGATTTTTTTCTATTGGAGAGAGACAGAGAGCAGAGCTAAGGAGAGAGAGAACGAGCTGGGGGAGAGGCAGAGAAAGAGGGAGAAGCAGACTCCCCACTGAGCAGGGAGATGCAGGGCTAGATCTCAGGACCCTGGGATCATGACCTGAGCCAAAGGCAGACACCTAACCAAATGAGCCACTCAGGCATCTGGGAGAGAGAGAATTTAAGCAGGCTCCACACCTAGCATGGAGCCCAGCGCAGAGCTGAATGCAGGGCTTGATCTCATGACCCTGAGATCATGACCTGAACTGAAATCAAGAGTCAGACACTTAACCGGTTGACTGAAACACCCCCCTTTCTTTAGGTACCAATAACATAGTTACTATTATCAATGCCTATTATATGTTGGGTGTTATGCTAGGTATTTTGAAACCCAGTTCTATTACTAATTAGCAAATTATCTTCTCTACACTAATATTTTCTTTTTATTTTTTAGTCAAGTATAATTAACATACAGTGCCATATTAGTTTCAGGTGTACAATATAATGATTCAACAATTTTATATATTCTCAGTGGTCATCAAGATAAGTATACTCTTAATTCTCTTTATCTATTTCACCCATCCCCCACCCACCTACCTCCCCTCTGGAAACCACCAGTTTGTTCTCTGACTTTAAGAGTCTGGTTTTTTGTCTCTTTTTTTCTTTGTTTGTTCATTTGTTTCTTAAATTCCACATATGGATGAAATCATTTGATATCCGTCTTCCTCTGACTTATTTCTTTCACTTAGCATTATGCCTCTAGGTCCAACCATGTTGTTGTAAATGGCATTATTTCATTCTTTTTATGGCTGAGTAATATTCCATTATACACACATACACCCACACACAACTTTATTCAACCAACCGTGGATGGATACTTGGGTTGCTTCCATATTTTGACTACTGTAAATAATGCTGCAATAAACGTGGGGTGTTATATCATTTTGAATTAGTGTTTTGTTTTCTTCCAATACCCAGCAGTGGAATTACTGGATCATATGGTAATTCTATTTTTAAGTTTTTGAGAAATCTCCATACCATTTTCTACAGTGGCTACACCAATTTGCATTCCCACCAACAGTGCACAAGTGTTCCTTTTCCTCTGCATCCTTGCCAGCACTTGTTATTTTTTGTCCTTTTTAGTTTAGCCATTCTGACAGGTGCAAAGTGATATCTCATTATGGTTTTAATTTACATTTCCCTGATAATTAGTAATGTCGACCATTTTTTCATTTTTCTCTTGGCTATCTGTATGTCTTCTTTGGAAAAACATCTATTCAGGTCCTCTGCCAATTTTTAATTGGATTATTTGGTCTTTTGGTGTCGAGTAGTGTAAGTAAGTTTTTTATATGTTTTGCATATTAACCCCTTATGGGAAACATTATTTGCAAATATTATCTCCCATGCTTTTTTGTTGATGGTCTCCTTTGCTATACAGAAGCTTTTTAATCTGGTGAAGTCCAAGTTTTAATTTTACTTATTTCCCTTGCCAGAGGAGACATCTAGAAAAATATTTCTATGGCCGAGGTCAAAGAAATTACTATGTTTTCTTCTAAGAATTTTATGATTTCAGGTCTCTCATTTAGGTCTTTAATCCATTTTGAATTTTTTTTGCGTATGGTATAAGAAAGTGGTCCAGTTTCATTCTTTTGTATGTAGCTGCCCAGTTTTCCCAGCACCATTTGTTGAAGAGACTGTCTTTTTCTCATTGCATAGTCTTCCTCTTTTGTCATAGATTAATTGACCGTAAAAGCATGGGTTTCTGGACTCTCTATTCTGTTCCACTGATCTATTTTTGTGCCAGTACCATACTGTTTTGACTAATGTTTCCTTGAGCATAAGAATCTATATAATAAAAGTACATACATAATGGAGTTGTAAAAATTAACATAAAGTGCTTAGAATAATAAGCCTGGTACATAATAAACACTCAGTAAATGTTCAGTAGTATTATTATTTATAATTATTTAAATTAATCCTCATAATAATACATAATAAACACTCAGTAAATGTTCAGTATTACTATTATTTACTATTATTTAAATTAATCCTCAAAACCACCCTTTGAAACAGATATTATAATCCCATTCTACAGATGAGAATATTGAGGCTCAGAGGCTAAGAAAGTGCTCAAAGTTACCCAGTTAATAAGCATCACAACTGGAATTTGAACCCATTTCTACATTTTTTTGAAGGCCATGCTTTACATTATGCTAAATTGCCTCCTCAATGTGCCAGCCTTTCATTCTTACCTTCGGCATACGGTCTTACCCCCTCTGTGCCTCAGTTTCCTCATCTATAAAATGGAAATAATAATAGTGCCTACTTCCCAGGGTTGTTAGAGTAAGCACCCAAATAAATATTATTCTGATGTTTGTCCTAGCGATGACATTGCTTTCTAAAACTTAGAGGTACCTTGAGACCTCCCATGCAAGGAAAAAAAAAAAAAAAACCACGACTGGCTACACAGTAAAGTGATGACCAATTTTAACCTCATCTTTCACCCAGTGACATGATTATTATACTAAAGGTCCTTTTAATCTGCTTAACATTTTATTCCTGAATTTCTCTTTGAACCTATCTTGGAAGAACCTTAACATCTTTATGTAAAAATAACAGACTCAAACCACCTGAAATAACAAAAGTGGGAATTTTTTTAAAGGGGATCTGTTTGTTCTGGAATACCATGAAAGAAGTCTGCTAATTCAGCAGATTACTAGCTTCAAAGCAGTTCAACTTGACCAACTTGGAAGCCAAAACAGTCCTCATGGTCAGCATACAAATGTGAATGTAACGACTAGCCTGACAAGTGCATTATAAAAGTTGTATAAAAAAGAAAAGAATAAAGTAGGGGCCGGGGAAAGAGTGACTTTCCATTGTGATGGGAGTCTAGTTTATGATTGCAAATTTGTTATCTCAAAAGCCATAAGTAATATTTTATGTTGTCTAATCTGGCTTAAGTTCTCACTCCCAGTTGGATTCTTTTTTTTTTTTCTTTTCATAAATAGCTAAGTATTTCAAATGACATTCTAAAATACAGACAACTGAATAGGGCATTCTTCAAAAATAGGTGTGTCAAAACTAAAACTTGTAAAAACAAAATTGCCTCCTACAAGGAATTATACATCATATCTTCCATTAAAGGATTGCCTATCCTGTGTGGCATCATCAGCTCTTGATTAGACACATTAGTGGAAGGGGACCAATGACCCAGATAACCCAAAAATCATTTATATGATTTTGAAATAAATGTATTTTGGTATTTGCATTTGGTCCTGAGTATATCTGGAGTTCCTGGGATTGGAAATGGAAACAATATAATGAGATCATACTGTTTGACTTAAAGAACTAGGTAAAACAGATTTTTTTTTGACCCACAAAAAATGTAACTTTTAATAGGATGCATAAAGTGAAAAAAGTTACCGAATGATAAAACAATAAGGTAAAATAGATTCTAAACAAAAAAAAAAATGTTAGGGATTAATATGGAATGTAGAAAATGTTTAAAAGTTGTAACATTCTAGCATAGTTCTAATAATTTGTCAAAGAAGTGGGTAGAGCCACACTGGAATGGGGAACTGGCAGCGTTTTCTTTTTTTTTTTTTTCTTTTTTTAAATATAATTTTTATTTTGTTAGTCACCATACAGTACATCCCCAGTTTTTGATGCAATGTTCCATGATTCATTATTTGCGTATAATACCCTGGAAATTGTCCCCAGCTCTTTCTGCTTTCAGTTTTACCAGGAGTTAAGACTTCCTTTGCCAGACTACCAACCTAAGCAGATCTTTCCCTTTTTCAGCCAGCAGTGTTTGTGGCTTATATCTTCCATTAAGTTAGGAAGAAAATTGTGCCTTCCCAGTGCCAACAGGACCACACAATATATGAAATGAGAAAAAACAAACAGAAATTGGATGATCTTAAATAGGTTACTGCACTCTGTCCTCTCATGTTCCTTTCTGCACAAGCTGATTCCACTGAGGTTAAATGTGATGTGTGACAGAGCATCAGTCTCGCCCTTGGTACATATTTAGTTTCGCATAAATGACAGCTCTATTTTATTAGCTTGAGGTTGAAAAAAAGCTCTACTTCTGCCAAGTCACACAGTGAACTATCAATCTATAGAGAGATTTAAATATAATCCCACAAGAAAAATATATCGTAGACACCTTTGCAAGATAAATGAAAAACACCATCGCCCCACTAACCAGTCAGGGCCTACAAAAAGTGATAAATTTAAGAAGTGCAAGATGTCAAAAGGTCAAGAGGGAGGAAAGCATTGTAATGTGGATGAAACACACAGCCGCCAAACTCCTGATTTTTCTAACAAAAAGTCTTTACTCAATTGCTTGCCATTATTCCCCTATATTACCTAAAACATAACAAACGTGTTTCATTTCAATTACTTGCTACCAGCAAGCAATGTACTGTGTCACTTTCGTTTGGTGATTGTTTCATTATACTGCTGGATTACTTATTAATGCTTTGTTTATTTGACTCCTAGGACACAAAAGTCTGTATTATCTGAATGCAATGCCTTGAAAAGCCTCTGCTCAACACATTCCAGAACTTCTTCATAATAGCAATAAATGATGCGGGATTTTAAAAATATCGGTAAACACTAACTATAATTAGGAGGGTGTCATGCAGTAATTATTTTTTCAACTGCATTTGCAGCTTTTGGGTGAAAGAGTAGCATTTTGTTATATAATTATGTTCTAGGAGTAACAAGTGTGAATCATACACAGTGGTGATTTTAAATGATTTCATTCTGTTTCACCTCAGCAATTCTCAGGTTAGTTGGGATTTGTTAAATTTCTAGGATTTTAATTCCATGCCATTAAAACTATGCAACATGAATAACATTCATTTGCAAATTCATGTCAAGAAAATTAGCTTCTCAAATATTGAATTAAAATTATAATTCATTAAACAGGTGATGAGAATTAAGAGTACACTTACTGTGATGAGCACTGAGTAATAAATAGGATTGTTCAATCACTATACATTGTACACCTAAAACTAATAAAACACTACATGCCAAAAAAAAAATGTGGTATTGGCACACAGACACACACATACATCAATGAAAAAGAACAGAAAACCCAGAACAGACCCACACAACCATGGCCAACTGCTTTTGACAAAGGAGCAAAGGCAATTCAATAGAGGAAAGATCGTCTTCTCAACAAATGGTGCAGGAGCAATTGGATAACCACAAGCAAAAACAAAATAAAACAAAACAAAAAAACAAAACCCTGACCTAAACCTCACAACTATACCAAAATTAACTCAAAATGGATCATAGATATAAATGCAAGATTATGAAACTTTTGAAGGAAGACATAGGAGAAAACTTTCAGGAGCTAAGTTTGATGAAGAGTTCTTAGACATACACCAAAAGCAGGATACAGAAAACTAAAAATTGATAAATGAGACTTCATCAGAACCCAAATTTTTTTTTCTGTGAATGACCCTGCTAAGAGGATGAAAAAAATAAGCTACAGACAGGGAAAATAAAAAATAATGGCAACACCAAGGGCTGGCAAGATGTGGAGAAACTGGATCCCTCCTACACTGCTGGTGCAAATGTAAAATGTATGGTCATTTTGGTAAAGAGTTTGGCAGTTTCTTAAAAAAAATCAACAACCAACTACCATACGACTCAGCAAATGTACTCCTGGGCATTTACTCCAGAGAAATGAAAACTTATGTCCACACAAAGACCTGTACACAGTTGTTCATAGCAGCTCTACCTCTAACATCCCCAAACCAGAAACAACCCAAATGTCCTTCAGTAGGTGAATGGTTAGACAAAACACCATGCATCTACACCATGGAATACAACTCAGCAATAAAAAGGAACCAACTATTGATACAAGCAATGTCCTAGATGGATCTCAAAGGCATTATACTGAATGAGAAAAGCCAATCTCAAAAGGTCACATACTGCATGATTCCATTCATATAACATTCTTAAAATGACAAATCATAGTGACAGAGAAAAGATTCGTCATTGCGATGTAGTTGGAAGGGGGTGGGAGTGACAACAAAGGAGTAGCACAACAGAGATCTTTGTGGTGACAGAGCAGTTCTGCATCTTGATGCAGTGGGGTGGTGGTTCTGCGAATCTATACATGTAACAACATGGCATGAAACCATACACACACATTAGAGCAATGTCAATTCCCTGCTTTTGGTATTATACTGCAGGATATAAGATGGAACCATTGGAAGAAATTGGGTGAAGGGCAAACAGGACCTCTCAGCACTATTTTTCCTATGAAAATATAATTGTTTCAAAATAGTTTTTTAAAAACTAACTAAATAAATAAAATAATTTATTAAATATACAATTTCATTGTTTATTGTCCCTGTTTTCAACTTAAGTTGAACTTCAATCTACTTGAAATATCCCAAATGAAGGTATTAACGTCTCGAACAATATCAATGGTTCTCAAAATTTAGAGTACATAAGACTCCAGCAGAGCTTTTCTCTTTTTTTTTTTTTAATTTCAGATTCCTGGGCTCAACCATCAGAATGTATTAGTGTATAAATTCAGGGGTGGGTTCAAGGATCTTCATTTTCAACCAACACCATAGGAATTCTAATGCAGGCAGTTTGAAACACACATTTTTACAATCACCAACTTATACCAGTATATTAATTAGATTTGAAAAGGAATTTAGTTGCCATAGCTATCACACAAAACTTAAAAAAAAAAAAAAATTGACATGACTACCATACAACGCAGCAAATGCACTCCTGGGCATTCACTCTAGGTAGCTATGCTTATCGTAATGAGCACTGAGTAATACACAGAATTGTTGAATTGATGTGTTGTACATCTGAAAGTAATAGAACACTGTATGTTAATTATACTTCAATTTAAAAAAAAAGACACACAAAAATGAATTTGAACACTTTTAAACACTTTTAAATTTCAACTTAATAATACTGAGTAGTTAGGTATATTTAAAAGGGCATTGTTTTTCTTTTTTTGGTTTGGTGAGTCACTAATGCAAGTATTTATTGCACGCCTGTTACACATGCTCTGCACTGAAGCATATAAAAAATAAACAAAACTAGAGTCTGTTCAGCAGAGCTTTATGATCTAGTTAGGGGAGGCAAGATACAACCATAAAGAAGTTAAGTCCTATTACTTAGAGTGAATGATTAAATGGTAAATAAGGGCAAATCAGAGGAGGAACAGATAGGGATTGAAGTGAAAAAGAGGCCCTCCCAGGAGTTCAGCGGCAGGGAGAAGGAGGTAAGACAGACCTTGAGGCCAGGTTAAAGAAAGCCAGAGGAGTGACTTTACATTTGAGTGATTATACTCTTAGACTGCCAGAAACACATGACATCTCAGCAATGCATAATTTCCCTCAGAGTTCAGAGATGCCAACTATAATTAAACCCAGATGCATATATAAAGGCACTGCTTACTATAAAAGGGGCAAAGTTCTATCCCCAATTTTAGATCTTTTAAAACCATCCAATTTTTAATGTGAAAAATAGATGAAAATAGAACAATCCTTTTGCACAATCAATATTTATCAGACAATGATCAAAGTTGAGGAAGAAAAGACAAAGAAATCTAGTGTAGAGGTACATTTTTAAGAAAAACGAAGAAAGGTTTTCATTAATTAGTTCAAGTTCTGTGCTGGAAGAAAGTACGGAAATGGAGGAAATGCATATGCCCGCCCCCATTACATACCAGAAAACATAAATACAAAAGCCAATGGAAACAGGATGAGAAAGCAAGTAAATAAAGCAGACCAGGGTGGGAGGCAATGGGCAATGTCAAGAAGTGTGACTGAAACAACATTAATATCCATAGAAAACATTAAAAATATGATACTTATTCAAACAACACCCTGTATACAGATGTTCATGGCAGCACTATGCATAATACTCAAAAGGTAGAACAACCAATTGTCCACAACATATGAATGGATAAACAAAATGTGGTATGTATCCATAACAGTGAAATATTATTTGGCCATAAAAGGAAAGAAGTACTGGTAAGTGCTATAACACCGATGAACCTTGAAAACATTATGCTAAGTGAAAGAAGCCAGACACAAAAGGTCACATATTATATGATTCCATTTATATGAAATACCCAAGACAGCTAAATCCAAAGAGACAGAGAGCAGACAGGTGGGTGCCAGAGGCTACCGGGAGCAGGGAATGGGGAGTGACTGCTTAATTAGAATGGAGTTTATTTTGGGATGACGGTAAGTTTTGGAACTAGAGGCAATGGCTGCACAACATTGTGAAGGTACTAAATACCAGCGAATTGTTCACTTTGAAATAGCTAATTTTACGTTATGTGAATTTCACTTCAATTTTTAAAAATCTATATACGATGACAACAAAAGAAATGTGGCAAACTAGAAAGGGCACACCTTATAACAGCCAGCATCCATCAGCCAGTTCTTGCCAAGGGCCACCATGACAGAATGGACACTCAGTGTTGTTGGATCTTACTGTTTGAGAGAGAATGAAAACTCAGGTTTTTATGTAAAAACTCACTATTTTTAAATACTGGCAAGGGGGGCCTGGGTGGTGCAGTCTATTAAGCCTCTGACTCTCGGTTTTGGCTTAGGTCATGATCTCAGGGTCATGAGACTGAGCCCCAGGTTGGCTCCACAATCAGCAGGGAGTGTGCTTGAGATTCTCTGTCCCTCTGCCCCTCTTGCTCACACTCTCACACACACACACTCTCTCTCTCTTTAAAATAAATATAAATACATACATACATACTGACAACTAATTCAAAAAATTTAAACAGTGGCAGCCAATGAAAATATACCCAGGGCTAAACGCAACCCACAGCCCACAGAGCACCAATTTGCAAATTCTGGCACAGACCATTCCAATTTAAATCAGACTATGTTTAATGGTCTATAAGCTATATTGTTTCATGATTTCTAATTATGAGACATAGATTAATCCAAAGAACAATTTGGTTTATCTAAATACACACATGTATATATATTTATATGCATTATTAAAAAATAGAAGATGCTACGACAAGAAAAAGGCTTTTTTTCTCCCCCAATGACACCATGAACTTACAGTTTTCTTTCATGTATTTAATTCAAAATTATGCATTCTTCTCCGTGGATGATACTCCATTGGAAATATTCCAAACACAAGGTCTTTCCTCAGCGAAAGCCTTCTACTGAATGCAACGTAGCTGTCTGGGCACATTCATAACCTGACTTGCTTTAGTCTTGATTATTATTCACTTCGACTTCATTCTGTTTTTAAGACCTACAATAAAGTGGACTAAAGCCCTTGCTTTAAATAAATTCCAGGTATTAATAACTATGTTTAAATGCTCTTCTACCATACCAAATGACAAGTTATCATGTTAAAAGAGAAAAATAGCAAAATACAGAGTATTTATAAAAAATAAACAAAAACCCCAAAAGCTCTGAATCTGTAAGTATGAATTTCAGAAGCAGCATATTTTTTTAACTTTTTATATTAAAGTAACTTTAGATTTACAAAAGAATTGAAAAACGTAGTATTAAGAGTTTCCATATACCTTTCACCCATTTTTCCCTTAGCTATAACCATAGTGTATTTATACAACCATTTATAAACATTTGTATAACCATGGTACACATATCAAAACTTAGAAATTAACACTGGTACAATACTATTAACTACACTGTAGATTTTATTCAGGTTTCCGGTCCAGGGACCAATCCAGGGTACCTTGTTGCATTTAGTTTTTTCTGTAGGTTCAATCTGTGATGACTTCTCAGCCTTTCCTTGTCTTTTATAATTTTGACTTGTTTTGAAGAGTAGTGGTTAGTTTTTTTGTACCCTATCTCTCCATTCAGGTTTGTCTGATGTTTTCTCACGATTAGACTGAGGTTATGGGTTTGAGGGAAGATCCATAGAGGTGAAGTTGCAGTTCCAGTTGCATCGTATCAGGAAGTCTATATATCAACCTGTAAGAGTAACCTTGATCACTTGGTTCAGGTGCCTGTCTGCCAGATTTCTCTGTGTTCGCTTCCCTAGAAGTGAGACACTAAGTACAGCCCACAGTTAATGGGAGAGGAATTAATCTCCACCTCCTGGATGGGAGAATATCAAAACATTTATAACTATGTGAAAACCACTACAGCAGCGAATGACTATTTGGAGGGGAGATAGTTTGAAACTATGCAAATACTGTTTTTCCTTAAAGATTCATTGGCTGACTTTGGCATCCATCAAGGAATCTTGCCGGTAGCAGAATACCATACTACTATGGTATTCTAATGCTGATTTCTACTGATTTCTATTTCCCTCATTCCTTGTAGATAAGATTTGTCCCTCCCCACCCTGTACATTTATTTATTTACTTATTTATTCAATCTATTATGGACATGAATCTATGGATATTTATTTTTTAGTTCATAGTCCAATGGCTGTCATTTATTTTATTACTCAAATTGTTCCAGTTTTGGCCATCAGCAGCTTCTTCTGGTTGGCCCCTGTGTCCTTCTGACATGCCTTCATCCCCTCTTCCCTCCTTTTTACTTTCTGATACTATAAGAGACTCCAGGCTCATTTGTCTCTTTCCTGCCCCAGTCCTAAAAACAATCAGCCATTTCTCCAAGGAAACCTGGCTCCTTTTATTGAAGACTAGCATTAAGAAAACAAGATCTTGGGTATGCTTGTCGCTACTGGGTGCCATTCCTTCTCAGCCCTCCCAAGGAACAGAGCTGGGAAATATGTACATTTTAGTAGCCACTGCAAACACACATATCGATATATATATATATATATATATATATATCTGTGACCTGTTCATATAGGAAACCCTAGTCCCCACCCCATCCAACGTATTTGTTACTTTCTTTTCTCTGACAATAAAGAACCTGGCACCTGATTCTTATCATCTACAATATATTTACATATTTGTTCAACCCTAGCAAATATGTAAAACAGTGTCAGAATTGCTAAACTGTACCCTTGAGAAAAACAAATTTGCCAGTGATTTTGTACAGTTCTTTTTGCCTTTATCCTTACAGAATCTAGGCAAAACACTGTTTTCCTTAGTTATTTGGGTCAACTCTTTGCTTTCCCATCCCCTTCATGGAGAGTATGCCCTATATTTATAATATAGTTAGGTTCATTTGTCACAGTCTGCATTCCATCCTGAATTCCCCTGACATCCTGGGTGTTTTTTTTGTTTTTTGTTGTTTTGTTTTGTTTTGGTTTTTTTTTGCAGGCAGTAAAAGCTATTCTATGGTACACAATTCTATGAGTTTTGAAAAATGTACAGAATTATGTAATTCAACACCACAGGACCCTACAGACCAGGCCCATCACCCTCAAATCTCATTGTGCAGGGGGACAGCATTTTTAATTACTTATCTAGACTCGTGCCCCTTCAAAAATCCAATATACAATTGACTAATCATTTCTAGACTAATATTTTTTCACCCTACTTTTACTTTTTTTCATCCAAAGTTCACATTCCACTTTAAGAAATCACTATTATTTATCAAACTCTAAAATTCTCTCTTGAATAGATATCCAGTTTCCATCACTAACAAGAAGTATGGATCAAACAAAGTACATGTGGTATCCCAGGGCAATTTCCCAATATGTCCACTTCCATTCTCCATCTAGTTATTGTGAAAACATTTCTGTCTTTTTTTTTAAGATTTTATTTATTTATTTGAGAGAGAAAGTGAGAGTACAAGCAGGCGGAGGGGCAGAGGGAGAAGGAGAAGCAGACTCCCCTCTGAGCGGGGAGCCCAGTACAGGGCTCGATTCCAGGACCCTGAGATCATGACCTGAGCTGAAGTCAGATGCTTAACCGACTGAGCGACCCAGGCACCCCTAGTTATTGTGAAAACATTTCTCTCTCTTTTTTTTTTAAGATTTTATTTATTTATTTGAGAGAGAGAGTGAGAGTACAAGCAGGCGGAGGGGCAGAGGGAGAAGGAGAAGCAGACTGCCCACTGAGTGGGGAGGCCAGTGCAGTGCTCGATCCCAGGACTCTGAGATCATGACCTGAGCTGAAGTCAGATGCTTAATCGACTGAGCGACCCAGGCACCCCTAGTTATTGTGAAAACATTTCTAAGAGAAGCAGAAAAACAGATAAAAAAATAACTTCCATAATATAAATCACAAATTTAGTATTTTTAAATTGTCCAATGATTTGAATTTTCCATGTCACTGCAATCCTATTGGGGTAAGATTGGTAAAGGTTGACTGTAACTCTGCTCCCTTTCCCATAAAAATTTAAACAATTTTTCTATTTCTGCAAGCCAGAATGCTTTCATTGCCTCTCTAAATTCTTTAATTTGAAAAGGGAATAAATGAGGGTGAGTCATTTAAAAGAAGTGGTAGTCAGAAGCCAGACAGGTGGAAATGATGTAAGTCATGGTCGCTGGTTAAAATTCGGAAGGAGGCCTTTTCAAAAGCCAAGGCAAAATGGCTAGCAAGCCTGACTGACATGGTTAGTCAACAGACAGGAATCCAGGAAAATGGACAATCTGCAGACTGGGCAGTCTTGGAAGCACCCAGAAATACCTCTACTCAGTCTAGTGCTCCTTAGAAGGGTAAAGCAAAACAGAGAATTTCTAAGGCCTCTACAGGTTTAGTTCATCTACGATTTGAGCAGGGAGAAATAGTTCTTAATCCTCAAGTGTATTACCTGTCCTCATCACCCAAGCTTTGGTACCTGATAGCAGAACAATGTGTGCTTATGTGGGGGTCCATGGAGAAGCCTGAGTAGGGATCATTTGGGGTAGGTAATAGAATGAACTATGAGAAATTGTATATAAAATTGTATGTGTAGTGCTTATATGCATTTTTCTAAGGACAGAGTCAGTAGATTTTATCCAATTGTCAAAAGTCTCTGATTCCCAATAAAAAGGCAAGAACTACTTAGGTTTAGATTCTGGCTGAAGAGGTGAATTTGTCCAGTCTGATTTCTTGGAGACTCATATTCTTCCTCAGTAGATATTGCTTCCTAGGAGCAGGTATCATATCCAAAAGGAACTTTATAGGACCCCTGCTATCCAAGCCTCTCAGAGTACTGGCCCCACAGTCACTCTCAGCTTCTTAAAATACTCCTTTCTCTGGTTTTTATAATACCACACTGGTTCTTCTTTTGCAAATCTTCTGTCTCCTGAACTGGCATCTCTTAATCCCTTCATGTTTTCTGAAGGCAAGTGTTGTCCAATGATGGGTCATCTGTCCTTTGTTTTCAGTCTATACTCTTTCCCTTGGAGGCTTCATCCACCCTTTTCTGTTAATTTCTCCAGCATGTACTATAATTTTGTATTCCCAAAGTATGCTGGGATATTTCCATTTGGATAAATAACACCCTCCTCCAATTTACTAAATGTAAAACAAACAAAACTTTTGTGACTGAACAAAAATTACCTTTAAAAGTCCCTTCTAATATTGATATTTTATGATTCTAGCTTCTGTTAATTATAATGCCCTGCAAATTATGTGGGTTCAAAATCTCAGAGTAAATGAAATCAAAGAATTATAAAAATTGTGATTCTAGAAAAAGAGAACAGTGAATCTAGATCCCTTAAAACAGCTAATGCCAGTACAATGTTGCAAAATTAATAAAACAAGTACACAGGGTCCTTGATAATGAAAGAAGAGTCCCAACTTGGCTGGAGTAGTGAGTCAGAGAAGGCTTTGCAGAAGAAACCACAGAACTGAGACTTAATGGTTGCTTTTAAAACTTCAAGTTAGTTTAAAAGGGAAAGCACTGCTGAAGAAGGTAAAAGGCAAGGCATTCCAGAAAGAGGGGACAGAAATAATCAAAGGCATAAAAGATGGGAATAACATGGTTTATACCGGGAACTTTCAGAAATTGGGAACATAAGTATTAAGTACCAAGGTGAAAGATGAGATCAGGGAGATAGGACACAATCAAAAGATGGTCTTGTAGTCCATATTAAGGTTTAAGCAAGAGAACACACATCAAGAATGGGGGAAGGAGGTAGGGAGAAAAAGGGGTGGTGGGGAATGTGTTTTTCAAGTTGTCCAGACTATGAGTCCATCTCCAATGCTCAGACATTCCTTCCCCAGGGGGAACATAACATGTCCTTGAAAATCACCATGTATAATACTCTACTGAGGATGTGTGTTATGCTGGTAGATGCTGTGGAGGCAGGGGGAAGAAAGGGTTGAGAAGCAATGCTTTAGACGTGAGGGGCTATGGGAGAGCTGGAAACAGAACATCAACATAGTAAGATGTGCATTTCTGGGAGGTCAATAGGTTTCTGTGGACAGGATAAATATGAGGGGGAGAAGATTAGAAGCATAGAGACTAAATAGGAAGCTGGTCAGTTATCCAAGTGAGGAATGACTAGGGCCATGCTAGTTGGGATGGAGAGAAGTCAAGATTTGGAAATTTTTAAGACATTGGTTTCCAAACTTGTCTGGAATCATCTGGGAAGCTTTAAAAAAAAAAGTGCGATTTAATTAATCTGGATTAATTAAAGGGCCTGGCCTTTGAAATTTTAAAAAAATCTCCAGATGATTCTAAAGTGCAGACACATGGAAGGAGTCACTGGTTTAGGGAGTGAAATCAGCAGAACTCAGTTGCTGACTGGCTAGAGTTGAAAACGTGGAAGAACGATGTCAAGGATGGACGAAGCCCATGTTTCTAGCACTGAACATCAGGTGTATCTCAAGGCAGCATTACATGTTCCTTTTCAATCATTTTGTGACACTAATACTTGAGGAAAACTTTAACTAGGTAGGTCATAAAGCTTTGTAACATGGGCTATGGAAGTACATGGAGGTGTGGAGGCCATACAAATGGGCCTGTCAGATTTATTGTCAGAAGCATAATTGACCAAGGACCCCAGATGCGGTGCTCTGAATCTACCGCTGAGTTCTAATCAAGGCCACTCTTTCCACATGCTGTTCCCAGCCAATGACTGAGTAGCAGAGACTCTCAGCCAGATCCGTAACTACAAGATGTGGACCTCTGATGGACAACTTGGGTTGGGGGCCTCATCAGCTGTGCTGAACTTATCTTAGAACTTCACTGCAACCTAAGCCTCTTTCTTCCAGCCCTTCTTCTTCCCTTCTGTCCTCTGCATGTAGGTCAAACCGACATCATGGTCTGTTGGCTCTCCTGGCTCCTCTGGCTCCTTCCCCATATCCCTTACAGGCTACTACTCAAACAATCTCTTGCATGACTAATCCTGTTTTGGTGTCTGTTTCTCAGAGGATCCAAACTAACATACAAAGTTTTTGCTTTCTTTAAAATTAATTTTCCTATTTGATTCTTATGAAATATGGGAAACAATTCTCCATAATTTCAACCAAAGATAACTTACATGAGCTTCCAAGAAAGCATATTAGCAAAGCTTCAAATTGAAAGTCAAAATATGCCTGAATTTCCCTCATCAAATTCAAATGGAACATTTCTGCACAATCTTAACAAAGAAACCCTTTACATTAAAAGCTCCCATAAAGCATACACCTAACTGAAAACACTACTACTACTTTCAAAGGCCAAATGTTTTATCAAAAAATTACAAATAGGCATAACGATGAAGAAAACATGACCGTAGCATGAGTAAGTAATTCTCCTTAATTGTACAACTTGTTGGAAAATGTGTATCCTTATTTAATCTACTGTCAGGAAGTAAAATATTACTTCCGTTATAAAAAAATACACAAAATGATATATAAAACATCTTCTATGTGTCACACATTGTGCTGGGTACTTTACATGGTATGTTCATCTTTGCAACCATCTTCTGAAGAAAGTATTATTAAGTCCTTTTTTTAGAAGAATAAACTGAGGCTTAGAGAGGTAGAGACTTGTCTAATTCCCACAGTGTAGGGAGCAGAGCATACATTCAAACTCAGGGAGTCTACTGCTCGCCTGAGCCAGGCTACCTCCTGGCAGAACCTGTGCATGGATCAGAGGAAGGGTTCCTCAAGTCAGTCGTGTTTGTCACAATCTAAGAGGGAGATGATGTTGCCCTCACCATCCTTATTAGGGACAAGCAGTAACCAAGTCCTCATTCTACAAATGCAAAAATGAACCACACAGAATAACAGAAACAATGCAGCAAGGGACCTTCACGATCATCTAGTCTCATGTCTTCATTGGACAGCTAAATAATGGGGTGCCTGGGTGGCTCAGTCAGTTAGGCATCCGATTCTTGGTCAGATCTTGATCTTGGGGTCATGAGTTCAAGCCCCACACTGGGCTCCACACCGGGCATGGAGCCTACTTAAAAAAAAAAAAAAATCCAATCTGGACAGCTAAATAAATTGGTGAGAATTTCCTCTATTTCAACATACATCTTTTAAGATTTGCCTTTTAGATTTACCTATGTTGGCACTTTGCATCTCAGCCCACACCAACAGAGGAAAGCCCTGGGCTGAGGGAGTGGGAGTCATAGACAGGTAGGCGCTGTACAGTTGTTTTCGTAAATATATTCACACTAAAGTTGAAAACATTCCACTCCCACACCACCAAAGAGAAACAAAGATTGCTTCCATTTCCCTCTGGCCCTCAGGTGGTTCCCAGGACCATGAAGCTGGTGGGAAGGGAGGGGTTCCTCCTTTTTTTCCAAGTTCATGTGCTAGTTCCATCAGCCTAGAGCAGGTGAATGAGAAAGGGAAAGGAGGAGGCTCTGTGGTTTCTGGGAAAGAAAAGGGCAGTGTTCCTTGCCAACTTTTTTCTCCAGCACATAAGGTACAACTTTCTCCCTATTGACAGATAATTGAGTATTTTCCCTTCTCAAGTGTTCCTCCTACCCCCTTCCAATTTTAAGAGGAAATTCAAGACACTACTGCCCTTTCTGAAAATTTTCTCTTTCAGGCAGACTGCCATTATCAACAGTAGGTAAATATTCACTGCAAAGGAACTCCATGTGTTTTATTTTTTCTCCAGCCCACATATGAATTTAATTTAGAATACTAATGGGCACGGTAAACATTTGAATATTATTTGCTATGTTTCCTTTTTTGAATACAGAAAAATTAGTTTTCAGTTTAAGTCATAAAGTGCAATTTGTTAGTGTAATGTAAACTACTCTATACTTTGTTCTTCATCTGGGCACTGGGTATCACACTAAGCAAGTCTGTGAGAGTCCAACCTTTGACTTGCTAATTAGATCACTAGCAATTTATTTTTTAAATAAATAGTCCATCTGTAATACTTCAGACCCTGAAGCCACAGATGGTCTATTTTTAATCATTAAACTTCAAGGTTTACTTTCCCATGGAATATTTAAGATTTTTCTGTAGAAATGACTAAGATTCTAGAAATTTCCCTTGTAAGCTGTAGAGTGTGTCAATGTATACAAGCCATCTGAAAGGACATTTGATGTTCAAAAGCTGTCTTATAACCTAACCTTGGTCTTTGAAAGAAAGGTTACATGTGAGGGGCACCTGGGCGGCTGAGTCCGTTAAGTGTCTGCCTTCAGCTTAGGTCATAATCCCTGGGGTCCTGGGATCAAGTCCCAAGTCTCCTCAGGCTCCCTGCTCAGCGGGGAGTCTGCCTCTCCCTCTGCCTGCTACTCCCCCTGCTTGTACTCTTTCTCTCTCTGCCAAATAAATAAAATAGGAAGGAAGGAAGGAAGGAAGGAAGGAAGGAAGGAAGGAAGGGTGGTTACTTGTGGAATCATCCCTGTTCTAGGCCCATCCCTTCCTCTCCAGGCTCCAAAATGATTAAATGCTAAGGGACTCAAAACTGGGTCCCAGCTTAATCACTTCCATTTGGAAGTGTTTCCTGACCCTCAAAAAAGTTAGCTTCCTCCTGATGTACCCCCATAGCTCATGCTTTAAGGTTGGTCCTGGTTTAACTTTACCTTCACTAGAGTGTAAGCTCTAAAAGATCTAAGATCAGGTCAGTCTTGTTGACCACTGTATCCCCAGAATCTAGCACTGTGCTCGAAATTCAATAAATATGAATGGAATAATCAAACAGAAGGCTTCCCTCATTCCATCTGAACCCTTATGTAGCACTTTATATTATTGATAAACATCCATGCTCCCTTACCTAAAATTCCCTCCCAGGTGGGAGCACTCTCCTCTCATCCCCTTCCAACTTTTCCCATTGTTCTTCAGTGGCTTCTTTCCCACTGCCTTATCTTTATGTCGGTTCTAGCCTAGCCCATCTTCTCCCTGCCAGCACATGATAGGCACTTAATAAGTACGTGTTGAATGAATGAATGCCATGCTTCCAACTCCCCTGGGGAAATGTTATCCATCTCCATAACTTTGATAATTATGTTAAACTGAGGAGGTCCAAATATCTATCCCTAAACTAAATTTCTCACCTGGGCAACAAACCTGTGTCTCCACAAGAACCCTTATGTCAATATGCTCTTAACTAAACTTAGGATTTCCAGTTAAACAACAGATTAATCAAACCCAATTACCTCCGTTCCCTCTCCAACCTCTGCTACAATGACGGCAAAGGAATTTCCTTAAGGAAAAAGAAAAAGGTACAAATTCACAAGGGCAAGGAGAACAGAAGAGAATACAATAGCTAACTGAATATTTCAATGCATTGTTAGAAGGCAGAAAGTGGATGGAGGCGAAATACCTGAGTTAGGACAGTATGGATATGGCATTTTAAAAAATCATCTCTAAGAATACTAATGACAGTTGCATTTTTTTCTTCTTTTTAAATTGGCTGTGTTTCCTCCAGGTACCTCTCATCCTTTTTTCTTTTACTATTTAAAGGTTTCTAAAAGCTGAAATAGATACTTGGTGGGGGGGAGGGGGTGGAGAACTGATTCAGCCTACAGAAACTGCACATGGAGACCCCAGGTACCAAGGAAAGCTCACACCCTCGCTGTGCTGAAACACCCTGAAGTGATAGTTCACATAATGAACGGGAATACACAGCGACGCCTTCCCAAACTCTACTCAGAAAAACTGACAGCTGGCTTATATCCCCCAGGAAGATTAGAAGAGTCTTCTCTTAGAAACTGAACAGCCTAAGGAGAAGACTTCCAAGTATTTGGAGGTTTCCTCAACAACAAATAAAATCCACCATCAACAAGTCCTGCCTGCACCCACACAGCTTCTGCGCAGCCATTTTAATGCCCTATTCTTAAGTCTGAACAGACGGGACTCATAGTCTGAACATAAATGTCAGACAGGGATTAGCAAACATTTGAGGATCGAAAAAGAGACAATGAAGGAAGAAAAGGCACCCGGAGGAAACACAGCCAACTAAGAAGGAGAAAAAATGCAATGAATGTCCTTAAAGATGAGAAAAGATATTACACCCATAAAATAAGTATAGGATGCTATGAAAAAGGAATAAACAGAAGAAAGCAAGCGTGCTTGGAATTTCAAATGAGGTAGCCATAAAAAACTTACCCAAGAATTAGAAGATGACATCAAAGAAATCTTGGTCCCTCTCCTGGTGGGGGCAAGGTGGGGGGCGGGACAAAGATTTAAAGAAAATATAACCTTAAAAAAAAAGATGAGAGAATTGATTCAGGAACACTGATAACTGCCTAAACAAACTGCAGAAAAAAGGGAACAGAGAATATTGTGGGGAAGAAATATCAAAGAAATTAATACAAGTAAATATCCCCTCAGGGAGCAAGACCGTAAAGGTAGTGAGAAGTGAGGCAAAACAGTTTTCTATCAAAAAACTTTTAGTACTATTTGATTTTTTTGTTTGTTTGTTTGTTTGTTTGTTTGTTTTGGTCTGAGAAGGGGTGGAAGGGCAGAGGGAGAGAATCTTCAAGCAGACTCCCCGCTAAGTTCGGAGCCTGACACAGGGCTTGATTCCTTGACCCTGAGATCATGACCTGAATCGAAATCAAGAGTCAGACGCTTAACCAACTGAGCCACCCAGGTGTCCCAGTACTATTTAATTTTTAAACCATGTGTATATATTACCTTCATTATCAAGTTAGTAGGAGGAAAAAATCCTTCATTTCTTACCCCTACATCTGTGCTACTTTTCCATATTCCCTTTCTCCACTAATATTATCAACATTGGTTAGCTCTGAAACAACCCTTTCCAAGTTCTACTCTGGATAGATTTTTCACACATTCCTCCTCTCTATACCTACTGTCCTCATCTGATCCTGTCACCTCTTTGGGGACTGGTTACACAATATCATTACTGGTGGCTCTGCTGGTTTCTTAATTTTCTCAATTTCATCAATATACTCCATGTGGGCCACCCACTGCCATGGTCATAGTCAGGATCTTGTCACCACCATCATCTGATTACAAGCTCCTACCTCTCCAGTTTCCCTTAAGAACGTCCAACCCAACATTCTGCGAGAGCACTGGAAACACCCATTGACTGAAAACCTCTTCTTCACCATCCACCATCCGTGGTTAAATACCATGTTTCGGTACCATTGTCACTCCCTGGAAAACACTCTTTAAATGCTTTGTTCTTTCTCCCTCCATTCTACTTGCCCCACTTGTCCAACCGTAATAAAACCTTACTCTGCTCCCAATCCCAAGTAGCTAAACTTCTCCCAAGAAATGGAGTAAAACATGACAAAGTTCTGCTAGTTGGTTCAATTTGGGACCAAAAATACCAAATGGCAAACAACAGTGTCCATCATTAAGTCCCATTAATTTCTTTGGTACATTTGTTTTCCCCTCGGCAAGATGCTCATTCGCTATTACCTCTCCCTTTTCTCTCCTACTTGAGATAACTCCTTCTATCCCTCTACTTGCCTCCCTTTCATACTTCATTGAGAACCCAGAAACTATCAGACAAGAACTACCTCTCTCATCCTCCTACCACCAATGCTACTAATCCAGCTACATATGAACCAATAAACTGTGTTTTCTCCTGTCAACAGGGAGGAAAGTTTCTTGCTTCCACATAAACCATTTAAGAACTGCATTCCTAAAACCATCCTTCATCTCTCCTAACTCTTCAAACCCCCTCTTTCACCTGGATGATTAACATCAGCACAGAAACATGTTTAATATCACCCATCATAAGCAAATCAAACAAACAATGCCCTTGACCTATGTTCTCTGCTAGCTCCCATCCCATTTATCTCCTCTCCACAAAACTTCTCTCAAGAGTCGTCTTCACATATAATCTCCACGTTCTTACTTGCCATTTTCTCTCCAACTTACTTTCATTGTGGTTTCATACTAGTTTTTCTTATCATACATATTATATAGGAGGGAAACAGAATATGGTTGTTGGACTTTGACCTCGAGTTCCAATCCCTGTTCTGTGACTTACTAGGTAAAAAAGCAGCATAACTTGTCTTTGCTTCAATTTCCTCAGCTAAAAAATGGGGATAATAAAAGTAACTGTCATAGGGTTGTTGTGAGGACTAAAAATTTAGCACACATAAAAACACACACAATACTGTTAGCATACAGAAAGTATTCAATATTGAGGTCAATAATGGCCTTCCTTCATCTTACCATGGCCAATTACGAAGCTCTTTCTAGCTCTTCCTTATCTTTCAAGCAGCACTGGGCAGACTTCAAAACTCCTTGCTTCAAACACTTCCCATGGCTTCTGGGACATCACACCCCACAGGGTTTCCTTTGACTTCACTGAATGCTCCTTTGCAGGATCTTTGCTGGCTGTTCAATTGCTAAATATTGGGATACTGAGCCCTCTCTTTTTACTCTCTAAACCCTCCCTAGGTAACCTGATCCAGTCCTATGCTTTCAAATACCACCTACGTACTGATGTTGCTTAAATTTATATCTCCAATCCTGGCTGTCCCCTGAGCATCAGACACAAATATCTAACTGCCATCTCCACCAGGTTAAGTTGGTACTGTAAACCAGCAATCTAGGTCAGAATACTTAAGGCCTCCTCTATCCCCATCTCAGCCATGCATCTGCTCCTACCACATCTTCTGATTTCTATAATAGTTATCATCATTCACCCAGTTGATCAGGCCTAAAAACTAGAAGTCACATCTGAATTTTCCTCCTTCCCTCAACCTGACATCCAAATGTTAGCAGTCCTGCTTCTCCCAGCACCAAAATATATCCCAAATCATCTCTACTTCCTACCATGGTGCTGCTGCCACCTTACTCCAAACTATCATGATTTTTTCCTGGATACTGCAAAATCCTCTCCATGGATTACCCTGCCTTGATTCTTTGTCCCCAACAAGCCAATTTCCTCACAGCAGCCAGAGTAATCTCCAAGTATAAATCAGTCACATCAATTCCTTCCTTAAAACCTTCCAGAGGCTTCTCAATACAATTAGAATAAAATTTGAACTAGTGAACTCAGGATTATATGTGATCTGACCCTCCAACCTTCATTCCTACTATATTCCCCATCACTCGCCTGCTGGCCTTTTTTCAAACATAGCATATTCATTTTTTAAAAAATAGATTTATTTATTTGAGAGAGAGAGAACACAAGGGGGGGGCAGGAGGGGGGGCAGAGGAAGCAGACTCCCCGCTGAGCAGGAAGCCCATTGTGGGGCCCAATCCCAGGACCCCAAGATCACAACCTGAGCTGAAGGCAGATGCCCAACTGAGCCACTCAGGTGCCCCGCAAATTCGTTTCTGCTTCAGGGCCTTTGTACTGGCTGTTCCCTCTGACAGGGAATCTCTTTCCCCAGATTTTAGCAAGGCTAACTCAGCTGCATGTTGCCACCTCAGAGAAGCCCATCCATCTAAAGTAGTGAACTTCTTCCTTCACCCAGTTACTATTTATCCCAATATTCTGTCTTATTTTCTTTATAGCATCCAGAGCCAAATAAAATGCTGTTTGTTTACATGTTTAATATGTTTCCTATCACTGTCACATAAGATCCCATGAGGGTGAAGGGGGCCGTCTTATTCACAGATGAACCTCCAGCATCCAGAATACTAACTAGCCCATAGTACGTATTCAGTAAGTATTAATTAATCAATCTGAAGAAAACAAAAACAGTATTCACTTTTTACTTTTAGCATAGGGGTAGATGAGCACTGAGAAGTACTGACAAGTTAACTTACTGTTGGTATATCCTCAGTCAAGACCAGTATGTTAACCGAAGTCAGTTACTATGTAAATCGATTATCACTAAAGAAAAAGAATATTGGTAAATCTTATCAGAATTATCATACAAAAAAGAAACAAACTTGCATTTTTAGGTATTTCCACTTATTATTTTGTAACCCCATGATAAGTTTCTAAATTGGATAAGGGGGGACTATTATAATATTGGTCAAACTAATTAATTACTGATTAATCAAAAAGTCTTATTAGAATTAGGGTTATAGTTAAAAGTTGCCCTAAATGACTTAATCTATGTGTGAAATTGAAGGTTTCTTAAATACAACCCCCAGAAATTCAGGGCTTGGTATGCTTTAACACACAAGTTTAATGCTACTCTGGCTAATTGTACATTCTCCCTACACAGGTGAATTTGTTCAAGGGAATGATTACCTGAAAATATTACTGTGTCTAAGAGGCTCTGAGAAGGATGGTCAGGCCTCTAAAACTCACCAATATTCTGACCCAATGAACCCTACTGACTCCTCCCCCAAACTGTTCTCTGGTTAGAAGTGAATTTTCCTAGATCTCTGATGACATGAATACCCTTCAAAGAAGCTACTGCTGTTTCTTTGTTTTGGTCAACACCACTGTACATTCATCACCAGAAACTTGACAGATGACTAACCTCGCAGAAACATGAAATATGCTTTAAATAGGTATCACTTGTAAATGAACTTACTGAACTTTATATTGCCACAACAAATCTTCATTTCTTGATGGTTCCTAAAAAAAGATACAGACTTTTACAATTTAGTAAAAAGTGCTGAGTGCTATTTTAGTAATCCTTTGAACTACTTTCCTTAATATGTATCTACTAATAAGATTTCAGCTTCAATAAAATACCACTTAACCTTTAACATTAACAAATAATGTAGATAATATTAATTTCCAAACTGACCACCTAATTATAATTAATGTATATTAATACAAAATGTGGCAAAATATTATTAGTGTCTCAAGATTGCTATCTATCAATCTAAGATCCAGAGCATATAACAATGTTTTAAGATTTCCCTTTCAAAAACTCAACTCTCATTTCTTTGTTACAAAACATGCCTCTAGTTAGTCATTTAAAAATATTTACAAAGGAAAAATACGCCAAAAGTTATCAACAAAGACTGTTTTTGATTACTGTAGGAGTCTAACCCATTTAAATTCTAAGAGTTTTCTTGAGCATGCAGTATAGAAATGATTGTTTGAACAATTACAGTTTAATCTTACCATGTTCATAAACACAAATAAACACGAAGTATGAAAGAACACAACACAAATTATTGGTTTTATTGGTATTACAATGTAGTTTTAATACAAGCTAAATATAAACACAATTGTTAGATATTCAGTCACTTATCCTGTGAAACAATATGCCAAGATCAACCTTGAAGCACTTATGAAAATGAAAATGTATAAAGCATCTTCTTCAATTAGCCATAAGGACAACATATACAAATGCAAAAATGTGAAAGTGTCAATAATCACATCGAATGTTGAGCTGTTGGCTGAGGAATAAAAAACGATTCTACTTTTAAAATTAAACAGCTCCAGGTAAAAGCATGCAATTTCGCACACCCACTATCTTTGTATTCTGCACAGAGTTCCAAGGCAAAGATTGCTTCTGGCTTTCTGAACCACGAGAGAGGATGAGGACCTGTGTGGCTGACTTATCACAGGCCTTTTAGTCTTCTTTCCTGATAGGTCCTTAGCTTCTTTGGAAGGAGGCATATGAATGGGTTTCCATGGAATTGGATTATAAAAGGCTGGTTCTGGATAAGAATTTCCACTGTAAAAATCTAAAATTATTAAAAAGTCAGAACAAAACAAAACAAGAAAAAACTTCTTGAGATCAAAGAAACTACTTATTGTAAAATTCCTAGAAAAATGTTACAGTATCAAAAGGGCAAAAATATCACTGACAAGCCAATTTAATCCATTTAAATCTGAACTCTAATATACTTTCAAACAAGTAACATTTTTCAAATACAGTGAGTATTGCAGTAAAAATTAAAATATAAACAATAATTCTAAAAGTCCAAAGAGTGCTGTCAAAACCTACATAAATAAAAACTCATATAAAAATTTTACTAAGAAATTACTTTTAGAACCCTTGAACTGATCAAAATCTTCATGTTCTTAACTCAATCTAGGAAACCACTGATTGTGTACTAGTTTTCCCTAGCCAGACATTGAACTTCAGAGAAAAAAAAGGTATACTGCATTACAGCTAAAGTGAACCAAAACTCTTGTTCAGAATCACTGAAATTCTAAATTATTATCCAATTAATCAGATTTCATAATATCACTGTAATTTTGATTAAGAGCAGTACAGCATTTGCAGACAAATGTTTATTAGAACAAAACTCATCAAAAATGAAAAAATTTTAATAAAATAACCCATTATTATAGCAAACAACTTCTAGTCAATATGTATATTCCCACCTAAAGTTTTAACTTTAGTTATCAATTGTTTGGTTAATCACTGCTTATTCCTCTTTTTTTTTTTCAAACAGAAAAAGAGAAAGAAAGGAGCAGACCATGCCTAGCACCTAGTAGCTGTAATGGATGACTTTTGTGACACGTAGGAGAGGCCTAAACCCTGACAGCAGGAATGTGTCGTTCAGACACTGGCAACCCACTTTGGCTGCATAGATATGTCAACACACACTTCACCAAGATGGTCAAAACAAAGTCTGGAATATGTTCTATTGTGTGAACAGAACAAAATGGGAGTATTTTTAATAATAAATCACTTAAACAAGTGAAGGCAGCTGTCAGCAAGGTATGAGCTTCCAACATGAAGTACAAAGAAAAACATGCACTGCCATTTACAATCAGAGCAAGCCTGAAGGCCAACCGGCTTTGTGTCAGGTTCATGTGCTGCCTAGTATTCCACCCTGCAGAAGGAATGTGCCAAAGACATCGGAAGCTCTGCCTCAGAGACGGTTAGAAGAAGGGGAGGAAAAATGACCTCTTAAATACAGCCTCATTAAGGCTTCAAAAACCAAAAACATAAGAAAGTTCTACATGTTTCTTAATGATAGAAATCATTACTTTGCAGTTTTCCAACTACTGCCTTTAAAATATATCTGATTTATAAGAGAATGACAAAAAATTTGTAGTATCTCTATAGGAACATAGTGTGTTATAATCCTCCAGAAAATAGTAATTTGAAAGAAAAATGATTTTTACACATTTCTATTTCGGTCAAAAGGAAACATAATGTATAATATTTGCTCCTGCAAGCCATATTTATGTAAGCCACATAACATAAAAACCAACCTGTAAGTTTTCCATTGGCATAACCATAGCTTTTTGCAGCTGGACGAGGTTTATTTTTTGCATTTTCCAACCATTCCTTAAACTTTTTCTCTGCTATTTCCTTTTTTTCCTGTAATTCAGCTTGCCGTTGTTTTTCTTTTTCCTTAAAATGACAAGACCAAAGAATCTCTAGTGATGTTCTGTAACTAAAAATTCTATTCAAATTCCACTGACTCTTTTCCCCAATAGCTTCCCACCCCAATGGCTTACTAATCATAAATACTAAATCACATTTCTATAATTTGATAACAAAATTTAACATGATCAGGGATGTAATCTAAAGGTGGCTGCCTCTAAACAAGACATCAAACCCAAGAAGAAAAAAAGCAATTCGCTGTTTTAAGATAGAATAGTAATTTATAATGTAATAAGACTTTCATAAAAGTGCATCAAAAAATATTTAAAAGCATAAACAATGAAAAAAGTTTGAACCTGACTGAAAATATATCAATAGGCTTATAAATATTTCTCAACCTAAGAAATCACATATGCATATTCCTTTCTGAAACTTCCACATAGGATAAGTAAGCAGGGACAGCTTCACGTATTTATTTTATGCTAAGGTGGTGCCAATTTTCTATTAGAAACTTTTTATACAGTATAGTTGGCACATCTGAACACCAAAGCCATATATTCCAACTGGTCACTTTAATAAAAATACCTTTTCTTTCTTCTTCTTCTCACATTCTTCAGCATTTTTCTTCTTTAACCATTCTTGGTATTTTTCTTTTGCCTTTTCTTGCAAATGTTCTTTCTCCAGTTCCTTTGCTGCTTTTTCCTCCATTTCCTTATTAAATTTTTGTTCCCTTTCTTTTCTTTTCTTAAATAAAAATGAAGGAATTTTAATTGGAATATCTGTAATTATGCTCATACAAGCAAGGAGTGTTGTATGCAGTAATTTTCTAAACTTCAGTTATTTCTTAAAAGAAGTGGTAACGTAGTGGTTGACAAAATGTAGCTTATGAAAATATACAACATAAGTACAATCCCCTGGTTGATTTTAGTCTACCAGCTTTGCTATAAGTTTCATGACAGTAACAAAGACCTTGCCCAACAAAGTATACTCAGAACCTGTGACAGTACTAAGTAAACAGTAGGTGCTCAATAAAGATTTGTTGATTAGTGAACAGAAATTACAACCTGTTAGACTGTTCTGAATCTTGTGTTTTTTAGTAGATGTTTACCTTCACTCTAAAATAGGAGCCATATATGTACATTTCCTGACAGTTTGCCTATACAAATACTTAGATAAAATCTTTGCCATCTGTGAGCTACAGAGGATAAAAAAAATAACATTTTGGACTACTAAATACTGTTATAAGGGCACATACAGACAAATCTCTAGCTACATAATTCTTATAGCATCTTGTAGAATACTTTAATATAAGCAATTCAATTAACACTCAAGTGACAAACATCGGTTACATACAGTATAGTCAGGTGCTATGCAGGAATGATAGGTCTTAAAATTCAAAGCCCGGAGTGCATGGGTGGCTCAGTTGAGCGACTGACTCTTAGTTTCAGCTTAGGTCATGATCTCAGGGTCGTGAGATCAAGCCCCGCGTGCGGCTTTGCTGCTTTTCTCCCTCTCTCTCTGCCCCTCTCTCCCACTCTCAAAAATAAATAAATCTTTAAAAAAAAAATCAAGCCCAAGTCATTCCCCAAGATGCTATGTGTACTTCTCTCTTGCTGGGCAGCCAACAGCTGCAAAAAGGAATACTTTCTTGTTGAGAACCCAATTTCCATTGAAACAATACTGGACTTTAACTACTTCATAATGTCAGAAAAGCTACAAGATTAAAAAGGATCTTGTAGCATATCTCACTCACTGTCTGACTCATGAGACTCCTCCACAACCTCATCAACAAGGAGTCATCTAGTCCCTACACTGTCTTCAATTATAACAGCTAACACTTATTGAGTGAGGACTCTTCCTGTTCCTTTTGTATATACTTTATACATATGTATTATGTCAATTCTTACAACCACAATATGAGGTAGGCATGATTATAATCTCAATTTACAAATGAGGAAATTAGCACGAAGAAGTTAAGTCATTTGCCTAAAGTCACACAGATGGTAAGTGGCAGATCACAGATCATACAGACACCAAAATGAATGTTAAAAATAATTTTATGTCAATTAATTCAATTTAAATGAAATGTCAAAATTCCTTAAAATGTATCATTTTCCAAACTGATGAAAAAAGAAAATAAAGTATCTGAATAACTCTCTACTTGTAAAAATAATTCAGAATTTAAGACTTTTCCACGAAGAAAACTCCAGCCTGTAATAGCTTCACTGCCAGATTCCATCACACATTTAAGGAAGAAATAATATCAATTACTACACAAAGTATTTCAGAAAACAGAGAAAAAGGGAAAACATCCAAACTCATTTTAAGAGCCCAGTATTATTCTGATATCAAAGCCAGGCATGGAAGTCATTATACACTAACAGGAATAAGGCAAGATAACTGTTCTCATCATCAAAAACATGAAATTCTTAGGAATACATTTAACAAAAGATGTATAATACCACTGTACCTTGAAAACTAAAAAACATTATTGAGAGAAATTAAAGATGACCTAAATAAATAGAAAAAAAATCATGTTTATAGATTTAAAATTTGATATTACTAAGATGGAAATTTTCTCCAAAATGATCTATATCTTTAATGAAGTCATAATAGTGTCAGGCATTATTAAAGCAAACATGATCAGAGAAATTCATAAGCTGATTTTAAATTGCATATGGAAAGACAGAGAGTAACTAAAAATAATTTTGAAAAAGAAAAAAGTTGGAGGAGTTACACTACCTGATTAGAAGAATAAATTCAATAATTACAAAGCTATAGTAACAGGCTAGTGTGGTACTGGCACAGGACTAGACCAAAGGGAGAGAAAAGAGTCCAGAAACAGACCCATACTTATACGATCCATTGATTTTATTTATTTATTCTTTTTTTTTAAAGATTTTATTTATTTATTTGAGAGATCGACAGCCAGCGAGAGATGGAACACAAGCAGGGGGAGTGGGAGAGTAAGAAGCAGGATCCCAACACAGCAGGAAGCCCGATGCGGGGCTCGATCCCTGGACCTTGGGATCATGCCCTGAGCCGAAGGCAGATGCTTAAAGACTGAGCCATCAGGCGCCCCAAGTATATTGTTGTTTTTTTTTTTTTAAGATTTTGTTTATTTATTCGACAGAGTTAGAGACAGCCAGCGGGAGAGGGAACACAAGCAGGGGCAGTGGGAGAGGAAGAAGCAGGCTCATAGCGGAGGAGCCTGATGTGGGGCTCGATCCCATAATGCCGGCATCACGCCCTGAGCCGAAGGCAGACGCTTAACCGCTGTGCCATCCAGGCGCCCCCCAAGTCTATTGATTTTAAACAAAAGTGCCAAGGCAATTAAATAGAGAAAAGATTACCTTTTCAACAAATAGTGTTAGAACAACTGGACATCCACATGCAAAAAAAATGAACCTTGACCCTTAACTCATACCACATATTAAAATTAACTCAAAATACACGTATAGGTAAAAACTAAAGTTCTACAACTTCCCAAAGAAAACAATGGAGAATATTTTTATACACTTGGTGTAGGCAAATGTTTCTTAAATAGGACACAAAACCCACAAGCTACAGAAAAAAAAATTAAAATATGGAACTTTATCAAAATTTAAAACTTCTCTTTAAAAAAAAATACCATTAAGGAAAATAAAATGGGAAGAAATACTTGCAATACATACATGTGAGAGGACTTAAAGGAATATATAAAGAACTTGTACAGCTTATGAATGAGGCATACAATTCTTGCACAAAATGGGTAAAAATTTAAGCACAAAACAAACACAAGAAATGAGATGTAGAAATGGTTGATAGTGTTATAGACTGAATCATGTCCCCCAAAATTCTTACGTTGAAGCCTTAACCCTCAAAGTGACTATACTGGGAGATAGGACCTTCAAAGAGGTCATGAAGGTGATTAAAGTCATAAGGGTAGGGCCTACTCCCAGAAGACTGGTGTCCTTATAAGAGGAAGAAGAGACATCAGGGATATTCATGCAGTGAGAAGGGCATGTTAGGGTATAGAGAGAAGGTATCCATCTTGTAAGCCAAGGAGAGAGGCCTCAGGAGAAACTTTCACTGATAACCTGCATTTTAGACTTCCGGCCTCCAGAACCGTAAGAAAATAAATTTCTGTTATTTAAGCCACCCAGTCTATGGTATTGTGTTATGGCAGCCCTAGTAGATTAATACAAGCTTATGAAAAGCTGCTAAATATCATTAGATCTCAGGGAAAAGAAAATTAAAACAATAATGACATACCACCACATAGTCACTAGAATGACTTAAACTGAAAAAGACTGACAATATCAAGTTTGGTTAGGATGTGGTGCAACTGGAACTTTCATACAATAGTAGTGAAAATGTAAAATGATACAAGCACATTAAAAAAAAGTTTAGCAGGGGTGCCTGGGTGGCTCAGTCGTTAAGCATCTGCCTTTGGCTGCCTTCGGCTCAGAGTGTGATCCCAGGGTCCTGGCATCGAGCTCCGCATCAGGCTCCTCTGCTGGGAGCCTGCTTCTTCCTCTCCCACTCCCCCTGTTTGTGTTCCCTCTCTTGCTGGCCTTCTCTCTCTCTGTCAAATAAATAAATACAATCTTTAAAAAAAAAAAAAAGTTCGGCAGTTTCTTTTAAACACATACTTACCATACAACCTGGCAATTCAGTTCCTAAGCATTTACCCAAGAAATGAAAACAAATGTCCATAGCATGGCTTGTACATAAGTGGTCAGAAAATTTTATTTGTAATAATACCCTAAAACTGAAAACAACCCATTTTTCCACCAACTGGTCAATGGATATACAATTTGTGGTACTGTACAGAATAGAATACTACTCGACAATAAAAAGGTACAATCTTAATACCAGGAAATTTTAAAAACAAAAGAGGCCCAACGCAAAAGAATATATATTCTACGATTCCATTTATATGAAATTCTAGTAAAGGTAAATCTAATCTACAGAGACAGAAAGCAGATTAATGGTTCTCTTGGAGCTGGGGCTAGTTGGGGGTGGGGAACAGGGGTTGAATCCCAAGGAGCACAGGGAACTTTTTGGAATGGTGGAAACAGTGTATATCTTGACTGTGGTGCTGTTTATTATACAGGTACATAAGTTTGTCAAACCTCATCCAAATTAAGATAGGTTTATTTTACTGTATGTAAATTATAGCTCAATGAAGTTTCTTTTAAAACATCAAAAAGACTTTCTGTAGAATTTAAACTAGAGAACAGAGAATGGAATGCCTTTGGTTAGCACACGGAGAACAGAGCAGGCACTCAGAGGGATGTACTAAGACAGAGCAGCCAGCGACTAAGTGGCTTCAGGTTTTCTGGCACTCCAGTTCTATACCGCACAGAGCACAATAAATCTTCCCTTTTTTAAGATGGGGCCCTGAGAGAACCTTTGTTTCTTGCAACAAAAGGAAACTAACAAAATAACTGGCTACTTAAAGTTTCTGAACTTCTCTTTTGGTTCCTTCAGTAGTATCTAGAACAGTAGAAGTGTTGAATGCATGAATCATGCATTCGATAACAGTGTTATATGCTTTATCGATCTGAATTAATGTTTTACATTGAAAAATCAGTTCCATGTTTTAAGCATTAAAAGTAATTTTATTTTTAAATATTTTTGAAAACAATGAAGGTAAATAAGACCCTTTCACAACATATGTGATAACACACTGTAAAAAAAAAAAAATCTAAAAAGTGAATTAGTATGGCCACACAAATGTAAGAGTACCAGATGAGATAAGCCATTTTATTTGAAAAGGACTTAACAATTTAGTGTCATATTAGAAGAAACCAACTTTGCTAATGGACACATAAATTCTTTTTGTCTGATTTTTTGATAGAACACAGCGAAAATGACTTAGAGAAAATTATGCCACAGATATAGCTAAAATGTGAATGAAGCTAGAGGCAGCAAGGACCACACACCATGAAATGTAAACAGAGATGCCAGACGGGAAGAGAAGAACCAGGAGAGCAGTCTTTACAAAGAGAGGTAAATCTAACTGAGACTGAAAGAGGAAATCTGATAGGTCTGAAAGAAAAAAAAAATAGAGTAATCAATTATTCCTTAACTTGAACAAGAGTTCTGCAGAATAAATAAATTTAATTTCTCAGAGCTTATTTTTGAACCATTCTCATACTTATGGAATCTTGCTTTCAATAACTGGTGATTTATGTCAGGACAAACCATTTCCATCCAAAAGAAAAAAAAATTTCTTTTTCTCAAATAACTGGATCAGATCTACTGACATTAATTAAAATAGAGACTATATCATCTCTCAGCAGTATCTTACATTCTTAGACAAATAACAACTATGTTTGACTGGCATGGTAAAATGAGCTTAATGGAGTCAGAAGATAAGAGAAGCTTTTAGAGGAGAGAGCATACTATTCTGTACATGTAAAACTGTTTTGTTTTATAGCTATAAACTGCACAAAATATCACACAGACCTTGCAAACAGTCACACAGATTTATTCTGATTTGGGCACTGATTCACACAGAACTTTCTTATTGTATTATGGAATGAAGCAAACTTAATAATGATTTACTTCTGAAATAAAGAATAAATACATTATGGTTATAACAAACACATGTCCAGCCAATTTCCTTCTTACAATACCTAGATGACAGAAGCTATGTCATCTTCAACTTACTGAAATTATTGACCAGGTACTCTTATTAATGCCACTGAGCATTAGATTCAATAATAATTAAGGACAATTAGAATTAAAAATTTAAAACTCTGTCTTACAATCTAAACATCTGACTAAACTCATAAAATTGGATCAAATAATAAAAGCAATACTATTCTAAATAGGGTGAAAATTACAATAGAAACCAAACAGATAAAAAGATAGGTATTTTCAAAATTTCTAATTTGTGATCTAATAAAAGAATGTATTAAAACTGATAGATAATGGATTTATTCATTCATTCCAATAACAAATGCTTACTGTATTATAAAGCATCATGCTAGATCTTATAATGGATAAAAAGTAATGTAAAAAATAATTCCTACTCTTAAAGGTCTTAAAATTACAAGGAAGTAAAGACATACGCAAAATCCAAAATAGCAACAAAATATATACAAAATACAAAGTGATATAAATTGAACCAGGATTCAGAGAAGGAAAGACTTTGCAAAAGAGCTGTCACATTCTATTTCTAGCATGTGATCAGTGAATGATTCATGTAGGAAATACTTTGAGTTGGATAATAAAGGGAAAGGTAGGGTGAAGGATATGATGAGATTCCATGCTGATGAAGTATAATATAAAAAAATAAGGAAGTGAGAAACAGAATGGAAGTGTTCTCAAAATTTCTCATGAATACATATCCTTGGGGAGTGGGGAGCACAGTCCATTGCCTGAGATTTCTCTGAAATCTATTGTGTATCTTAAAAATAATATAAAACTTACATTCTATCCCCATTAAATATCTACGCTTGCTTTAACATGAAAATAACATTTTTCCTCCCAAAAATTTCCAGTAAAATTAATACTTGAAGAAGATGGACCATGATTATCCTATGTGTACTCCCCAAAGAATGCTAGTAAGAAGCCACAGCGTAAGATGAAGAGAACCACAGGTGGAAGAAGACATGGCTCAGAGAGCAGAGAGTAGCAGATCTTTAACCAGCCAGGCTAGAATTGTTAAAACGTTATTCGGAGGACAGTAGGAAATCATAAAAAATATATTTTGAATTGCGGAATGACATTCAACTTTTTTAGCAGGATCAGTCTGGCAAAGCCACAGAGGATGAATTCATTGACTCAACAAATATTTTCAGGCATCTGTTATGTGTCAGGCACTGATCTAGCTGCTGCAGAACTGAATAAAACAGACAAGTGTCTCTGGTCTTATGGATCTGATATCCAGTATGGGGAAATAAACAGTAAATAAGTTAAAAGGTGTTAATGAGACCAGACAGGAAAAGATTGCAAACAGGAGAGTGGTGATGATAAAGGAAAGGTGGCGTGAGGGGAGGTCACAAACAACAGAATAACTTTGACTATGCCTAGGTAACTGAGATGATAGTAGTACTAATAACAGAAATCAAAGGAGAATGGGCAAAAATGGGTTGTTGTAGATTTGCAGGTTCAGAGGTGCCTGCCAACCTAAGAGATGGAAGTCTAAGAATCCAGGGAGTCAGGCCAAGATACAGACTCCATGCCTACCTGCTGCAAGACACAAGGAGGCCACATGAGGGAAAAGGAAGAGAATCAGAGAACAAAGGGTAGAAGACAGAGACTTGGTATATGTCCATGAAGGCAGGGGGAGGAAATCAGGTCAAAGAACGAATCTGAGAGAAAATAACAAAAACCTAGGTTATGAGGGTAATGAAAAGGAGACTTTGCAAAAGAGCTGTCAGTATGTGGGTGCAGATATTTTTTCTCCTTACCTGTTCATTCTTTTTCTGAACCCATTCCTTGTGCTTTTCTTCGGCAATTACCTTTCTTTTTTCACGTTCTTCCATTTCTTTTCTTTTTTCTAGCTGTTGATTTAATTCCTATGGATTTTTATTCAAACAAAGGTAGCATTTAATAAAAGTACTCAAATCACATATTAAAAACAAGGCTGACATTAACCAAATTAAACAAGAATATAATTTCCTTTATAAAAATACACCATTAGTGACAATAACTTACTTAAGTAACCAGTCTATGATGAAAAGAAAGCATTGGTAAAAACTATAAGTCATTTTTTAGAAATGCAAATAATTGCTTGGCAGCAAAACACTAGTTTCTTAGACTAAACTTCAGCTAAATTACCCTCATTGAAATCAACTTTCCCACACATAAATTTTGGCATCACTGTATGCTATTGGCAGAAGCTCAAGAGAATTGCAACTTTTTTTAGTTATAAAAAGCTTCTAGATTCTTAATGCAGATAAAGAATTGGAGTTAAATAATCTCTAAATTAAAATTCTGATTCACAGTTAACCAAAGAAGAAATGTAAAGTAAAGATTCAATTTTCTTAAAGAAAAAAAAAGAATTCAGATTTTTCTTCACTGATTTTATAGCTGCTGGAGTGTAAAACAAAACCACATTCATATCCCAGATTATTTAACTGCCTTGCTGTCACTCGAATCTACACGTTTGGGCATTTCCTCAGGAGAAAGAATGTAGAAGGTATGGCCAAATAAAACTTAGAGCTGAATGCCACCACTCTGTCACTCATCAGTTAAATTACTGCATTAGTTGAGAATGCTGTTCAAACTAGACTCCTAGGACTCTACTGCCATAATTACTGGTTATTTTTCTTCTCTCTCCTTAGATACTAATAATCAGATACTTTTATATATCTTTCCTTGGACCTCACTCCTCCTCCCCATCCCTCCCTTTCCCAAAGACCTCCCTACATGAGCATGGGTGCTAGTGGGAAGGCCAATTTTTCAACTCTCAGATAATTCCAGTGTATTAAATGAAATGAAGATAAAACTTGACGCCAAGAACGTATTTTTTGGACTTTAGAACAACTGGTGGCAGGATACCTGTCTTCCGTGACCTCTCATACTAAAATTCTGCTGCACAGAAAACAGCTGCCCTCACTCATTCAGAAAGTCTTCCAACTTTTAAACACTATACACCCCTCACTCCCTCAAAAAGTAAAATATCCATCTGGTTTTTAAAGGGATTCTTCATAACCTTTGCAGAGGCTATGCCTTGATTATTCACTTAATGCTTTTTGATGCAGTGTCTACTGGAAAGTAGCAAGAAGTAGATACAGATGAAATTCCAGATGTCTCCAATCTAATGTGATTCTATATACACAAAAGAATTAAAGCACTACATTGTGAGGAGTTGTGTTTAACGGTGGGAAGGGAAGATGAGATGAGAAACAGTGTGGACTGGGGTGCCTGGGTGGCTCAGTTGTTAAGCGTCTGCCTTCAGTTCAGGTCATGATCCCAGGGTCCTGGGATCGAGCCCCGCAGCAGGTTCCCTGCTCAGCAGGAAGCCTGCTTCTCCCTCTCCCACTCCCCCTGCTGGCGTTCCTCTCTCGCTGTGTCTCTCTCTGTCCAATAAATAAATAAATAAATAAATAAATAAATAAGAAAGAAAGAAAGAAAGAAAGAAAGAAAGAAAGAAA